>NW_005841972.1:2111451-2119076 GCF_000455745.1 Alligator sinensis | reverse complement strand
AGTCCTCTGGCACCATGCCAGAGCACCATGAGCACTCGTAAAGTCGTGCAAGGTATCCCACAAAGACCTCTGCTAATTCCCTCAGCACTCTGGGGTGGAGATCATCAGGACCTGCTGATTTAAATACATCCAGCCCCTCCAGAAGTTCCCTGACTAGGTCCTCACTGACCCTAGGCCTGGGTGCGCCTCCCCTATGGGTGTCCCGGGGTGGGGGGGTGACCCGGTCCCTGCTCAGAAAAATGGAGGCAAAGAAATTGTTAAATAGATTAGCTTTGCTGTCTGCTGCAATGACCAGATTTCCTAGCATGTCCTGCAGAGGCCCCACGTTAAACAGTACCTACTTTTTACCCCTTATGTATTTAAAGAAGGACTTCTTGTTGTCCTTGATCCGGGTAGCTAGTCCCAGTTCCATCTCTGCCTTGGCCTTCCTGACCACCCCCCTACAGCCCCAAGCAACCAAGGTATAGTCCTCCCTTCCATTGGGTGTACACCTCCTTTTTAGCTAGGAGACATTCCTGTATGCTTTTGTTGAGCCATGGGGGCTTTTGCACCCTCTTGCCCCCTTTGATCCGTGTTTTGATTATATGCCTTTGGGTTTGGAGGATTGTCTCCTTAAGAAACGACCACTCTTTCTGGACACCCGATTCCCCTCCCCTCTGGGACCTCAGTGCCTCCCTGAATATTCTCCTTACCTCATTGAAATCCACCCTCTTGAAGTCCAGGGCTGCTGCCCAGCTGCACACCTTTGCCATCTTGCGCTGGATGGTGAATTCCAGCAGGCGATGATTGCTGTCGCCCAGGTGGTCGAGTACCCACAGACCCCTCACTAGGTCGTCGCCCGTGGCCAGGACCAGATCCAACAAGGCATCTCCCCTAGTGGGGCTGTGTACCTCCTGGGTTAGATGGAGGTCCTGTATCTCAGCTAAGAACCTATGTGAGCGGTCAGACCTGGCTGACTGCTCTTCCCAGCAGATGTCTGGAAAGTTCAGGTCACCCATGATGACCACATCCTTTGACCTCACTACCTCCGTGAGCTGACTTAAGAATTCCCAGTCTAGCTCTTCCCCTTGGTTTGGTGGTCTGTAGTAGACCCCCACCATTAAGTCCCTTTCCCCTCGACTTCCTTGTATTCTAACCCAGAGCACTTCAGTGTGCCCCTCCTCTGACCCAGTGCCACACGTTGACATGTGTATTTCTCCTTGACATAGAGCACCTCTCCCTCCCTGTCCTATCCCTCCTGTACAGCCTATAGCCCTTGATATTCACCTCCCTGTTGTGTGTTGGGTCCCACCACATTTCAATGAGCCACACTATGTCTGGGTTGATGTTAACTAGCAGGAGGGTAAGTTCCTCATGCTTGTTCCCCATACTACGAGCAGTAGTGTAGAGGCAGTTGAGGCCTCCTGAAGATGCATGCATTGGCCCCCTAATCTCAGTACTACCTGGGTCCCTGTTGCTTACCTGGGTATTTGTTCTGCTCATTGTCAGTCTAGGCTGGGATGTTCTTGTGGGTGACACTTGGTTTAGTGGTCCAAGGCTTCCTCCGCCCTCATCTTCCCCTTCCCCCAATGAGCCTAGTTTAAAGCCCGCCAGAGGAGATCAGCCAACCTAGAAGAGAACGCATGCTTACCTTTGGGGGAAAGGTGAAGCCCATCCCACCCAAGGATGTCTCTCATCCTGATGTGTGGGTTGTTGTGTAAGAAGCTGAAGCCCGCCTTGAGACACCATTCTCGAAGCCGCAAGTTGACCTCTCTGATGCCAGTCTTGTGTCGTCTTCCATGTCCGCTCACTGGTAGGACAGAAGAGAATACCACTTGTACCCCTATCTACTTCAGCATACCCCCAGTGTGGTAGTCCATCATCAGGTGATCAGGGCTTCTCCTGGCAGCATCATTAGTGCCCACATAGATTAGGACCACAGGGTAGTAATCGGTGGGCCGGATAATGGCCTGGATCATCCCCATCACATCCTGAATCTTTGCTCCGGGCAGACAGTAGACCTTGTGTGTCAAGGGGTCCTGGTGACAGATGGACCCTCTGTACCTCTCAGTATGGAGTCGCCTATGACGATCACTCAACGTTTCTTCCTCCAGGTCTGCTTAGCTCCTTCAGCCTGTTCAGAGTGTGGAGTTGTCTCCACTCCAGAGGTTTCCTCCTCTCCTTCGTTCTCCTGCAGTGTCACCTGTTCTCCAGCTGGACTGCAGAAACTGGCACTGCTCTGCTGCGAGCAGCCCTGGTTCTGGAGGGGACCGTCTGCCACTCTGCTGTGGAGGGCACCTCCCGGGGTGCTTCTTCCTTGGATGCATGTCTCTGCAGGGCAGAGGATGAAATTGATGGGTATTTTATCTCCCTGCGAGCAGCCCTGGTTCTGGAGGGGACCGTCTGCCACTCTGCTGTGGAGGGCACCTCCCGGGGTGCTTCTTCCTTTGCCTCCCTGATTTCCCTCAGCCTGCTAACCTCCTCCTGGAGCTCCCTCACCTGCATCTCCAGGGCTCTAAAACAGGCACCTGCAGAACAGATGTGGGAGGCCCCTCCCCAGCTCTGCTGTGCATCCTCCACAGTCCAGCGGGGAGGGGGATGCCAGCCCCCCCATGGGCTTTGTCTGGATGGAGGCCACAGACAAGCTCCTGGTAGGTGGCGCCCCCCCAGGCACGGGCCCTAGCAGCACTCTGCATCGACACCATTATATATCACTATTTATTTATATTTCTATGTGGTGCCTTCACCCTGTCCTTGTTGGAGTCTACTGCCTGGCCCTTCCTGCTTGCCCGCCTGCACAAACACTGGTGAAAATGCCAGTGTGCTCTTACAGAGTGCACCTGTTTGCATGCTCTGTTTGTGCACGCAGCTCAGGAGCATGGCTCCCTGCTGGCTCAGCAAAGAGGGACCCGGGGGGCTACCCCACCGAATCTAGCTCTGCTGCACTGGTTCCCTCTGCCCCCACTTACTTCAGGGGGATCAGCTGATGCTGCCCCTGCTTCTGCCTCCACTGGTGCCTCCGCTGCCACTGATCAGGTAAGGGGGTACATGTACATGTGGCGACCCAGGTGTGGCCTGGCTCCTTGCTCAGCTCCAGGCCCCAAGTGCCGGGAGCTGTGTCAAACCACAGCTTTTAAAGGCCATGGTTTGAATTTTTTCAAATCAGTGCAATCTCTGCAGGTTAGACTAACCTGCAAACATTGAATCAATTTAGGCTCATGCTTTTTGAATGCCTGTCCCTAGCCTAGGAAACCTATTCTCATAGTTAGGAATTTCCTCCTAATTTTCAACCTAAATTTCCCCTGATAAAGCTTGAGATCATTGCCCCTAGTCATGTCCCCTAAAGTCATGGAGAAAACCCTATCTCCATCCTCTTGGTAATTGTCCATTAGGTATTTGTAGAGTATTATCAAATCCCCACTCTAAGACTACTCTTCTCCAGACTAAATAACCCTAGGTTTTCAGCCTGTCCTCATAAGTCTTGACTCCCAGGCCTCTAATCAATTTTGTTGTTCTATGCTGGATTCTCATAATGATTTTTTAAAATTTAAAAATGAAGATGCTCTTATAATTCACATCAATCCAGGAGTGACAGCTTTACCAAATTTGAGACCCATGATTAACACACAAGTTGAAAATGTGAATTGCACGAGATCTCTGGCTTTGTAATTCATGTCCCAAACCAAAGGAAAAAAAAAAAGAAAAAGGAAAGAACGTGAGCTATAAAAGCTTCCATTCTAGAAATGAAGTTGACAGAGCACTGAAGGAATTGATCACAGTGCTTCCTATGAAATCTACAAAAAGAGCAGAAAGTGTGAAATTCCACACACTGCTCAATAAGGCAGGTCATAAACCCTGGAGATCAGCAATGTACACCAAGAGGAACATGAAGTGACTTATTTGATAGACAAAGCCATTCAGAAATACCAAGAATATGTTCCTCCAAAAAATTTAAAATTTAACATTTTCTGTTCAAGAAATTAGCTGTCTGGTTAGACCATTATATCTTAGATTTATGAAATAAAGAAAAATCAGTTGAATTTGAACACTTAACATGTGTACTAATTAGAGCCACAATTATTTGTGGTATAGATGATAACCAGAGTCAAGAGTACTAGAGAAAACCAAAGTTACTAGAGAAATTATCCTGGCTTAGCAAAGAATAGTAGATATTTGCAGTGCGAGTGAAAATT
The DNA here is from genome assembly GCF_000455745.1 of Alligator sinensis. Lineage (NCBI taxonomy): Eukaryota > Metazoa > Chordata > Crocodylia > Alligatoridae > Alligator > Alligator sinensis. The sequence goes on along the minus strand of NW_005841972.1, from coordinate 2,114,904 downwards.
ATGCCACCCAAATGAAAGTGCTAAGAAGCAGCGAAAGTCCATCTAATTAAAAATGTATGCAAACAAAATACAAGGGTAAACAAGCCACAGAGATTAGATTTGTTTGTATAAAAATGTGGAGGCAATCATAGTTATCCTGCAAGAAATACTACTAAAGGGACTGGTGTTATTTCTGAGTGCCAAAAAAGAAGGAAGGAGAAGTAGACTATATGAAGAAAGAAGGTAAACAGATAGGAGACAAAAAGGACAGAATGGTTGTACTGGGCCAGTATACAACCGGAATATGAATGAACAGGATCATAAACAAAAGAAGTTGGTTGAAAGGCTGCATATACTGATGGTTACCAGGCTGCAGTCTCCAGCTTGCTGCATGAGTTCCTGCTCCCTTGATAGTGCCAGTGAACTGTTTGCCATGCTGCCATGTTCTGCAGCCTATGGACAGTTCATAGATTGGATAGGCAATGATTTGTTCCATGAACAAGAAGGGCTACATAGTCCCAGTACATTCCTATTCTATGCAAGCTGGAGGGCAGAATGCAGATTCCAAATCTAACATCTGGTTCTAGCACAAAATTTGTCCTGACTGTACTTTAGTTAATGACCCAATTATGCACATTTTCAAACTGCTATTTTGTTTACCCTTTTCAACTATTATTTGTTTACAAATAGTTTGGATATCTACAATGGTTTTCAATTTGGTTTTGTGGTTTAAATAATTAATAAATACAAAAATAGTTTTTCTATGTAGTAGCAATTATTTGGGCTGGAGGACCACTTAAAGAGTTTTGGTGAGCTGCTGAGGGGGAGGGGGGAGAAGGGGGAGAGGAGAGGTGGGAGAGTGTTGACCTGGCCTCAGGCCCCTATTAGGGTGGCCATGCACCTGGTTTTATAAAGGACAGTCTGGTTTTCTGCTAGTCTGTCCTCTATTAATAGGATACCTTTATGCCCTCTATTTTTCTCTTGAGACACCCAACCTTTCAACCCACAATTGAACTTTAGATCTTTTGTCTTCATGGGTTAATATATTTGACATTTAATTAATCCCATGTTTGTATTGGTCCTACAAATGCCAACAAAGATCTTATTTGTCATGCTTCCTAATGACATCCTTGCGTTACGGCTGTTGCTTGCCGCCGTTAAACATTTGTCTTCAAAATCAGTTTGACATCACCCTTAATTCAAAATGCCCAAGCAAAAGATGACCTTCAACTCCGAATGGTCGAAAGAACACCATTTCATAGTGAAAAGCAGAAAGGGCGAACATCACACATTCTGTACTCTGTGCCACTGTCGTATCGATGTCAGCAGCCAAGGAAAGGGAGTTCTACGTCAGCACGTTTTTGTGGCCAACTGTCTGGCTCATGTTTTGTACAACACAAGGCTGTGGAAACCTTAATATTGATGCTGAAAATATCATTCTCAAGGTATATGCTCATTTCAGCATTTTTGCAAGGAGAACAGAGCAGTTGAAGGAGTTTTATGACTTTGTTGAAGTAGAGGAGTGCAATCTATTGAGGCATGTTGTGAGCAGATGGCTTTCTCTGCTTCCATCTATTGACTGGTTGTTGAAATGTCAAAGTTGTCCAGCAAGTTACTTTCAGAATTTAGGTGATGATGAGTGCCCCAAAATACTGTAGAAATGCTTCAGTGATGAGGAAAATGCCAGTGAATTGGCTGAGCTTTACTTTCTCTCTCAGCCACTCTCTGAAATTATTCATGGACTGTATTGAAGCTTTAAAGGCCAAGTCATTCAGTGTCATCATGGTGTATGAGCTAATTACTGAAATCTATGGTAAATTTGAGAGAAGGATTTGAGACAAGTTTTTGGGGTTTGTGGTAAATAACATACTGAAGCAATTAACACAGGTTGTGGCAAAGAAATGAGAGAGCGACTTTCTAAATTTTTACAAAAGAGCCAAAAATACTTTAGTGACAGATATGACCTCTCTGAAAACAGCTTTCATGGCAGTGTCCAAATTAGCCCTTGCAAGTGCTGTGCCCTTTGAAGAATTTTGTGATGCAGTCCAGGCTTGCAATCTTAAAGAGATTGACATAGATACACTGTATGAAGAATTTGGCATTGTGGAAAGTGTTATATGCTCTCCTGAAATGAAAAACTGCCAGACGAGTGAGGAGAAGTATCGGAAACTTTTCAGCAAAACCCAGATACCCTTCAAGAACACGAAGATAATCAGATCCTACATATTCTCAATACCATGCAGCAATTCTCAAGCAGAACAGATTTTTTCAATGATGACCACCACTTGGAGAAACAATAGGAACAGACTGAAAGTGGACAGTGTGAAAGCAGAGCTCCAGATCTGCATTAAATTTTTCAGAAGAATGCGAAGACAAGTACTTTCACTTCCTGGGGAACAAAAAACTTCTCAATGATGCTGGGAAAGGACAGAAATATCAACACTAGTCTCTCCTAGAATTGTGAGTAAACATTTAAATTTTTGGCAGTCTTTATAGATGTGGTTATTATGAATCAGTGCTAAATTTAATTTTTTTTTAAATCACTATACACTAAATGCAACTGTTCTCTATTCTTGAACTACCTTGTTGGCCACCCTCGCTCCTGTTATGGCTATTAACACTGCCTGGCATGTGGGGGAGCAGCTGCAATCTGCTCTCCATGTGTCCCTGCAATAGGTGCTGGCTCTCTGCCCTGCGGTTCCTTGCAGAACCAGGTTCTGTTGCTAGGTCCTCTGGGAAGTGGATCATGGCTCTTCCCTGGACCCTAGCCTCACACTGTCACTTCCCCATGATCCCAGTTCTGGCCTTGGCCTTGCCTGCCCATCCCATTCCCAGATGCTGCTCCCCACCACATCCCATATGCTAGTCCAAGTGGTCCCTGCCTGCAGAAGTTCCAAGGCACTCTCCATGGAGATTCCACTCTGAATGGCACCTCCAGCAGTGGGTGAAGGATGGATGTGTCAGGGTGCCTGGACAGTAGGGCCGGGTCCAGTGGCAAAGACACTGGGAATGGCAGCTGTGAGGGTGAGAACAAGCTGCCACCATGGGAGCTGCCAAGAACTTGAGTCCAGCTTCCATGCCATCCACCCACCACACTGCCTAGCCCTGTGTACCACAGCTCCCAACATACCTGAGAGCCACTCACAGGGGTGGGGTGGGCTGTGTTCCATGGCAGGTAGTGTCTCCATGCCCAGCAACAGTGGGACTGGCTGTGTGCACCATGGCCTGGGCTGCACCACTACACCTGAGATAGGTGTAGCTCAGGGACCTGTTGTGGGCCAGATAAAACAAAAACAAAAACACTTGGTGGGCTGAATTTGGTTCATGAACCATATTTTGCCCATCCCTGATATAGTATATCTGACAGCTGAGTGTTTAAGTGGATAGAAGAGTCAAGAAACTTTATCCAAAGCTTTTTAATAGAATACTATGTTCACTCACCCACTGACACCTATTGCCATCTTCCAGGGGTCC
>NW_005841972.1:2083220-2111441 GCF_000455745.1 Alligator sinensis | reverse complement strand
CCCTTGGTTCCCAAATCATTTAAATCAACAACAATATCAATTTTTCCTAGTAACAGCTATCTACTGTGGTGAAACCATGGCTTGGCATCAGCTAAATCAGATGGAAGTGAAGAGCAAGAAAAATGTCATCTAAATGCATTGGCAGGCTAAGGCAGGCAAGGTTCTTTGGGTAGATGTGATTAGGGCTGTGCGAAGCTTCAGTCTGCAATTAGATTTGGAGAAGATTCAGCCCAATTCAGAGGCAATCACTGAATCTGAATTGAATCAGGAGTAGACAAAAAACCTCTGAATCGATTTGGAAAAGATTCAGAGATTTGGAAGGCAGTCTGTCAGGGGAACAGAAGCTGAGAAGAGGAAGGGAGAGCAGTGGGGAAAAGACTGACATATCTAGCTGGCCAGTGACTGTGGTCTTTCCCTGAGTCCCTTCCAATCACAGTGCTCTGGTGGAGGGATGTAGAAACAGCATATAAGCCTGTCTGCAGGCTTTCTATGCCTTTTGTGAGCTGTGTCTGCCTGAGCAAAAGCATCTGAAAGGTACTGGACTGGCTTGGCTTCCTAACTAGTCAGTCTCCTGCAATTTTTTGTTCTTAGAAAGGATTGGGTATAGCTTACTAACAATTTCATCTCCCAGTGTGATCCTCCCACTGCCAGAGGAGGAGCTGGATCTGGAACCAGGGGACCTGAGCACCCTAACTAAAGCAATTCTGAGGACTGAGGGGGAATCTGAGTTTGTGCTTCACACCCCTCAAAGTTCCCCTAGACTCAGGAAGGCACCTCAGAGGAGGTTGTGGAGGCAAGTGGCTCAGCTGAGTGAGCTCCTTGTGTTGTTGTGCCTCTGACTGCTGAGGAGGGGGATAAGGGAGGATCCCCACCCTCAACCCAGAAGTGAGGAAGTAGTGAGTGTGCAATTATTTTGAGGTGGCAGATGATCCCAAGTGTTCTATCTGCCAGCACTGCTGAAGGCAGATCAGCTGGGGCAAGGAAGATAAACACTTCACCACCGTGGCAATACTGCTGCATCTCAGGAGGCAGCATACCCTTGCCTGTCTTACTGATCAGCCTGGCACCAGTGGGAGAATGCCCAAAGGAAAATCCCTACCTTGCTCCAAAGCCCCAATATCCCCAAAGCAGAGGTAGGCCACCTTGGAGCAGTGGAGAAAAGCCACAGACAAAGTGGGGTGCATTGCAAGGGCGAGCAAGATCACCCAGAGAATTAGGGAGATCCTTGCTCTGGATGGCCAGCCCTTCTCCATAGTTGAGTGGCCAGGGTTCAGGTGGTTCATGGCACTTGTGGCCCCATCCTATCAAGTGCCCACATGTACTAGCTTTACCAGGACAGTGGCACTCTCCCTGTATGAGGCATGCAAGGAGTACTTGATGGAGGAACTGTGCAAGGCAGGGTCACAGGCAGCCTTGCACTTCACCTCTGACATCTGGAGCAGCCAGGGTGGAGATCATGCCTACCACTTCCTAAAAGGTCACTGATGTGATCAGTCAGGCCATCAGTGGGCTCTCCTCCAAGCTGAGGTGCTGGATGAGTTCCACATGGCAAGAGAGATCATGGTGGTCATGAACCACATGGTACAGGGGTGGCTCATTGGGTGGGGCGAGCTCATCCATGGGTTCATCGTCACCAACAATGGGACCAATATGGGCAAGGCTGTCCATGATGCCAACTTTGTTGGCATCTGCTGTACGGCACACAAGCTTAACCTCATAGTCAGGGATGCCTTAGATGGGGACAGGGATGCTGGTGATGGTTCTGTCACTACCACCCAGATGATTTCAAAATGCAGAAAGGTGGTGGGCTACTACCACTGCAGCATCAAGGGGGGCAAGATGCTGTGGGAGAAACAGTCAGAGATGAGCATTCTGCAGCACAAAATCATGCAGGATGTGGAAACTCGGTGGAACTCCACATGCCTGATGCTAGAAAGGCTGGTGGAGCAACAGAAGTCCATCTATGAGATGGCCTTCCTTGGGGAGATTCGGATCAGGGGCCCCCTTAACAGAGCTGAGTGGGATACCATCTCCCAGATCTTGGTGATCTTCAAGACCTTCCTCAAGGCCAATGAGAGCCTCAGCACTGGCAATGCCCTCCTTAGCCAGGTGATCCCTGTAGTGAGGGAACTTCAGAACCAAATGGAGAAGTTCCATGGTATCAGTGTTCCTGGCTGGGGCAAGCTGCTGTCACCAGACGTGCAGGCACTGGTGAGGCAGCTGAAGGAGGGCATTAGGAAATGGCTTGATCCCTTGTGGTCCAGTACAGTTCACATGCTGGTGGCATGTGCAATCTGAGGGTGAAGGGGAGCATGTGCACTGGCAGCACCCTCAATCACTGGATGTAGGTGCTGGTCAACAGAGTCAGGTAGGCAGAAGGGCAGAGGCGAGGGGATGTGGAAGAGGGAGATCCATTTTCCCATGCCAGCACTCCCAGGACCAGGACAGGAAGTCTCCTCCATGCCAACCACTGCCAAAGTGGGCCAAGGGCATTGCTTCAGTGTTGGGGTCTAGACATACCAGACCCTAGCATCAGGCAGGTAGCAACAAGGCTTTGGTGGCTACCTACCTTGCCGAGAACGTGGAGCCGCTGGACTGCGACCCCTTGGCCTGCTGGGCAAGCCGAAGCCAGATGTGGCAGGATCTGGCCACGGTTGCCCAGGAACACCTGTCCTGTTCACCAACCAGTGTTCCAAGTGAGAGGGTGTTCAGCATTGCTGGGGATGTTGTGACACCCCACCGCACCTGCTTGGATCCTGGTTTGATGGAGCAACTGATGTTCCTGAAAGTAAACCTCTCGCTGCTGGGATTCCCTAACCTCCACCTGCAGATGGAGTGAGTGCCACCTTCCACATTCCATCCACACCTATTTCTGTTTTATTTTTTTAAACCAGTTAGTGCCCCATTCTCAGAGCTGGAGGGGACACTCACTGCATCACCAGCCAGCAGGGGAAGAACATGTCCCTGCAGAGCTCCTGTGCCAGGATGAACTTGGAGGTATGGACTGGGGCTATGGGGAAGGAGGAGACCCCAGGTCCTGGGCATGACTATTAAAACTGCACTCTGCCAGGGTCAGGGAGGCCGGGTGGGACTGCTGGTGATGCGGCAGCCCCAGGAAGTGCCAGGACCAAGGATCCCCCTGGTTAAAGATGGGTAGGAGGTGCCATAAACATAGGCTACCACACGCACTATGGTAGCCTATGTTTATGGTCAGCTAACCAAGGACAGGTGCTAGGGATGTTGGTCTAAGGACATGGCAGTGGCAGACAAGGTCCTTTTAGTCAATCTGGTATCTTTTAGTAGACCAACTGAATAGTTAGAGAAATATATCTTAGCAAGCTTTTGGGTTGAAAAACCCTTTGTCAGGCTGAAGAAGCACCTACAGTGTGTGTGTGTGCATGTGCTGTTCTTGGATGGAAGGAATAGTAAAGAAGCCAGAGGCTGGCATGCAATGCAGGCAGGAAAGCCTGTCAGTGAAAGTGGAAATGGAGGGGTCAGGGGGTGAGAGAGACAGGCTGAGATAGGAGAGAAGGGGGATGAAGCAGTGCAGGTAAAAGTGGAGAGGTACCTGGGGAGTCAGATGTCCGGCAGGTTGCAGCATACCAGAATTCCACTGTCTATATTGAGTCCATGAGTTTCTGTACCTAGGAGGTTGATTAACTGCAGTTGATAGGCTCATCTGTGAAAAGTGGTTTGTAAACTCCCTTTCAGGATCAGGCCTGAGAGACTGAAGACAGAGTGGGTTTTTTTTAGTGAGCAATGTGCCCCCACAGGTAGTTGGGTATTCTTGTCATTGATAGATTTTTGCGTGCAGTTTGTAGGGGAACTGGAGACTGTTGGCGGGTTCTTTGTTTTGAGCTGTAGGAAGTTGGCTTCTGGTGATAAGGTTAGGTTACCAAGGTTAGGTGCTTGTTTGAATTTACAAACCACTTTTCACAGCCGGGCCCACGAACTTCACTTCATCAGCCTCTTAGGTACAGAAACTCATAGACTCCATATAGACACTGGATTTATGACACACTACAATCTGCCAGACATCTGACTCCCTAGGTACCTCTCCACTTTTACCTTAGCTGCTACATCCCCCTCCACCCCTGATGCCTCCATTTCCATTTTCACTGATTGGTTTTCCTGCCTGCATTGAATTGCTAGCCTCTGGCTTCTTTACTATTCATTCCATCCAGGAACAGTACCTACACCAACTGCAGGTGTTTCCTCAGCCTGACAAAGGGTTTTTCAACCCAAAAGCTTGCTAAGATATATTTCTCTAACTATTCAGTTGGTCTACTAAAAGATACCAGATTGACTAAAAGGACCTTGTCTGCCACTGCCATGTCCTTAGACCAACATCCCTAGCACCTGTCCTTGGTTAGCTGACCGGTAGGATGCAGGGCCCTGGGCACATCTGAGCCCCAGGGCTGGGCTGCAAGGGAGAGTACTCTGGCAGCTGCTGGAGAAGAAGTTCCTACGGGAAACAAAAGAAAGGCTCTGTGATAGTTTGGCTGCCTGAGATGCTGCTAGTGCTACTGTGCTGCTTACTAAGTTATTACCTGTTGTTATTTAAAGTGGTGGACTGGACTGAGGCTGTAGGGGAGGAGGCGGCCTCATTGGGGAACACTACCATGTCATGTAGAGGCCCCAGCACCAGCAAGGGCAAGCCCTAGCATGCACATAAAGTCACACGTCATGAGTTTTGCTTGTCACCAGCTTGAGGTACAGTTTCCCAGAACCCCCTGTACCTATCCTCTTAAAACTTGGCGGGCTTTGTGGCCTCAGCAGGATCTACCATCCCTGCAATTTTTATCTGAATAAGCCAAAAAAAATGATGAAGTTATAGGTATTTCAGTGATTCCCCATTATAGCCTATGGCCGAATCTCCAAATCTCTCCCAATCTGCGCCAAATCTTCTGAGGCCAATTTGACTAAATCAATTTGGGATGGTGATCCAAATCTTGGAATTGAATCACTGTCCTGTGAATCGGCTGAATCTGAATTGAATACTTCCCTATTTGCACAGGTCTAGATGTGATATCTTTCATTAGACCAACTAAATAGTTGGGGCGGGGGGGAGTTAGGGTTATAGTTGAGGGGGTGGGGAATGTTCTTCGCAAAGTTTCTGGCATAAACACTCTTCCTCTGTTATAGAGAGACTCCGTGCTGTGTGTTCTTCAAGATAAAAAGGAAGCTAATTTACAACATGCAGGTTTGTGAAAATGCAAATGGAGTGCAAGTTTAGAAGATAATAGGTAAAGATGCGGGGCAGGGGAGGAGAAAGGAAGGAAAGGTGTGAAGGAATGTAAAAGGTCAGCTGCCGGCAGGTTACTTGGGGTTATGAGATGGTGGGCAGGTTGTAATACAGACATTGGATTTATGACACATTACAACCTGCCTGTCATTTCATAACCCCAGATAATGTAAGAGGTCAGCTGCAGGCAGGCTATCTGGGGTTATGAAATGGCGGCAGGTTGTAATGTGTCATAAATCCAATGTCTATATTAAAACCTGATTACCATCTCATAACCCCAGGTAACCTGACTGCAGCTGACCTCTTACATTCCTTCATACCTTTCCATCCTCACCCCCACCCCTCCATCTCTACCTATCGTCTTCTAAACATCCACTCGTTTGCATTTTCACAGACCTGTATCTTGTAAATTAGCTTCTTTTCTACCACTAGAGTCTCCTTATGCCTGAGGAAGGTTGTTTGTGTGCAAAAGCTTGCAAAGAACATTTTTCCCCCAACTATTTTTTGGTCTAATAAAAGATATCACATCTACCCAAAGAACCTTGACTGTCTATGTCCTCAGACCAACACAGCTACAACCATCAACCTGGCAGGCTAGGCACTCTTACAAACAGGAGCTTGGAAAGAACTGATGAATACATCACAAAATGATTCCTGTGGAAACTCTGGTTAGTGAGAGGCTGGCGTATGCCCCCAGAAGTCCTAGAAGCAAACCTTGAATGCAGGCTGTGCACAACTTGTATGGAGACTAATCAAGTGGGCTCGGCTGAGTGCCTAGACTCGAATGCAGTTTCCAGCATCAGCATCGCTAGATAACAGGTACTCAGGTTTCTGTTTTAAAAAAACAAAACCTTTGAAAAAGTGCTTCTTACTCTAATTAGAAAAAATACACTCCATAGGAAAATAGGGCAGGACTGAAGGTAGCTTATAGACCTGGCAAATAAATTAGGAATAGAAGTTGCTTAGTTCATAATAGGAATATAGTTCATAGGATTGGAAGGTTTAATAGGGTGCACCTCCATGGGCAGCCAGGTGCCCCCTAGTGGCTGGGCTGCACCTGGCTGCCTACTCCAGCCTACTAAACTGGCTCTTTTCTCTCCTGCCTGCCATATCTTGTTAGTGTTATAACTGAGATGTTGTTTCAAGAGGCTGCCTTTAGGCAACCAGAGCCTATACCAAGGGTGATTTTCCTCCCCCTACTTTTCCCCTGGCCAGAGGTTTGACAGGGCAGTGCCAGGATCTGCTCCTCTCTCTCACCACTCCTCCATCTGCAGACAGGGTTCAGCCCAGCAGGCTCTAGCTTCCCTTAATTTAATCAGGGCCCTGGACCATCTGGTCTGTGACCCTCACTCAGGCCTTCTACCTAAAGAGGGCTTTAGTCTCCCTCCCACTCTAAAACCAACAAAAGAACTAGAAAAGCAGAGACATAAACCACAAGGAAAATCACAGGGTACTAGGTATTCTGCTCTGCAGCTTCTGTACTTCCCCTCATAGCCATACCAGTTGCCCAGGTGTTACCGCAAAATTAAGCAAAAGGTTAAAAGAATGAAAAGCAGCCCTGTATCAGGTTCTCATATTGCAATTTAGGGACCTCAAGGTACCAACTCCCCCAGGCCAACACAAACAGTCCTCACCCTTCCTAGTGGTACCCAGCACCCTTTTGCTCCCCACCAGACTCCTCCAGGGTTAACATAAACAGTCCTCAGTTCTCTGTATAAACCCTCTCTGGGCTCTTCTGGGAAAAAAGGAAGCATTGGTACCTCCCATGTATTCCCTCTCTCACTGCTGGCTGGGGTTCCTCTTCCCAAGCAGCAGTAAGCAGCATCTCCTCTCCTGGCCAGATGTATGTTCCCCTTTGCCTCCCTGAAGGACTCCATGTCCCTTCACTGCTAGGGCCAGCCCCTCTCCTCTACCCTGAGCTGAGTTTATCTCCCTACCCCAGCCTACCTGGTTTCCTGCTCCCCTGGCCCAGGGGTGCCTAATCTCTCTCCCCTCTTGCTGCTGGGTTCTGCAGCTGGTTGACAGCAGGCTTGACTTTGCAAGTGTGAGTCCACAACTCAGGGCCTGGCTTCTCCCTTCTAGGGGTCCCTTGTTGCTCTCCACTGTGGCAAGCCACTTGCCCCCTCCTGTCCAGCCTTAGTGCCTTTCTTGGTAAGCAAGCTTTCTTCCACCCTGACTGAGTTGGCAGGATCTTTCCTTATTGCAGGGAATCCTCCCTCTCTCCAGGCTACAAAAATTTGGGTTAAAATGGTCCCCAGTTACTTTTCTCCCCAGCACCCTCTCCATGTTACAGAAGGGAATGTTTTGGTCACTGAGTCCAGGCCTCTGTAATCTCAGGCAGCAATTTAACAGATAAATCTGCAGTATCCACAACAACATCCACACAACATCAGCAACACACACACACACACACACACACACACACAGACACACACACATGCTAGAAGTCACAAAACATACCCTAATACTCGATAACTCCCTTAAGACATAAGACAAAAGACCAGAAGGCCAAAAAAATGATGATGCTCCAAAGGAGAACAAGAGAGACCAATAGTGCTGCCTTGTGAGCCTGCAACGGCATGGAATTCATTAAACAACATATGCTCAGATAACAGTAAAAAGTGAATTATGCTTAAGAGGAAGGGGGAAAAAAACACAAAACAACCAAACAAAACCCAGTCTGTACCAATCTCCTAGGTGAAAATGCCTCTCTCATCCCAAATATGACAATCAGCCTGTAAGCAAGACACTTCATAAAGGCAGTCAAAAGGCTTCTCAGTATCACTAGGGACACCAGTGCTTCTTTTGCAATATCCTACAGCCAATATCTGATTTTTCACAGGAAGGCAGAAAAAATATTGCTTTGTTCCATATGAACACGAAGGAAATGGGTCAGAATTTCCCTTTTGGTTGTTTCAGTAAACCTTTAAATAAAGTTTAACACTTAATTGCTTATTTTGGGTAATCTCAGACATCCACCCTGTTACAAATAGGGGCAGGGCTGGCTTAACCCTTTAGTGGGCCCTAAGTGAACAAACTTGTGGGCCCCTATTTTCACTCAATAATTATAATATGTCATATAAGCACAACTGGGCCCCTTCTTCACTTAGGGTCCTAGGCATGTGCCTAGTTTGCCTATGCATTAACTCAGCTCAGAATAGGGACTGAAATTCTCTAAATGCTACAATAGTTGGACACCAGCTTAGCAATCAAATACCTCTGTCCTTGATGTAGAGAATGCTGGTTCCAGGTGTTTAGATCCACACCTAAAGTCACTAGATGATTCACATAGATCTTCCCCCATGGTTTCATTCACTGCACGATCCTATCAAGTAAACAGAACATCTTCTTTTTTTCTGGGAAAAGAAAGAAAGGAATCTCACCCTGCCCCCCATCCCACTCCCCACACCGTCATACATCCTGTGTCATAGAAAAGCCACACATTGATACTTTCAGGGACTTTGTTCTGCATATGGTTGAAGCTGCTGCTGCTGTGTCCACCAACAGATAGTGCATGATAATAATTTCTGATTTATTTCAGAAAAAAAGACAGAGAGAAATGGGACATGATTAAGAAGCTTAGGAAAATCAGAGGACAGGCCTATTAGCAGTATTGGTTTGAATGGGGTTTCTTGCTGGCAAGGACCTTTACACTTAATCCAGGCCCTGAGTTTTGTAATCCAGGATGTCTGGGACAATGCTTTAATGCTATTAATGAACATTACTGATAGAGTTACAAACAGCAACCTGTGCTGGGATATGCATTTGTGCTTGCTCAGCCTGTAACCCCATCTTTTTTCACTTTTCCTGTTATTAATTCAGACTAGTAGGGCTGAATCACTGCTTGCACAGTTAATATTTTTTCCCTGTGCTTAGATTTCATAATGAGTGGCAAGGAAGGGAGGGAAGACAAAGGACAGGGGCCCACAAAATGGTGTGGCTTATGCACTCAAAGTAAGCTGAAGTCACCCCATTGAACACCATATCTTTCATTACAATATTCTTATAGATCATAACCTGGAAATCCATCTCTGTTACGCTGCAATTTTCCTTATAATAACAACAAGCAACATACATAACTGTGGCTCCAGATTCCGCTCTGGCACTGTTTCCTTAGTAGACTGTTTTCTGTACCTTTCTCCAAACAGGCCCTCAGAATATGTCCCCAGAATATTCCCCTAGCTCATAGGGAAACATTCTGCATAGTTGCATAGCTCACTCTGGGAACTGTTCCAGCACTAGAGCCTGTCTTGTGGTTTTTTCGTGCACTTCCACCCTATCTGCCACTAGCCCTAGATCTAGACAGTGGATCACTCCTGCTCAGAACTTGTCATACAGGGTCATGCATTCTGTACTCAGCACAGTGGCAAGCACCTGAGTCAAACTCCTTATTACAAGAGTGGATGGGCAGGATCCTGCTGGACCTGCAGTTGCCATTCATGAATTGCAGCTGCTCTGTAGGTTTTCCTGTGCTCTTTGTATTGAAGAGCCATCTGCTTGAGCTTCTTTGAGATGTTTTCATGCTAGTGCACACTTTGGAAACATCTCCTTAAATAATGTGCTTTATTACACTTGCAACATATGTTAACCAGAACCCTGTTGAAATCATCTGACCACGTGCTGGCAAGCTTCAGTGGAAACTATGAGTAGGGGAGTCCTCCCCTAAATTGCGGGAGGACTTACCATAGTGTAAGTGTAAGTGTAGTGATTATAGTGTAAAGTTCTAATTTTGCAGTCATTTTGTGGCAACCCCATCCCTCAATGCAGATTGGCAGAGAGATTTTGGGGAGGTAGGAAGGATGAAGGGGCAGCCACTGTCTTGAGTGCTGGCTGGCCTTCCTGGAGGCCGTAGGAAGGAGGAGGGGCCAGCCACTGTCTTGAGTGCTGGCTGCCCTTCATGCAGCCCTGCTCCTCAGTCCTGATTGGTGGAGAAGCCAGGGGGAAAAGGTATGAAGGAGCAGCTGTCATCTTGATGCAGCCCTGCCATTTGGTGCTGATTGCTGGAAAGGTCCCAGCAGGTGCAGGAGGGACAAGGAATTAGCCACCATCATGCCATTCTACCAGCAGGTGCCTTCCCCTCCCAGCAGTGAGGACTGCTGGTTCCTACTGGGGAGCCAGGTTTTTTATTTTTATTAAGTGTCGTTGTTGTTGTTGATTTTGCAGATTTCAGAGACAATCCTGGATTTCACAGTTTCTGTGAAATCTGCAAAGCTGAGAATGAAGTAGGTCCCTATGTGGGCTTTTTGGTGAGACAAATGTTGCAGAAATGGAGCAAGCTACATGGAAGGAAGTGTTAAACACCATCCAAGTTCAGCATAAGGAGTGCTTAAAACTAGTTTCAGGTGTTAATGGGCAGACAATCCAGGTGTTAAGAGCTCCAGCAGCTGCCCATAGTTACGATGTAAAGAGGCCCTAACTAGCAGCACAAGGTCCCATTGTGGTGCTTTCTCTGAATCAGCACCCGGAGATAGAGCCCTGCCCTGCTATATTATACTGTCTGCATTTTTTGAAAGGAGATTTTTTTACCAGCCATATTGACTGTAATGTCCCTCGTACAAAAAAAAAATGTCCCCCATTATTGCATTTTAATAGGGATTAATAAAGGTGGAATGGAATGGTCACAGTAACCATTTTCTACAGACAAGTGCTTCTTGAGGCCTTATACCCTAAGAAGGCAGAATACTTTCTATATCATAATTTATGTGTTTGCCCACACCATGTCTTTTCATGAGTGAGAGTTTAGCCTATATGCTGAAATTTACAGTCACTTTTGAATGATTTCATACCTTCATTTTGACAGAGTAAATAAGAACTGTAGTCCACCTGCACACATAGTGAATAAGCGCATAATTTGCTTAACTGCAAAACTCATTGCCAGTGGTGTTCTGTTGCTTACTGCTTACATTGTAACAACTTCTAGTTATCCACATGACTTAAATACATAAGCCAATTAAATGCATGACATTTTTATGTCTCTCCATCCAGTTTATAACTTAACTATACCCTGGCTTAACTACATAATAACTGTAGTTATATCTGTCTTCTGTGTAACCAGCTGCATTCCATTTAAACATGCTGGAAACTCTTAAGGGGAAGCAATTCTCTACACCTTGAAATGAGGAGAACTAGTGAGTTTCAAGGCCACGATTCCATAGAACCAATAATGCTGTTTATTTAACATGCACTGTTTACACTAAGTTTAGATAAGTGCACAGTCTGCATATACCTTTTTTCTGAGGCTATTCACTTAAAAGGTGAGCACTGCATTGGTAAATGCAGAATGTGTCTATTTAAGGTGGAATTACTATAAATATCTTACAAAAAAATCTTAAAGCATGTGAAGTGACTCTGGACACAAAAACGCATAATTTATTGTCAGATCCTACATCTAGTGTATTTGGGTATCATACCTGAAATCATAGGAGATTTCTAGGTCTTATCTGAATTAACTTGGATTTTAGCTTAAGAGAGTCTTTTGTTTTTAAGATCCACTTGATTTTCTTGAAACAGATAGAAATAAAAAGACATGAAACTCCTAGACTTATTACCAAACTGTGTCCAAGGAAAAAGGGAGTCCCATCGACAGAAGAAAATTCTATTTGGCTCAGTGAGGAGATGACTTATAAAGAACACTGAGACATAAAATGTTTCTAACTTCTAAGCATCCTATTATGGCTGTCTCTGAGGCAGGGAAAATGATGACCTCTCCTGAATCAATTAAATACATGCTCCTTTGTGTTGCGAAAACATAGCTCATCACTGGGGTAGGCAAGGGATGAGTGTGTCTGAGAATGGTGCTTCCTAATGCCATATCTGGGCAGCACAGAAGGTTGAGGTTCCTATAATTTTGTTATGTAATGACTGCAGGCATTTCTTGACTCTTCAAATAAGAAATTTATAACAGACATTGATTCAAAGGTAGTGGTCATTGATGGGGGAAAGTGTGCGCATGTGTGTGTATAGGCATATATATCCATATATTTAACATCTACTGGAAAGCACTTTTGTTTAAATTAAATCTAGCTATTATTGTAGGGCTTTCATTGTGAACAAATTTGTCATGTTAGCTAATTAACCCAGGGGGCAGATACTCATCAGCAATAACATTTGCATAGTTGTGATGAAGTCAATATCCCTTTACACCAACTGGCTCAGGCTTCTAGCAGAGAAAAAAAAATGTAGTTTCATTCAAAATGCCTCTCTAGAGTGCCAAACAGTTGATTCTGCAAGTTGTAATTTCATTACTATTACTATTAATACTCATTGCTGCTTAAAGCAATAACAGAAACTAGGTATACATTTTAAATATACAGAGTAGGATAGTCATCTATATATCCGCTCATTTCTCTCTCCAGCAAAGACATAAAACCCACTCTGCAAGTCCAAGCTTCCTCAATGCTTGTAAACCACGTTAGCAAGTTTCAGCACAGCTGTAATGTTAGATAGATTTAATAAACTTGTCTGCATTGTTTGAATACTGTTGAGAAAAAGGAGGAGGTTAGTTCTTTTTTTTTTTCTGACTAGTATTTGGTTCCATTTAGTAAAATCAAGAATTTTCTTCTACTTCGCTATGATTACTGGTTTTGTCAGAAACATGTTATCTAATAGATATTGTAAAATCATATGAATATTTGTTTTTCATCAAATATATCTATAGATAATTAATGAGTTGCAATATTTGTTAGTTATATAGCAATAAAACCATGACAGACAGTAATATGTTTTATGGGTGAAAATATTCCCATTGAAATCAGTGGAGCCAGGATTTCCACCTGCTTTTTTAGCATAACCATATATTTTGGATCTCTGAACTGGCTGAGGAGTGTAAGAATTCTCTGCAGGGTCAGATTTTTACATTAAACTGTTTTTTTCTACATTCAGTCTCCATTTTTTTTGTTTATTTTCTGGGATAATGAGATCACTGGGAAAAAATTACAAATATAAAGGTTTAAGAAAATTAGATAAGTATGTAACCAATATTAAAGATATGGGCATTTAAAAAAATGTTTTTATTCAGGTTAAAGTTGCAATTGAGAGTAAAATTTCAACCCTAATTTGCATGTGCAATTATCACGACTGCATATTCAATTTGGATAACTTCATACTATTTCTTTTAGTAATTTTCTGTACTTACCATGAACAATTGGATTAGATGTGTGCACAGGTGTGAATTTAAATTTCATGCCACACACTTTACACTACACAAAAATCTGTGACTTATTTAAACTAATAAAATGGCAAAGGAGATAGATCTGATGCAGAACTAGGATTTGAACTGAGTGTCGATAATCCTGTTGTATTCATTATAGAGCTGTTTGAGAGTTGGGACACCTATACAGAAGTCAATTTTTCACTCCTCATAATACTTATGTGCACCAATTAGAAGACTGTTATTTTGGTTTGAAATGTGCCACATCAAAGAAGAGCCAATGTTATGAAGCTCTACAAAGATGTACAAAAAATTGTTCTGATAATACATTATTCAATGCAGAAATATAGATGAATTGAGTAAAAGGGAAAAAGAAAAAGTGAAGACCTAACTACTTCTACCATCTCACCTTCCATTGGAAGTTTCCACCATTGAACAGCACTATTGCACAATGCTCAACCTAGAGTTAAATTCTGAGTGAAAAATTCAGGAGTCAAAAACACCTTCTTTCTTCAGCTGTTAAGACAATTCTGTCCATTTTTTGAAAAGCAACCTGGACATAAATTATATGCTAGCCAAAACCAAGGTGCTATGCTTCCCTCTACCTTAACCAAAATACGTTCAGAGAAGTTATAGTCTGCATACAACCTCCACATCTGTCTCCCAAGCTTTTTAAATCAAATGCCATATTACCTTTGTGGTCTAAAACAAAGACTTACTTTGTATGCAGTATTAAATACACCCCCAAGACACTGATGATTTATAAAACCCTCAGCACTGGCCTCATTGCACAGGGGCCAACTTCTGTTTCTGAAATATATTAGAATATCTCTCCGTCTAGCACAATCTGATTAATACATGCCAACCCTTTAGTGATCCCTCGTAGTTGAGGAACGTTGTCTTCCATGATTACCTGTGTGTCCAAAAATGGCTGATGAGGCTGATCTTGGACTGAAGGACTCTGTTGAAACTTGGCCACATCTTTCTGTGCGAGGTGGGTAGCTCCTGATTCTTGTCTGCAACATGTTGTTTCTGCTGCTCCCACTTTTCTGTTTCCTGTTGTTGTCAAAAGGTTTCAAAGTACTAAGATTCTTACAGCAGACACTTCCTCCATTTGGGGCAGTCCTGGATGATAGTCTCCCATGAGTTGATTTTGATGTTGCACTTTTTCAAGTTGGCCGTAAGGATGTTCTTGTAGTGTTTTCTCTGCCCTCCTCTTAAGTGTATGGCTTGACTGAGCTGGTTTTATAAAACTTGCTTCAGGAGTCTAGAGTCAAACATCTGGATAATGTGGCTGGCCCAGTAAAGTGGATGTTGGATGATCATTACTTTGATGCTCGTGGTGTTTGCTTGTGAGAGGCCATTAACATTGCATCTATCTTCCCACTGGATTCAAAGGATCTTCTGCAGACAGAATTGATGGTACTTTTCCAATGACTTGCAGTGTCTCCTGTGCATCATCCACATCTCAGCTCCATACAGTAAGATACAGATGACAATTGCTTGATAAACCATGAACTTTGTTCTGGATCTGATCTGAACACCCATCTCCTCAGGTGTCTGAAGGCTGTGCTTTCACATTTGAGGTGATATTGAATTTCTTTGTTGATGTCAGTGAGAGATGGTTTCCAAGGTATGGGAAATAGTCAATGTTCCTCAGAGTCTCACTGTAGATCTAAATTACTGGAGCTGAAAACTATTCATCAAGAACTTGGTGATGGAAGACTTTAGTCTTCTCAATGCTAATCTAGTCCCATTTTTGTATGTCTCAATAAAGAAGTTGACGATTGCCTGAAAATCTGCTTCCAAGTGAGCACATACAGCAGAATTATCAGCATACTGGAGCTTGATGATTGTGGTCAGGGTGGTCTTGGTTTTGATTTGGAGTTGGCTGAGATTAAGCAGAGTACCATCCATTTGGTAGTTTAGCTCCACTCTGACTGGAAGCTTGTTGGTGGTCAGATGTAGCATTGTGGTAAGGAATGTCGAGAAAGGTGTTTTGTAGCAATGATGTAGCCAGCTTAACTCCCATCTTAAGCTCAAAGGGCTCTGTGATAGATCCATTACTGAGGACTACTGCTTGCATTCCATCATGAAGCAGGCAAAAAATGGTGATGAATTCCAGTGGGCATCCATACTTCAAAAGAATCCTCCACAGTGCTCCTCAATTCACAGAGTCAAAGGCTTATGTGAAGTCAAAGACCATATAGAGAGGATTATGTTGTTCCCAGCATTTCTTCTGCAGCTGGAAAGCTGTGAAAATCATGTCAGCTGTGCCTCTTTATGCCCTAAACCCACAATGAAATATGGGAAAAGCTCTTCAGCAAGCGGAAGGAGATGGTTCAGGAAGGTTCTTGCAATGAAGTTCATCGAGGGTGCTTATCAGGATCTGGGGGGAACGTCTGTTCACCAGAGCGCCCCAAGGGATGACATGGTCAAACAGTCACAAACTCCTCTGTGACCATTTCAGGCTGGACAGAAACACTTTACTGTCTGAGGCCCCAAGGTTTGGAATATATTGCTGCCAGAGGTGGTTCAAGCACCCACTCTGAAGGCCTTCAAAAGACACCTGGATGTTTATCTTCCTGGGATCCTATGATCCCTGCTGAGTTCCTGCCCCTGGGGCAGGGGGCTGGACTCGATGATCTCTCAAGGTCCCTTCCAGTCCTAACGTCTATGAAATCTATGTGCTGGACATCAATTTCCTGTGACTGTGGAAATTACATACCAACTATACACTCAAAGAAGCCAGATATCCAATACAGGATCTTGAACAGCTATCTAAAGCTGTGAAATCCCCTTCCCTGGCCCTCCAAAAGGTTCTAGCTCTCCTCATACTCAAATTCCACACAGAGCTCATTTACGCTCTAAAGAATAGGAGCCCAAGATGACAAACACAGAGATGAAAGCCTATATAAGAACTTAGGATGGATAATCAAGTGTCCCATCGGGACAGCACCTACCACTTTCTACATCAATAATATATAGTATAGTGATACTGGGCTTCAGAGATGTGTAAATAGCCATGAACAGATGAGTATGTTGGTGTTATGTTGTGGAGTTGAGATCTGAGTCTTGACCCAATCGACACTTGTGCAAAGTCTTGGAAGTGAACAGGTCAAGTTAGTAGCCTAGACCTGGGAAGCAGATAATCTGGTAGTAGAAGTTTGTTAAAATTTAGGATAAGTGTATTGCTATCTACTTTTTGTCTTTGATACCTGTTTTGCCTTATTGCATTGACTTGCTGTCTGAATTTGATCAGTGGAGGTAGAAAACACACCCTTTTGCTATTGCATGCTAAAGAACAGCACTACATGAGATGAAACATCAAAATCTACTTTCTGTAAACTCCTCCTCCTCAAATAGGAAGGGAGGAAGGAAGGCAAGTATAAGTTTTCCTTAGATATTTTCAGTAAACTAAACTGGTAGCCCTATTAAAGAAGGGGAATCTCAATTATATCGTATATAAAGACCAGCCTCCATGGCAAATATCATTGGTCAGGAAAAAGAAATGAAACCGCTGATAAATTATTTTGGAATTTTTCAGGATTAAAAAAAAGAAGAAGATATAACTGAAAAAACTAAATGATAGTAGTGACCATTAAGAGGCCAGCATTTATCAAAACTACTATAAAAAGTATCTCAGATACCACACTATTTGTTCTACTGGATATAAAAAAAATATTTGTTATATGTTAACTACTGCATGATAACAAGTGGCAAATATCTCTTAATGTCAGCCACTATTTTGTTCCCAACTGATGTACAAATTTAGATTTAGTATTACTTAAATTAAAATTATAGAAAGAGGACAATTACTGAGCCATCAGTAAAGCAATACGCAGCAAGTGGACCCTCATAAACATTTCTTTCTTTATTAGGTGCATCACTTACCACAAAAATACATTTTATCAAACTTAATTACAGAAAATAAGTACAGCATGACATTTTTTTCAATAGTCTCTTTGCCCCTAGTTGCATAAGTAAATTGATATAGGAGCATCACATTTTTCTCTTTAATTCAAACCAGGGATTTTTTTTTAAATAGAACACAAAACAAGGTATGCCAACTTAAGAAAGTCTGTTAGATAAGGAAAAAGTTTTAACTACATCAAAAAGATAATCCAGTATGTGACAGGGCAGTAAACCTGCCCTGCCACAAAGCCCTGAAGGAACAAAAAAGAAAGAACAACTTTACCGGGGTGAGCCCAGGTGGGGAGAGGAGGTGCCCTGTAACCTGTCAACTATGTGTTCCTGGGAAACCCTGGCACAGTACCCATCCTGTCTGACTCATGAAGGAGCCCCGCACCTCTGCCTAAACCAGAACTGATCAGAAGAAGGACTTACAAAAACCAATGCAGATGCAGTGGGAGACAACCTAAACCCCTCTTGACAAGGGTGACAGGATTAAAGCAACTCCCATAGTATCATTTACATCAAAGATGGGACAGGGAGGCACCTCCATTAGCATTCAGAGTGGAGAACAGAGATTCCAAGGCAAGGACCGCATTGAACTCTGGGACCAGAAAAGCAGGGGAGCACTGCATGATGGGGGATCTCTGCTCCAGATGATAATCAAACCACACCTGCACACACCCAGCATTTTTCAGATCAATTCTAGTGATGAATCCTTTATTGGTACCTGTGACGTCTTTAGTGGATGCTGTGAGTATCACACCGCCCCCTTGGTCAGGGTCACTCAACTCACCTGCCATGACTTGTTGGTATCTGAAGAGAAGGAGGGGGTTCAGTGGTGGTCTTCTTCCCCTATCGACCCAAAGACAAGGTACTCATAAGAGTGCCACGGTGTTCCTCCGGGCTCCGCCTCCCCTATACCCCGTTCACTCGCCAACCACTTCGGTGTTACACTTGTTGCTCTGATGATCTCTGTACACCCCTTTACTATGGGGTCTGGCATCAGCTTTGGCAACCCAGTCAGTCGCCTGGATGGTGATGTCTCTGGAGCCTCAGTCCCTGATCCCAAAGGGCTGAGCCCCAGGCAAATGGCATCCTCCCCCCTCCAGGAGACAGAGAGATGCCATTATAAGCTTCAAAATTGAAGGGCTGGGGATTGTCCATCCCCAGCCTAATGCCTGACACTGTTCCCCCTCCTTTGATGCAGGGCAGTGTCTTCAGGGCCGCCACAACCAGCCTCCGGAGCCAACACCTGCCTGGCATGCTCCCAGCTGGCTTTCTCTCCCCTCCCCTCGCCAGCTTCCAGCGGAGCTTTTTGGTAAAAAAGCTCCCACCCATCCCGGCAGTAAGTTTGCCAGGGTACGGGGGGTCTTGCTCACTCCCCCGGGACTTCCTGGGTCTACCTCTGGCTTCTCACCACTACAGTACCCAAAATACTGAATCTGCCTAATTGCATTGTGAGCTCCCTCGGAGTAACAAACACCACCCATAGCCAGGAATGATCTGGTTTTATTGTCCAGCATAACAAAACAAGTCAGGTATACTCCCTTCAGCCATCATTTACCCATAAAAAAATCCGGTGTTATCCCTTGAACCATTGTTGTTGAACCATTGTCGTCTCCCTACAAGAACCCCTACCCAAGCTCAAGTTTCTCTCCTGGTTGTTGGATCCAAAAGCTGCACCAGTTCCCCTAGGACTTCACTGTCTCCCTTTTCTGCCTGGAATATCTTCACTGATTGTGCTGGGGGCTCTGCCTGTCTCAAGCACTCTGGACTCTAAGCTGAACAGCTTGTCTATGAGCTACAGCAAACACCTGGAAACCTTGACCACTTCAAGCTTCACTGAGTGGTGAGACCTCAACTCTCTCTCTTTCTCTCTTTTTGTTTAAGCCCACTTTCTAAACTTCAGACTTGATTTTATCTCTCTCTCTCTCTCTTACTCCAGGCACAGCTTTCTAAACCTGACTTTTGTTGATCAAACTTGAGCTAGATTTCCCCAAATACCCAATTGATGTAATGTTGTAACTGTTTCATTTGTTGCTCTCTCCTTGTATGGCTATTACTACTAATAGGATTATAAATTTCATTTCAAATTTCACCTGGCAATAAAATAACTTTTATGGTCAAGCTGGTTGCCATACTGTCTCTCCAAATCTCATTTACTCTTTCTTTTCCTCGACTTCCCCATTTGCTCTGCAGCAATGCACCTCTTACCTAAGCCAAAAACCCTTGTAAGGTCCAAAAATCCTGTGGGGTGTGCTCATCAAGGACAGTTGTGGTAAGAGACTGTTGTGGGTGTGGGATGCTGAGTCCGTGGCATATGAGTGTCAGCTTGGAAGTGCTGATTGACCCTGCCTGCTCAGATGTGTTGTGTGTGTGTGTGTGTGCGCGCGCGTGCGCAACTGGTTCTGTGGCTGAAGGAACCCAGCCGTGTTGAAACTAAGCCCTGCAGCGTAGCTACATTGGGGGTGGGGACTTGCAGACGGGAGAGAGAGAGCTCCTTATAAAAACACAAGTGACACAAGAAATACATTGATAGAATTACAGAGACCCCAGAAATGTAACTGTAATAAATGAGTGAACCCTGAAGTTATGGGCAAATCTGGTAATGGCATCAAACCTGAGTCGGGGAAATGCTGCACAGAAGATATGGATGATAATTAGTTTGGTCAGCTGCAAGAGCTGCTGGGGAGGGAGCCAATGGGAAGCTACCATGGCAAATGAAACTGATTGGCGTTGAGAAATTAAACGGAGACTGAGGAGGCAATCAGGTTTGGTCCAGGAAGGAAGAGCCCATGCTGGAGACCCTGAGAGCAGACAAGGAAGTGGCAGTGGTGAGGGACCATCTGAGGGGGCTGTGAGGAGAGTCCCACAGATCTGTTTACCTGAGGAATCAGGGAGATGGGACATCAGCTGCATCTGGTGAGTCTGGTCCTGAAGGGGTGAGCAGCCAACCTGGGGATCTACAAGAAAGACAAGATGGGGATGCATGCAAAAGTGAGTTTGGGGTTTCGCCTCTAGGCGACTCAGTCCTGAAAAATAAGGGCTGGGAGGAACTGAGTGACAGTGGGCTTGGGATGCATGCAGGGAAGAATGGGTCAAGACACCAGAACCCAGAGCAAGATCCGGAGAGCCTGGCCAAGGCAATCCGGGAGAGGTGACCCCCATAGCTAAGAACTGAACTGACTGTATTCATAACAACAGGTGTGGTGTGGGCAGGTTATGGGGATGGTGCAGCTCTGTGATGAGGAATCAACCTCCTAAATCCCAGAGCTGACAGCAAACTTGTCTCTTAGGACTGAATTCATCTGCAGTTCCTTCCTTTTCTATCAAAGTCGTGGCAGGAGTTCAAAGGAGACTATCTGGTCAGATTTGAGACCCCAGCTCTCCCCTAGGGAGCACAGGGTTAAACCTTCACACAATATAATAAAAAAATAAAATTGAGATGAAAATAAAGACTTATACTAGTATATGACTGTACACCGGGCCAGATCCAGAGGGGTTCAGTTGCACCACCTCCTTTTCATTCCTGGTCCACCCAAAGTTTAAAGCCAACTGCCTGAGAGGGGCAATGGCATTTCTATTCAGGCAACATTGACTTCATGGCTCACTATAATCCACTGTAATCCATCTAAGCACTTTATTTTATAGGTGTTAACAAACTGAGCTCGCTTTTTAATGGTCTTGATGTTCTACTAATTGAGCCATCCTCTTTTTGGCAATTCTGCTGCCTCTTAGCTGCTCATAGTAATGTAGCTCCTATTTAACAGTGATGCAAACTGTTCTTAACTCTAGCTAAAAACATTAACTCTGATTAAATAATTTTCTGTGAAGCAATGGATGCTCTGTCAAGATGCTCAAAAAGGCTAAACTTTATTTCATGAATCTGAAAGAAATGTACATTTAATGACAACAGGACTAATGAAACAGAATATTTTTGTCTAGTTGTGCATTTTATCCATAATAGAAAATGAATACAGTAGACTTTCCTATAGAGTTATATTTGTTTTTGCTTCTACTTTGAATGGAATAATATATCCCTAGGCCCCTAGCATATTGGTAAATCATCTAATTTCTCATTAACTAGAGAAAACTGTGTTGTGTAATATGGGATGATGCACCACATAATCTGTACTCCTTTCTCATATTCCTATATCTGCTTGTAGCTGTATATTGTGTGAATACTTTGCTTTTACACCATTATAAAGGCAGTTTACACCAGTGCAGCTACTTCATCCTATTTAAATTGCATATAGTGGGCTGTCTCTAAGGTTCCAGTTATAGTCTCCCCACTCCATATCTAAAATGATTCAACTACCCTACAACAGATGCGGAAGTTTGAACCCAGGTCAGCTATTCAGAGAAATAAGTTTCTCTTTTACCATTTTGCTCTTTATAATGTTGGAATGTCTGCCTGAAGTGTGGTGGGTAGCATGGTTCAAATGGTTCTCCTCTTGGTCAGATAATAGTGAGAAGCATTTTGTATGTCACTGAACAAGGAAAACACTAATTCATTCATCACGGTCTTTAGAATTTTCTTTCTAATACTAGTAGTTTGTTGATTAATGTTAGGGCTCTAGTATACATTCTTATTAAAGCTGGATAGAAACCAGTTATAGAGTTGTACACATTTTCAAGCACTAACTTTATAGCTGGTTGGCTTTTTTTATAGCTGGATAATCATTCTTATCATATGGTATTTACTTTGGACATGCGGCTGGTCTAGATTTATTGCAAGATTAACCAGTTATTTGTGTGATAATTACTTTGTGCTTGTGGCCAGTCTTTACTTTGCATATGTGGCTGGTCTAAATTTACTGAGTGATTAACTAGTTAATAGCATAATATATGTAACGTGTAGCAGGGGACATAGGTGGCAGTCTTTTAGATAGAACTAGTGGCTAGTTGGCTACCATTTGCTTATACCTAGCCTTATTTTAATGGTTTGGTGTAACTAAATGTTAATTAATTTAGTGTAGTCAGGAGTTCACAGTATTCTACAACAGAATATCATACGGCTAGGGCTGAATCCTGTAGCATTGTTGAAACTGCTTCCCAAGCAGTTCCAGCAAGTTTATTTATCAAGGTACTCCTGCTTTGAATTTAAAAACAGTCAGTGTGAATTGGTTCTTGTAAAGTGATGCAAGGTAGATAGATTGAACACCAATCTCTTTCCCTTGAATAAAACTGTTATGAGGTTTTAGCACAGTTAAGATGGTAGCATAGGTTCCCTGTCTTAATCATGCTGATGTCAAGTCTACACATTTCACAATATCAGTGGATGGTCTCCATGCCTTCATTAAGGCTTTGTTTGATCTGTTTAAAATCTTTATCCTTTGTTGCTAAGCAAATATCATCTACATTCTTGAAGATTCTCAAAACTGTGACCAGAATACCATTTATACACAGTTTAAACAAGTTCAAGGGAGCACTGAACCCCGAGGGAGGCTATTACTTAAAAATCTCGACTTAGCCTATTTCTAAGTAGCACATGGATGCTTTTGTCACTGAATAGCATCACCACTATGATAACATTTTAGAAGCCTGTAAGTATAGCTTAGGAAGGCTGTGGATTGATAGTTCCCTGGCTGAGAGTGGTCTTTACCTAGTTCAGCTATGTTAGTATGCATATCACATGTTGTCCCAATAGGTAACTTCTAAAACCATTTTTCAAAGTCAGAGCTTAAAGAAGCCACTAAATCAAATCCATGCATCTACTATACATGCTGTGTGTGTGTGTGTGTGTGTGTGTGTGTGTGTATACGCATACCTATATACACATACTATATTCTATACACAAAATTATAGGAATAATATACTCTATGTTGATAAGGAACATAAAAAGTTTCTAAGACTTTGGAAGCTTTGTTAACATGGAGACAGAAATCCTTCTTGTAAATAAGTGTAATATCCAGCCAAGAGAACAGTGGAAACAAGTCATATCAAACATGAATGTAACAAAATCCAACAGAAAAGACCAGACATTTCTTTAAAATGTAGCTATTATATAGACAGCATACAGCATACTTTACCATATTCATCTTAGCAGAATGGCTGCTCATCTAGTTAATACAACAAAGACTGAAAGGAAGAAACCTTTTGAAAAATCAATGGGGGGAAAAAAGGCATTTCAACCAACTGAAGCCAGCTGGATATTTCTGAGCCTTTTTCTGTAAGAAGGAAATAAAAAGACAATGTCGGGGTGTGAAAACTGGGACAGCTGGCAGGTTGGACAGGATCTCACCAGAAATACTAATTATATATATAAGGAGTACAAGATGTCTCGCAATATATATGGCACATATTGTTCAAGAAAAATCAGATACTGATGTGCTAGTGGGCAGCCAAATTGATAGCAATTCGCAAGACAAGGAAAAACCAGGATTGTATTCCCAAGGATAAATTCACACAATTAATTTTTTCCTGGATCTAACTACTTAAATACCAAACTCCGTCTCTTTTTTTTTCAGATCCAAAACAAGGACCCCAAATTGTTCTGCCTCAGATAAATATATACTGTAATTTTAAAATACTACTGTAATTTTCTCTTATTTAAGGGAAAAAAGTCAAATTAAACAACTCTGCCAAAAAAACCCAAAATGTGCAAAAACAAAATGAGCAAATAATCTTGCAAATGGCCCAATTCATCATTTATTTAAGAACATAGATTACTATAAATATTCCCCTGCAAAAACAAAAGCCAATAACAGTGGACGTCCATTACCTGAGGCAGAGAATTTTACTAATTTCTTGTCCAGATAACCATCTGCCAATATAACTGCTAAATTCAAAATCAATATATACCTACACTCAGGAACAAGCAATATTTTTAATTAAAAAATAAATCAGAGGCATTTGGGATATAAAAACACCAATATACTTTATTACAATAAAAATATTTGATATACATTACCTTACAAGCTTTATAAAGGGAAAAAAAGTATTTGAGAAGTATATCCTGCCATTACCTTGTATATTTTACTTTTACAGAAATAGAAATTGGAGCTATAAAAAGCCTTTAACTAGTAGGTCATTCTGACCATTCTCCTTCCCTTCCAATGAAGAATTTTCCCCTGCTGGATGTTTTTGAGCAAATATTTACTACATTTTAAGCAATCAAGTAACAGAGTTTACCAAATCTCTAGGAAGACTATTCCTTATTCTAGTAGTTCTCACTTGTGGAGGGTTTTTTAAGCCTTTTTATTATTATTACTTCCACCATAAGACTCCCTTGGAATACATAACTTTTCCTCCCAATCTTTGGAGGTTATAACTGGAAATGGACCTGAACTAAAACTCTGAATCTAAGCCATATAAAATAATGATTTTGAATTCCTGAGGACTATCTGAGAATTATGACCCATTAGTATCACACCAGTGGAGTCTGTGCTGCACTCCAGAATGGAGCTTACAGGTCAAATCCTGTCCTTACTTATACCTATGCAACTCCAGATTCTTATAATATTCAGGATCTGTAGTGCTGGTGAGGCAAGGCAGAGAATTCATAACACAGTTATAAGTACTATTTTCATATTCATAACACAGTTATAAACTACTACTTTGCTCCCATGGTTTTGCAAGTTGTGAGAGAATGGCATTCTCTAAGGAGCTGGAAAGAAGTTCCCAGGACTTACCCCTCTGCGGTAGTAAGGGTTATCTCCCTTCCTGAGGGTTGACATGATGACATCAACAGGGAGTTGTCTGCTATCTTTGTGTGTGCATGTATGCATGCACGTGTGTGTGCATGCGCGCATGTGTATTAGCAGTTGCAATAAAGCTCTTTTGAGAGCAAGAGGTCTCCATGCCTTTTCCTGAATTATGAGATAGCACCCAGCGTCAGAAGTGGCTGAATCCTGCCACCAACAAGAACACAAATGTCAGTCAGCAATCAGGTGATTCCTAAATGACAGATCAAACTCCAGCAGTAGCTGAGTCCAGCTTAGGACAGAGGCTGACCACAGAGACAATGCAGGCAGTTAAATGCACCACCAGAACAGTTTGATTTCCAATCTCCTGGAATGGGCCTAGGGGGATCATATGTTTTAGCTACTTCAGGCAAGTGTCTAGACAAAAATTCTGAACCTTACCATCTACTCAATGGGGAATCAGTCTGATTAAATTCTGATAGCAATGTCTTTTACAAACAGAGAGAAAAAGCAATATGGTGATGTGGTAGAGGCACAAACTGAACAATTTTGGGGCATGTGATTCATGAATGAATTAGTTTTAGTCTCCATAAACAGGAGCCTTCAGAAACTGTGGAAAGCTTTATTATATCTTTGCATACATTGGCTATACATTGTTAATATGGGGAGATCAAGGAAGAACTAATTAGGGACTGCTCAGTTGTGTGTTTTCACAATGAAGAGCTCTCACACAGGCTACAGTTGGATGTTGATTTAACACACCAGAAGGCTGTCACATAAGCTCAACAATCACCAGTCGAAGTTAAGCAGCAACAAACAGAAATCAGAAGTAATTCCAAGCCCTATCAGGCATCAGCTAATATGGATACAATGCACAGTGTCAAGAAATGACAACCAAAAATAAAATAAATTGACATGCACAAGGTACAAAGAGAGTGGTCCCACTGCCACCCAGTGTTGTGGTAAAATCCCTGGACATGGCTGTGCTAAATGTCCTGCTAAGGGAGAGATATGTTGACAATGTAAAAAGAAAAGTCACTATGCTTTAGTTTGTCACTCAACCACAGATGTCCAGGTGATAGTACCCTCAAAATACTAGGATCTTTCAATGCAAAAATGACACTGAAGCAAAGAACTATAGACCAGGAAGTCTATGTGATCTATAATCTTGCTGTACCTTTGCGTGGCTTACCGGCCATACAGGCAATGCAACTTGTCCATTGACTGGATGAAAAGAGGAACAGAAATCCTTGAAGAAGTACTACAGAACCAAATACTTATCTGTCTTTTCAGCTCTTGAAAAAATGTCAGATGAATATAAGCTATGTCTAAAGCCTGATACAGTTAGTATTAACTGTAGTATTAACTACATTAAGATGAGTACCCTTGCTGATAAGGGATAAAATAAAAGAACCCCCTATCAAGAAGGTGACCACTGGCCTTTGTGTCAACAGCACTTGCTCCAACTGAAACTCAGTATACACAAATAGAAAAAGAAGCATTAGCAGTTACATAGACATGTTAGTGACTCAGATCTTTCCTCGACTTTTACTTTACAAATGGATCATAAGCTACTCATGTCCCTTTTAGGAGACAAACCTCTTGATGAATTCCTACCAAGAATCCAGAGATTTCACCTTAGGATGCAGAAATTCACCTACAGTATTGTACACTTTCCTGGACAAGAGTTATAGACAGCTGATATTCTTTCTGAAAGTATCCAACCAGATCAGAAAATAAAATGCTCCTTCTTTCACTTCTGTCTATCAAGAACACACTCCATTTTATGTGATAAAGTGGGTTTATCACAGTAGTGCATTGATTTAAATTACCTAAGCCTGGCCCTGATAATTCACTGCACCTAAAACAATATTGAAGTTATGGCAGATGAGAGACAGGAGGTAAGGTGGGACTGGTAAAGAGCTGGCAAGCAGGGTGGATCACAAGTGCCCCCCCCCCCCCCCCCCCCCCCAACATGGGTCTTACATTTACAAATCCAACAGTTAGCATGTTACTTTCATTACTGGCTATACACTAGCACACACCCAATCTATGATCAAGTGGCTTACTTTAAGCTGTATAACTGTATATTGGGAGCAGCATGTATAGAGGTTTGCTGGTGCCCGGAGCTGTACCAAGAACTCAATGTAAATATCTTGGGGTGCAGGGACTAGCAGGTCTGTAGTGGGGGCTTGGCAGGTCTACAGGAAGGGTTGTCCAACCAGGGGCAGGAGGGATCAAGGAGCTAAAAATAGACCGGAGTGGGGGAAGGGAGGGGAGGTAGGAAGAGTGAAGTCCCAGGACTGGGATGAGCAGCTGGGCTTTCCCAGACCCAAGACTGCACTCTGAATGTACGTAGATGTGCATTGAATTGGGTAAATGCATTCCCAATCTAAGGTAGTTCACTTATTTGGGTAAACTAATTTAGATTGGCCCCACCAGTTTTGGCCTTATTTATACCCCCTGAATATCTGCATGGCTTGGCATTTAGATTGACCTGACCCTAGTTAGGTCAATTTAAATGTAATATCTTCATACAACTACTGTTGCTGCTGAGTGTTTAATGTGTGCTGAATTCTCCTATGTGACTGGTTTTAAGCTTTTTTTTTTATCACTCCTTGAAACCACTCAAATGATAGCCACTTCTTCTGCATACACTTTTCTTACTTCAAAATTATTTTTTACAAGTATTATAAATGTTGTAAAAAGAAAGTTTTGAACTTTCAAAAGCTACTTAGCTTCCTGTTGGTTTAATCCCAGAACTGTATTTATATGATTTTACCCCTCGGTGAAAACATACATTTGATATAACAGATACATCTATCATAGCGCTATTGTACAATACCTTTGAGAAAAGGAAATGAGCAAAGAGACTATGAATCAGTATGTATAGGCACATGATAACAGCATCAAAAGTAAATTAGCACATTAAAATAAATTTCTTTAATGAATAAAATATAACATAAAGCCACATGAACTGAGAGCTTTCCAAGTCCACAAAAAGACTAGGGCTAGACATTACACCTATCTCGCTTTAAACATGCAGAAGCACTCTGAGCCCCTGCAACAGACCAGCACATGTGTGTTTGGTTCTGCCCTGACCTAATCTAGAGTGCTTTGAGTAAAGTGCTATACTTAGAGTGCTTTTGCCTCAGACTTCTTGAACTTAGCTTAGGAAAATGAGCATATTCTTTCCAGTAGGAAAGAAAACCACTCACTTTAGCTGTTAAATCCTTCCATCACAGGAGAATGCAACCTACTCTTTC
>NW_005841972.1:2045114-2083189 GCF_000455745.1 Alligator sinensis | reverse complement strand
TCTTTCCCTCTCCTACTTGCCAAACCAATTCCATTGTCCCAGCTGTCAAACATTCAATTTCTAGGCTTTTTCTAGCTTTACAGTTACTAATATTGTAAGGCCTACATTTTGCAAGCACTCCACCGTTTCACCCCCATGCCTGTAATCTATTTCTTCCTCATCCAACTGTCTTTGTAAGTTTTGGTGTTTTATCTGGAGTTTGAAAAGTTTGTGATGTGATAGTTATTGAACTCGGGTGGAAAAATGGCTATCAATTATAGACATTCTGGGAATTCTACTGTTAAGTATATATTAAAAAAAGAAGACAATGATAAGGAAAAAAAATAACAAAACAAAAAACCCTTGCAACTATTTCAGTAGTCTTTGGTGTGCAGTGGGGAAAATAGTATTTTATTATCCGAACCTGGCAAAAATCTGATCTATTGTACAGACAAAATAATATCTTCAGTTCTCAGACTAAATTGTTACTCTCTCTCTCATTCTAGGACAGAGGAAAGGTAGTCACTAAACAAATAACAGAAATTCAAGTTTAGAAATAACAGATCAAATCTTATGATTCAGGAACTGATGCTGATATATTTATGTCACTTTTCTTTTAGTCTTAAATGGGACAGTAAATGTTCAGTATGGCTGTTAAATCTACTTATAGCCCATGTAGTTTTAAAATGATCATCAGAAGAATACATAGAAAGATATAAAATTACTGGATGAAAGTCTATGGCCTGCATTGTGAAGGAAGTCAGACTAGATTATCACAATGGTTCCTTTGAGCTCAAATTTATGAATCTATAAAGAAATTATAGGCAAAAAAATTGGAGAAAAATGTATTAGATGACAAAGGGTGGTTTTTCATAGGAATTTCAAATGGAATGGGCACCTCATAGCCTTATCTTCTTTAGAAAATGTTAACTAATGCCTCATATCACACTGACATTATTCTGTTTATATATCGTATATATCTCTAAAACAATCCTAAAATAACTTTTAAACTTTTTAGTGGGACTTTTTTGTATCCGTGTAAAGCCATGTACCTTAACTTCACTGAATCTAGCTGTACAGATTTTAGGAAGAGGGGGAAAAAAGTCGAATCTCTAAAAGTCACTTTATCTATTAATAAAATTGAAATTGTTTTAATGCCCAACATCTTAGGGCTATAAATGAGTATTGTGTGTCCCTTTGGAAAGGAAGGACTCTTCTTTTTGCTACTCCATGCTTCTCCCATTTCAGCTTTATTGAAGAAGCATACCCTGAATCTCAGGCAGCAGTGGCATTAAAAAAATTAATGCCACAGTTGGAGGGAAAGGAATTACACTGTGTATGAGATCTCATTATAAAAAAGCCGGTAAGTATTCAACACTGTTAAGATATTTGGAATGTTAGAATAATATCCAGAGATGTTTTCATGGTCAGAATTTAGGACAGGCTAAAGGAAAATTATTAAACAAGTTAGTTACCTGACTTCCATTTATCACATTGACATCCACATTCATATCGGGTATCTAAATGGAGTCTGTATAGTCTATGGCTGAGTTTACACATTACATGTTGACCATAACAGCACTTAAAACATGAGCATCCACACGTTCATGCTTGTTATCTCATGCTATATGGCCTCTGAGCATCTCAAAGTTATGCTGCTTTAGATGAAGGTTAACTTTGGGCCATGATACCCAGCTTGTGTTAGGGTAACTTCAAACTTTCTCCACAGAGATAAAACTAGAAATTTGCAGCCCTCTAGCACCAATCACAACACCCTGCCTCAGAGGAGGGATAGATTCCAGGTGTTTTGGCTCCAGCACATCCTTTTTCACCAGCCCTCTAATGGCAAGTCAGAGCTGTGCAGGCAAAAAATGGTATTAACCCTTAATATGTGACTGCTCGCCACATGTTCTAAGTTTAAAATGACTTAACTTACTACAGATTTAGTATGATCTAAGTTTAATGTCTATCCTTACCCTATGGCACAGCATAGGCATTCACAGATTCACTATACATCCAGTTAAGAACAAATTTTCAATAGCAGCTTCTCAACTTGTTATTGATATCTGCAGGTAAATATATTAGTCTAAGAAATATGTACTTGTAAGGATCAATATGCAAATATTACACAAATTTTATAGTTTTAAATACATCACAGTTTTAGTCACTTGTCAAAATTTATTTTAATGAATATGTTTAAGTACTATGATAAAAGCAATTTTGAAGTAACTCATGTAATCATTTGCACAAGACATGCAAAAATCATTTGCAGTCATAGGATGTTACATAGACCAGTTATCTCTTTCAGTATATTCAGCCAAAATGAAGTAACAGAACGAGTGTTAGAGATTACGCTGACTTCCCTGAGGGCCTGAGTTCCACAAAATTATTGTCTACCTGACTTTTTGTGATGGACTTGCAACTTAAAACAAAAATGGAAAATACAATCTGGTTCTTAACTCTGATTTGAGGGTGAAGTTCAATTCTGAGCTGTCAGGCTCAAGCTGTTTCATATATAAATGCTATATCTCCAAACTCCTAGCTAGATTTCTGGAGTTAAAAAAAAAATCACACAGTTTTAAGCATGCAGTGGAGCAGACCCACAAGGCTATTTTGTTCAATTTAACTTCTATATTATGCCCAGGAGAGTGCAATAGGCCCATAGATGGGCATTACCACTACACCATTTAGGCTCAATGGAGCCACCTTCCCTTTATCTACATGACCTACATCCTAATTTCTACAGAGTGCAGTTTATTTGAAACTAAATATTCAGGTGGTTAGGGCACAGAACAGCTAAATTATCCACACGCTATTCCAGCCCATGTCCTTCAGCTCTCTGAACCTTCCCCAGCATTGTCCCAAATGAGGCTTCTATTCTGGAGCTATGTGTACTCTCTATTAGATTTCAAAATCAAACTCACCTCAGGCACAGGAACAGTCTCCGTAGCCACCATGGGGGCAGCAGTGAGTCCAGAGGTGGCAGCAGTGGGTCCAGAGGTGTTGAGGGGTCACGTATAGGAAGGCCAGTGGCAGCTGGAGTCCAGGGATAGATGTCCAGTAGTGGCAGGAGACCAGGGTTATAACAAGGATTTGAAGGTAGGTGCAGTTGTGACCCAAGTTTGCTGCCAACAGCCATGGCCAGCAGGACCAAGAGGCCCCACAGTCAATAGCAGGCCACACCCTCCAACTTCCAGTAACCATACAAGCTGGATAGGGAGGCTCTGGCCTATGGCTCACATGTTTCACACCCCTGACAATATAGAAGTGAAATGCATTCAAGTTAGAATACCATTTTTTAATAGAAAGAGAACTTTTAGATGTCAAAGCAATATTAAAAGTTGTAGCCAAATATGGTAGTTCCTAGCTTTAAACAAAAATTGCTTTTAGGGATTCCTTTACGTTCATCAAGGAGAGATACGGCTTCAATTAACACATTCTCATAAAATACATGTTAACATATAAAAGAAACTGCTAAACTCTAATATCCAGGATTTGGAACAAAGGAAGGGCTTTTCTCCAAAAACCTTCCATTAAAAGAAATTATTTAATTCACCTCAATTTATGTATATACACAGTTAGTCACACCTCATATTTAAATTCTGTATTTCTCTAAAAGCATTGGGAATGGTCCTGCTTTGAGTGGGGGGTTGGACTAGATGACCTTCTGAGGTCCCTTCCAATGCTCATTTTCTATGATTCTATATTCTATTTTCTGGTCATGGTCTTAGTATTTCATTCTATGGGGAAATTCAGTCATTTGGCCACCCACAGAACTCCTGCTCTTGCCAACCATCTCCATTTGTATGGACCCTATGCACCCTCCCATCACTCATCTGTTGACTCCTTGCTTTCCCTGCAAATATTAATGACCCCCTCACAGGTGCAGCTTCAGTGACTCAGCTGAATATTAATACTGCTCGAAGTACCCTTTTTACACTTGCCTTTGGTATGAAAGCAGCTGCCATGTTTGTCATTCTCTACCCCTCCAAATTTCTAGAAAATGTAATCCTGTAGGAACTGCCACAGATTCTCAGACATAGTAAAGAGTAAACCAGGATCCTTTCCCCAGTCTCATTTTATCAGCTTAAGATCCCATGAGCCAAAGAAATTACAAAATGTATGGGGAATAGTTATTTCTTCTATAACACACAAACTAGATTTTCTTCCATTTTGATCTTAAATGGACAGAGAAAGTCAAAGTATGTTTAAATTTACTGTAGTTTATAGTTTGCAAATGAAAATAACACATCAAACATGGTAATTCATGTACTTTTTGCTTAGTAAAAAGACAATATAGTTATAAGTTTAAAAATGATTTTTTTGTCATTCCTTCATTTTTCTAAAGATGCAGATGTTTTATGTTCTATTGCATATAATTTTATATAAGGCAAAGATAAGCTTACACGATTAATTCACAAAGAAGACTAACATAGGTGGATGATTATTTTATATATCTTTACTTCTGACAACACTATATTCAATGAACACAAAAGATAAAATAATGGAAAAATTACATCCTCTTCCTAGCATTGAGTTGACTATGGGGATTGCATACAATCTAATTTTACAAAGCAGCACAATGGGCAAAGGATTCAAACTCAGAGGTGAATCTAAGAAAAGTGACATCCAGAAAGACCAGAGAGTCTGCCAAAAGCCTAACCTTAAAAATAAACCCTCAGGCACCATAAATTTGCCTCAGGAA
Organism: Alligator sinensis; assembly: GCF_000455745.1. Taxonomy (NCBI): domain Eukaryota; kingdom Metazoa; phylum Chordata; order Crocodylia; family Alligatoridae; genus Alligator; species Alligator sinensis. Next base: position 2,078,505 of record NW_005841972.1, on the reverse strand, counting down.
TATCCTGAGAAAACAGATGCCAGTATAGAACTCCTAGAAAAATTTGCATATTTCAAAACTATGTATCCAAGGTATTTTACAGAGGAGAGACACAAGTAATTAACTTGCAGCATTTCACCAGATTTCTTGTAGATTTTATTTAAATAATTTTGTTTGAGGAATAAACTAGACATCTAATTGCTATTTAGATTTAAAATAGTAAAAGTCAGTAAATGTTAATGAAGTCTAAATATCACAAAATTGGTGCTACAGACTCTCTGGGTCAGAATGGCTTGGATATGTGTAAGGTATAGCACATATTATTTAGTTCACTGATTTGCCATGCTCCTAATAAATTCATTTGCTGATGAGTGCAATTCATTTGCTGATGTGAAAAAAGTGACTCAGGAAATAATACATTTTACTACCTTCTTAAAAGCTAAAAGTTAAAATGATGAAAACTGGATTCTATTTTGGTAACTTGACAACGATATGGCTATTCAGGTATTCAACTTTCGATTGCACAATTCAGCACTGTAATAATATGTAGTAAAAAGAATAATACATAACATTTCTAATCCTGACATTCATTCCCCTGCTAATAAACTTTGGAATTGGAAAAAGAAAGAGAAATAAAGAGAAAATATTGTTGTGCACTTCATCTCAAAACACCAGTTTTCTGTAGCATCCCTCACACTTTGTAAAGTGTGTCAGCAGAGAGCAAAGAAAAATGTTTTAAGAAGAAATGATAAAAGTAAATTTCAAATATCTAGACATTCCAATCTTGCAGTAAGCATTGGTTTTAGTAGAACTCCATCAAAACTGAATTTAACCCTACAATTAACTGAGGAGCCTTCCTTATAGAGGAGAAAGGACAACTGAAAAAGGACACCCAGCTTAAGGAAGCTAAGAGAATTCAGTGGTGGTGAACACTGCAGAAAAAGAGACAACAAACACTGGATCTATATGTGCTGAAAATGAAAAATAAACAAACCCTTTGAAAATGGACTGCCAGTTAGGATAGTAACTTAAACCATTTGGATGCAAAGGAGCAAATTAAGATACAGTCCTACTTTCCCATTGAGAAGGACTGCACCTCATGTTCTGGAGTAGGGAGAGGACAGGGTTCTGTCTCTAAAGCATTACGGGTCAGGGTAGTTCAGAGAAAAACTATCACTGACATGAAGCATTTCTGCCCATAGGGATTACAACATGTGCTCCTTCCTAAGGCAGACCAGCTCCGTGCAGAACCATGGGGACCTATGAATTTCTGACTTACACGCCTAAGTGAAGCAAGGCATGACTCCATAGTGAATCATGTAAACCCTCCTTGTGCCTCACCCCCCACTTCCCATAATCTGACCTGAATAAAGGCCATAATTGAGGGAAATGGGGTAATTAAAATAAAAAGTATGAAAGAAAAAGGATTTCACCAGAGAAGAATGAAATCAGTTTCCTATTGGTGGTAACAGAAAGATCTGAAGAAAAAAGGACACTGTGGGGAAGTTTTATTCAGGTGATGGGGATTTCTGGTTCAGAGGTGAAGTTGAGGTCTTAGTTAAGAAGACTAATGGGAACAAGAGCAAAGAATCATAGAGTCATTCTTCATTCATTGAAATATTCATTAATAAGAATAGCTTACCTACTAAAGAATAGCGTGGCCATGAGCTGACACAGGCAAAATAGAAGGGAAAAAGGCACATAAATGAGAGGACTGAAGTGCACAGATTTAGGTGTTGACCCTGTAGGGTACAGGCAACAGTCTCATAGGCCATTTGGGCAGCTTTGATGTGTCACAGCTATGTAACCACTGATCAGTACAGAGCTGGGAGCTCATAGCTGAAACAAGAGTCCAATGCTCATTATATTAAGTATGTGTGTGTGAGGAAATGGCTGGGGTGACAGATGTAATAAAGCACCCTATGGGGAATGCATGAAAGGAGGCAGCTGATGGTTGAGTGGGAAGAGAAGATAGGTTGAAGGAGAAAAGTGATCATTTTTAAAAGTTTCCCTTCTTTGAGAGCCAATCTCTCTTTCCAACAGCAGTCTGTGTCCTTTCTGCTATTTTAAACTGATTTTCTGGTGTATAAAGGCTAAAATTGGAAGTATTCAACGTTCCAGTGTTCCCATACGTAAAGAAAGAGGCTTCAAAGAACTGATATATACTGCTGCAGAATCAAAATTGTACCCTACAACCATGTCATGTATTTATAGACAAACAATGCTGGGCCAGAGAAATGGTTGGAAGTGAGATACAGGTATCCAAACATCACCAAGTTTGTCTTCATATAAGAAGGAGCATTTGGGTGGGAAATACATGAGATATACATGTTCTGGGAAGGCCTTGTTGTTTACCTCAGAGAAAGCCTGCCCCAAAAGTTTTAAGCATATTCCATATGTTTCACTGCTTGATACTCCATTGCAAAGAGTATGTAGGAACCAGCTGCTTTAGCCCACTCTACCTTTTAATTCCTAAAGTGTTCTCCCTCTGTGGGAGTAAAGTCAAAATGCTACTGAAGTCCATCTTACACATATAAATTATGAATAAGCAGTTGCCACGCATAGTCTAGGTTTAGGTGGCTTACTTTAAGCTGCTTAAACCTACACAGGGAGCATTGCATGCAGCTGTTTGCTGCGGCTGAGGGTTGCATGTGCAACCATTCACCGCAGCTCAACATAAATAACTCGGGTTGGGGGAAGGATTTGCAGGTCCATGGGAGGGGGTGGGGGGAAGGGGGCACCTGGCTAGAGGGTTAAAAATAGCCTGGGCAAGGTCAGGTTGTGGGGAGGACTAGCACAGCTTGGGGGCTGGGGTGAGCTGCCGGGCTTTCCCAGCCATGTGGATATGATGCAAACCTGTGCACTCATTTGCTAGATCAGGTTAACCCCTCTAAGGGCATTTTTGACACATGCTCTGGGAGGTGTGGGAGTGGGCACTTTAATTAGTGAGCCACAGTAGTTAAAAGTGCCCGAGTGTCACATGCATCAGCGCCCCCATGCTGAAAAATGGTGGCAGGCTTTAAACTAAAGCTTATCAAACGAGTTTCAGTTCAAAGCATCCAACCACCATTTTTCAGCATGGGCATGCTGATACACATTGGCACTAGAGCCTGCTAGAGTGCATTAATTTCCATGCTCCATCAGACTCAATTAATGTGATGCACTGGATTGCTAGTGTGTCGGAGCAGGCTCTCTGCACATGTATTGGAGCCCTACATTACTATGGTTCGTAATTTAGACACAACGGGGTGTGCCATTTTTTGGCCAAATTTATTCCTCTGAATGCCTGCATGAGTGGGTCTTTAAATCAACCTAGCCATGATTAGGTTAAATCATGTATAAATAGGATGCCTGCATATATCCATAAAACAGAAAATGAAATCAGAGAACTGTAGCTGTATTGTGTATCTTAAGTAATCATACAGCTTAAACCTGTTTAGAAGCTGAAGCTAATACAGGACAAAGTAGTCTGTTTAAGAAAGAACTGCTCTGGGCTCTGCCCCATTTGTCTGCTGCTTTCTATGGGAATTTTACAATATTGGTTCTAAAGTAAATGGCCAGGGGAAATTTTTTTACTTGACAGTAATCTCCTCATGACATAGTACTATACCTGAGAACAAGAGAGTATCCATGCTACTGAAGCTACAATCTTGTTGGCATAAAATAAAGGGGAAAAAGTGTTCCATAAACATATCTTTTTTGGGAATATGCTTCAACCCAGGTCCAAAATGGCCTGGGACTGGCGGGCAGGGGGGAGAATGTCCTTTTAGCAGTCTACTGAAAAGCCAGATATGTTGTCACGTAGTGTAAGAGAGCTGAGGCATTCTGGGTGAGATTTCTGTTTACAAAAATGGGTTATCTAGGTAGGTACTTATATGGATTTTCAGATATAATAAGAATAGAAAAAGCAGCTTTGGCTGATTGTGTGAGTTTTCATTATTTTGTTTTTAAATTTATATCAAAGGCATCCAACATTTTTTTTTCACACAAAGAAAAATAATAGTTGTAACTTCAGCCACACACATGTGCCTGTGGCACAGCTGCCATCAGATGTCACTGATGGACTCATACATTCTGCTGCTTCCAGCACCCAGAAGCTTTGTTACACCTCTGGTATGCAGTATCCTGATAGGGTGGAAGAGAACCCCAAAGAAGTCGTACTGTAATAGATGGAAGGCCTTGATCTTCAAGGTGAAAGGCCATCTTTTCTTAAAGTTTGCTGAGAAAGAAGAAAAAGTGAAGATGGAAAGGTAACAGGCAAGCAACAACAATTTAAAAAAAATCAGGAGTGGGTACTTTCTAGTGACGGTTATGACACTGAGGCATTTCTCTATAGGGACATTGGTTTAATAAAACAGAAGCCAAATAATTGCAGCTATAGGTGTAATGAACACTTTATTGATCTATCTTTCTTTACCCATAAATTAGCTTCAAAGAGTGTATTTGGATAAGCTTAAAAGAGTGGGTCGGGATGTTCTTGCAATGGCAGGACACTGACAGAGCATTCATCACCCTGCTTTACTTCTGGCAAGTTAGGGTGTTTTTGATGTTTTCAGGTATTGTGCCTGGTGGTTACATGAAAGGGTTTTCTGTCCAGTCTTGTTTGAAACAGGCAGGACAGGCATTTGTCTAGGATATTTTAGATGCTAGTTATCTGTTAAGATCCTGGAGAGGATTGAAACAGTGGGGCAACCTCCCTTGTCTGCTCTCCAGACCAGGGACCCTAGTTGCAGGGTGAGCTGGGATCTGGGGGACAGGGAAAGACAAGAAGCAGCTGCTCCTCTGCTCTGTTCCCATCACTGGGAGAAGAACAAAGCAAGGCAAACTTTCTGCCCAAGGGAGCAAGGAGCAGCTACTCCCCAGCTGACTGATCTGGGAGAAGACTGAAGTATCCACTGAATCTCTCTGATTACTTCCCAGATTGGAGATCCCCTGTCCAGATGACACCTAGAAGAGGTTTCTTCCAAAGAGCACATGTTCACTTGAGATTCTCCTGCATGTTGCCTCAGAGAAACTTTTAGTATTTCCTAGCACAGAAATACAATGGTTAGCCAACAAGTAACAAAACTCAGATTTTGAATTTCAGAAAGTGTTTCAGTTCCAGTTTTCAGGATATTCTTTTGCCTATTTTCTTTTCTTATTTAAGGCATTGACAAAAGCTTATTTAGGCCCATAGCAGAAATGGAATGGACAAAAACCCATGAAAATCCAGAGCAACTAGGATAAACTAGGAGAAAAAAAAATGAAGGTTGTTGTATCTGGGGAATTATAAAGCATTGAATCTATAAGTCATGCTTGCAAAGTTGCATAACCATATAACACCTTTTTATTACTCTTTTTTTATGAGTTATGCATTCTCTCTCTGCTACAAACAAGCCCTTTCACTATAAAGTATTGCTTCCTCAGGTTTTCTAGTATATCCCAAACTTCTGCAAGTTACTGTAATTCATTTCATTAGTCCCATCTATCATATCCTAAAACAACAGGACATACAATTTTTCAAATAGGTGCTTGGACAAATGGAGGACTTTAAAATGCAAATGAGGCCCCCCTGAGGGACAGCAAACATGGATAGAGTTGGGATGCAATGGATCCTGATAGCTTTGGCTTTTTTAAGCTTGGAAACTCCTGAATATGACTTGAATTGTTGTATTTTGAAACAGCACAACATGAATGGAAGTACATACATCTACTTACATTTTCTGGAATGAAGACCACCCCCCCTCTACATGTGCAGGTAAAGGTGTGATGGGATATAGACCATGATTCACACCATCACACCTTCTGCCATGACACATACATGGCACGAGGTGTGATTGTGGGATTGTGCATTAAGATTCCATCTTGCTTTATTGCTGGTATTAGAGGGAGCCCAATCCCAGGCTCCCCCTGAAACAGCAAGTAGCACACACACTAGTGGAGGGCAGAGTCTCCCCACCCCAGGGCTGGAGAATCCCTGATGTGGTGATTTCTGCACCCTGAAGGTACATGAAAATTTGGCCCCAGGAGAGAGAGAATCCAGGACTGCAGGACTGTGGGTTTTCCTGCACCTCTGAGCCACAGGGATCACCCCTGTGGCAATCATGCAGCTCTAGGGACTTTCCTATACTCTGTAGCCCTAAGGATAGTGGTAGCCATGATGCCTATGGTTCAGGTGCTAGAGAAACAATACAAAAGCAGGATTCTATCCCAATCAAAGTTACTTTTCTGGGAGGAAAAAGTCCTAGATTCCAGTTCCTGCTCCCTGGAAACCACTGGATACAATACTGAAATCAACATCATCTGTGTAGATAAGTTTGTTCAAGACCTCAAACTTATCTGCACAAGGCCAAGTTTTGTGCAGATAAACTTGGCCACTCCCTCTCCATACAGAATCCAGGAATAAAGTAATATTTCCTAGATTCTTGTTACTGCAGGTACATGTTCTTTAATTTAACACAGTTGTGAAGATGACCCGGAATATACTGCAAAGATGCTGTGAGCACACAGCAGAGATTCTTCAATGCACCCAGTAGTAATATAATTACATCTAGATTTATATATCTGCTTCAGCCAAAGAAGCAGGAATTTCAAAGTTTCTCCAACCCATGTCACTACAACAACTCGATAATAAAAATCCTACACATCCTTGCCACATACTCTTTGGTCTAGGTTTCATCTACATTCACTGATACTTCCACAAGAGTAAGTTGTGCTACTGCACAGGCATCACAAGACTGCAAAGAAAATGGAGCAATAGTGGTAAAAAAGATGAGGCTCCAATAACTGCGCAGAGATACTAATTATGGGCATGTGTAGATGAAATGGGGGCCCTAAATTAAAATGGTGGGTTTTAAAAAACACCATTTCAATTTGGGGCTGATTAAACCCCTGTGTCATGCACACATCCTACTGACTTACCTGCCTCTCTGGTGGCAGGGAGAGGAGATGAGGGGAGGGCGAGCTGCCAGTGGATGGAGTGGTGCCTGGGCTGTGGGGGGGGGTGCTAGTGTTTCCCTCCACAGCAGCAGCAGCCCTCCTCCAGGCACTTGCCCAGAGGCACCCGACTCCAGCAGTCCCGGGGAGCGCCGCAGCCGCAGACGGAAACACCTGGCCCCTGTGTAGCTCAGGCAGGCAGACTCCAGGGGGAAAAAAAAAAAGATCAGGCTCGCTGCTTTTCTTGGGTGGAGCCTGCTTTCCCCGGCTGTGGCCAGGCTTCCTGCAGAGCTGTGGATTTACATGGAGCCTGGTATTTTGCTCCATGTCTGTAGGACAGCAAAGAAAACTCCTTAAAGGAGTTTTAGTTTGCTGTGCCCCAAGTCATTTAAGGCACATTACACCACCAAATTTCCTACAGTGACTGGAATTAATGTGCAATACGCTGCCAACACATGCAAACACCGACACCATTAAAGCAGCGCAAAAGCTGTGCAAAAGCCTGTTTTAAAGTGTCACGAACACATGCCTCTTGTTTCATCAACACACATCCTATATCTTTTGTAATCTTGCTTGGTAGCCAAATGGAATTACACACTACAAAAACTATTCCAATTTAACTCAACTTTGCTGAAGAAGAATTTTAACTCTCTCTGGAACTGGACTGGCATAGCAAATGCATGATTTGTAATCCTTATTCAAAATTGTATGCTTCGCTGTATGCTTCACTGGCAAAGGGCAGGTTTAAACCTCTCTTCTGGCACTTACGTATGTTAGCATGAAGTGATATGGTAGTATACTTTATTAAGTAAACCAAGCAACAAGATTTACATATTTGCTGGGAACTCTAGAACATGCAAATTGTCATTTTTGATGCATCTTGCATTCCAGAGGATTCTGGTGGTCCATTAAAATAGGTCCTTCCTGAAATACAGCCCTCTTTTTTTTTAGTTCCACTCATTCTGTAAAGTGTAGACCAAGACATAAAACTAGCCATCTGCTACATGTGAGATATGTGAATTAAAGCTTTTGACAGGTTTATTAAACAACTTTACTATTTGAGGAGAAAGTTCTATTGAATTTGAGTGTAAATAGGTTATATGGTCATATTGACAGAATGAAAGACAGAGTTGAGTTTATTCAATACACAACATATGTGGAATCTAATGAGATGAGGAAACTAACAATAAGTAGATCAATTGGATCTAAGAAGTTGGGGGAAATGTGACCTATATGTTGTCTTCTCATATTTCTTGATGCAGCTCCAAGATTCTCGTGGGCAACCAGAAAATTACTAGGATTTTTAAACAGCAGGCCACTCTCATAACTAATTTCAGCAGTCACCAAGACTGCCTTCAAGCATAAATTAGCCTGTGTGCTATGCCTTACTATCATCAGTACTAGTTCTAACCATTTTTCACTTCCTGCCATAGGCGATTGGTGTCTGGGAGGGTACACCCCACCAAATGCACTTCCGGTTTTGTGGCTGGCACTTCCAGAGGGTGCACGGGGGTACACAGCCAATCTCAGGGGGTGCGCGTGCCCCAGCATGCACCCCCTACACATCACCAATGCTTTCTGCCAAATTTAGATTTTTGTGAAAAATCTGTATGAACTGTGATAAGTCTGTGAACAGAAAATAGAATTTCACACAGCTCAAAATACAGTTAGAGCAAGGTATTGAGCCAAAATGTTTACTAGCTGAATTTCACATCTTTGATTTCAATTTATTATAACACTTTAAAGTGAGTTCATTCATTCTTTTTTAAAGTGATTTAGAGATGCCCAAGCTTTAACTGGGAGTTGATGTTTTCTACTGTCATGTACAGTTCAGTATAATTTTCTAAAGGTGCAGAAAGAAGTAACTTCAACATTTTCTAAGTGAAACAGGATTGAAATGTTTTCATAAAGGAATCATTTCAGCCAAGAGCACATGAGCAGCCTCTGTGACACCCCCAAAGTATCTGTTGAAATGAGGTAAAGATTTTAGAGCTTTTCAGATGCTTTTGGAACATTTTGTAGGTGTTCAAAACATTTCAATTGTCACTTCTGTCCACAATCTAAATTATGTTTTCATTAGTTAAGTCTGCTCGGATGCTTTTCAGCATAGGACAATATCCATTTTGTACACATTTTACTATATAAAGTTGTCTCATCTTTCAGTAAAAGAAATCCAGGAGAAGATAAAGGCAACAGTTCTTGGTTGCTTTGTCTTTTCATTATTTATAAAAGGGGGTGAAAGTGAGAAACTGTTTTACATTATTTAACACAAATCTGACCACATGAGATGCAAGGCAGTAGACAACTAATTCAAAGAGGAGTGTATATTTTTACTATGTGGAAGGAATTTTTAGCCTACTTTATTCTTAAGCAAAGTGACTACACCAGGATTTGGAGAAACTGTCCCTTCATGGTGTATAATGCCAGCTACCAGAAAAGCAATGTAATAAAAGCTCCAAGTTAGGGTTAGCTAAGTGTGGAAAAGCAAGACAGAGGGGAAAAGGATGCTTAGCTTTCAGTGACAGGTGTCCAAATACTAGAGCCTAGTGTCCATTATACATTTTATGTGACTAAAGACTTGCAGCTGAATAGCCACTTAAATTAATGAAATAAATACTAATAGGAAAGTCCAGAAGTTGTCAAACTTAATTCTCATACTTCTGCTTCATTATGCACTGTGTTGTCTTGTTCATCTGCTGATGATGCCAAGCTGTTTTCTCAATTCAAGGTGATGCAGCTCTATTCTAAATGGCTCCTGTTGAAATCCCTTGGGATTTAATTCACTTTCTTCAATTTTACTGATAATCCTTGAAACAGATGTTGGTTTTTCCACAAGACATACAAGTTTCTAGGCAGCTATAGGGCCCTACCATCTGATATGCATATTTTGCTCTGAATCTATTTATGCGCCCTCTTTTCTGGGGTCCCAATTTCTTCTGTGTGGATGCAACAAAAGAGATTTGCTTAGCAAATGGTTGGTATATTTAGCATTAGATTTCTTTTCCTCAGCTTTGCTAAACAGGTAATTAGAACAGCTTTAAGAAACTTCCACTTCCCTGGGTCACTAATATTAGATCAGTTTACATTCAAACTTTCTTGCCAGTAAAATACATGTTGAAATTAGCAAGTGCCAATAAACACATGACAAAGCTGCAGCACGTGGTTCCCAATAAGTTAGCACTTTAATGAGTAAAGGGATGTGAGGCTGTTAATTATGCAGTGTTAGTTTCTATGAAAAACAACTGCAAATGACACATTCTCCTTCAGATTGAAAAGCAAATAAGTATTTTAGACAATACCACATGCACAGCACAAAATAAGGCTTTCAATCTTACTCATGTGCAAGACAAAGACCAGTATTCTTTTCCACCTCTAAAACATTTAAGGCAGGGCAGGATTGTGCCTTAGAGGCTAACTTACTCAGAAAGGCATAAACTTTCATAGGGGACTGCCTAATTCATCAGGTGCTGTAAAGAGACTTCCAGAGAGCACAGACACTATATCTCTGCAAGTCCATCCATAGCATCTGATGATGTAGGCTACCACCTGTGGAAGCTTATAGCTTTCTGAATGAGTTTGTCTCTAAGCAGCCATTTGGCACTGACTGCCTGACTTCTCACTAACACAGCTAGCTACTGTTCTTTAAAACATTTAAGTGATACTTAGAACAGCTTCTAGCCATCTGCATCACTAAATGTCAGCCTACTCTACCCTTTTCAACTGCCACAAACTGCTAAAACTCCTAGTCATTATGAGTCTCCATTTTGACCTGAAAAGATTCTTTGGGGACTCAGACTTGGCCTAATGCACATAATCTGAAGCAATCTGAGACTGCCACCTAGACACCACTGAGATCAGATTCCATCTGGAAAGCAAACTCAATGAAAGTCCCCAAATCCTTAGTCTGTCAAAACAAACAAAAAGCTCAATACTGCAGCAGCTGGTTGATATTGCAAAGTGGGGATGGTGCCCACCTTTACATAACCATTTAATGGTTTGGACACTAGCCCATGTAGTGTGAGACTTGGACTCCCAGTCCCCCTCAGCCTGAAGAGTCTTGAACCCACTTCACTTGCCAGGACATCAGCTATGCAGGGTTGAGTGTGTTCTCCACAATTCCTGTTGAAAGAGTGAAAGATTCAGGGAGGCCAAGGGGCAGCAAACAGGAAGGCTTATAGGGCTCTGTAGCTGAGTAAACAGGGTACTGTCATGGGAGGGAGGAAGTCCTGGGGGCTGGTCTCTGCTTCCAAAGCTGTTGATGCATTTTGTACTAAATATTCATCAGATACATTATATGAACAGTTTTAAGAGTAGCAGGGGGGGGAGGGGGGGCACTCAGGAGTCCCTCCCTCCCAGGACAGTGCCCTTGTCATAGAAAGGGACCTACTACTTCACCTTTTTAAGCAATGGCACACAGAGCAACATGCCAAAGTTTACTAAAAGAGTTACTGTTCAACTACCTGGTCATCAGTACACTTGAAAATGCTCGCTCTCTCTTGCCCAAAGCCTCTGGCAAAGTATGTTCCTGTTCCCAAAGGAAAAGACATATTAGGTAACTAAAAGATATGGATACTGGATAAATACTGAGCTTATATCTGCAATTTAAATACAAATATTAGGTAGCTAGTTAGAATGAAGTGTTTCATTCTTGTTAAATAACAAGATAGACGGTATTCAGAGCTAGATTTCCTTGAGAATTTGATGGTGCTTGTACGTGGATTTTGTTTTACTACCCATAAGTAACACTTTTCAAGTGAATACTAGATGCCTCAGAACCTCTACTGTGTGGATAAAAAAATTGCAATAGTATAAAACCATTCAGATCAGAGTTACAAGTCAGTTCAGCATTTAACATATTACTCACATGATGCAAAGGGCGTTATTTCTTAACATTTTCTCTGAAACGTTTCCTAACATTTTATCCACTTCACTTTCTACAAGGTACATTTTTGGAAGAGCTAGCCCAGCATTCTCTATTGCAGCCCATCACCTTGAACATACATGTGTCTAAGTAAAGTTTATGTAGTGTAGCTGAAGTATAGTGAAACAAAACAGCTGGTTCACACTCTAGAGTGTTTTGCAGATTCCAGGTCAGTTTATATTTTCACTTTATTTTCTAAATGGAGCTCTTTTGCTTAATTTCCTTTTCCCCATCCTCCTTTTTCCACTTTCCTTTGTGGACAGCTATAATTGCAGCTCCTTTTGTGTTTAAAAAGAATCCAGCAACTGTCTCCAGATTCATATACCAAAGACAATAGTACAGTATTTACCTGAATCCAAGACATCCTCAAATTTAATACAAAACCCCAACAACCAGATCCATGGGTGTCTGGTGCCTCTTGAGTAGGAGGGAGCATGTGCCCCCGACACCAGTCAGTGACCAGGCCACAGCCACTTTTGCTGGCAGCCCCACGCCCCAGCCGGCACTCTCAGTGGGGCACTGGTACTCCCACTTGCCCCCTGCCCGCTGGCTAAACAGGGAGCACGGCTGGACAGGGGGTGCACCAGTGCTCTCAGGTGCACCCTGAGGGGTACTCTCATACACCCCCTTGGCCCCCCTATGCATCACCCCGACCAGATCTTATACATGGGAAATATAAACATTTGTTATAATTTTTTCATGTAAAGCTAGAAGGTGTCCCATTTACAGATAATTGACATGCCTTGGGGCAGTGCTCTACTGTTTCCTTAACCTGGGTATGAGGAGGAGGTGATATAGTTAGGACCATACTCTAGTTGCCTTTTGTCCCCAGGTAGCTCCTGTGCCCATTGGATAGGAGACTGGGTGGGCTTTGCTGGAAGTAGAAACAATAAGTGAAAACTCGCTTCCCTTACCTAGGATCAAATCCAGGTCCTTGCAGTCTGCAGACTGAACTATGCAGCTCCCATACTTTTCCATGTGTAGAATCTAATTATTTGATGGTCACCTTAAATGTGTCCTTCCCTCCCCCCCTCCCCACCACTGCTTCAGTGGGGAAAGCTGTGGCAAGAGGCAGTAGTTCTTTTTGCTTGCAGTAGCCCCTTGCCATCCTGCACCTTGTCCTTTGCCCTGCCACCACATGCCCCCTACTGCTGTCTACTAGGTCCCCCAGTGCCTGTGTCCCCCAGTGCCTACCCCCCACCTTGATCCTGCCCCCTTGTCATTTACACCTCCCCCCCTCCCCCACTTGCTAACCCTCAGCTATGCTTTGGCTCTGAACCCACTCCAGCTTGGGGCATAGAGTACTTTGTGGCTGATGCCCCACTTAGCCAGGCAGGGGCAGTTGGGGCAGTGGCAGATCCAGCCCTAGTTCCTGATCCACTTCATAGCCAGGCAGCAGCAAGATCCACAATGTGCTCTGTGCCCCAGGTTGTAGCTGGCCCAGAGTGAGAGCTATAACTGAGTGTAAATTGGGGTGGGGGGGGGCAGCTGGGAGGAGGAAAAGGGAAGGCAGAGATGCAGAGGCTGTAACTCCAACCCAAAACCTGTGTCGGGCCTGAAGCTAGAGCTGCAGCAGCTGCCTGCCCTCTACCTTGTATTTGAATCCAAGATGAGGGGCTTTTGTTCCCCTTCAGGTTGAATGGTTGGGAAAAAAAATTGTCTTGGATTTGTGTAAATACTGTAAATAATGTGGCCACTTCTTTCCCCTGTAGAATTGTTTGCATCCATCTAATTATTTAACTTTCCTTTGTGGACAACTGTAATTGCAGCTCCTTTTATGTTTAAAAAGGAATCCAGGTTCCTCAAACCTTTTCTGATGAACCAGAGTATAATTTTTATGTAGAACTGGAACAAATCCCTTCTGTTGCACTAGGTCTTTTTGTTGGTATACTTTAGTATTTCATACTTCTTAATATTCTGGAATATGGCTACACTCTCTGTTGTCCAGAAGCATTGAACATGACATATCTAATTTTCCATGCTGCACTCAGGACATAAGTTTCTATATTATCCATATTAAATGCACATTGGATATTTTGCTGGTATGGATTTGAGAAGATGAAATTAATTTTCACAAATTTTAAGTAATGAAGCACAGTCTCAGAGTATTAAACTGTAATGAGGAATGGACCCATAAGATGGTATACAGGAGATAGCATTTTATATAAAAGGAGGAATTTGGTGCTGAGTGATACAAGGGATGGCATTATAACTGGAACACATTTAATTCATTTTGCTTGCAGTTACAATCTTTAGCACTCCTGTCTCATTCCTCCTTTTACTGTCCACAAAACTTCAATGCCAAGACAGAGAACCTTTTTATCTTAATCAGTTGTTAGTGACAAATAATATTGGTTACACTTCACTGCTCTGCAAAGAATGTTTTTGGAAGACAGCCACAATCTTAGTAAAAAAATACTGACATGTGTTCATTTAAATTAATAGAGATCTGTAACCTAAACTAATAAATTACATGGATTCCACAACTAATAAAGAAAAACTACATCCGAAAAAGCAAATATTATGGTTTGGATACTGAGAAAGAAATAAAGCAGAGAACAGTCTGCACAGATACACTAACATACAGTACTAGAACCAAAGGTATTTTATTTAAATGCTATGCATTTACCTCTCAAAAAAACAAACATCACTTAAGAAAATTCTTCAGTTTGCTATCCAGTTAATGGAAATTGCTAACAGCATAATACATACTCATTTTTATAGTAAACTAGAATGCACTGCACATGCTATTAGTCTCTAGTTTTCACACAGATAACAGCAAAACCCAGGATTTTTTTTCATTTTCTTTTCCTCAAGGTGATATATTCCATAGTCCAAATTATTAGTCTCAGGCATAGTATACCATGCCTCCAGTATTCTTGTGTCTGAAATAGAATATCCTTGACATTCTTCTTTTCCATCCCCAGGGAACCTGCACAAGATAATAAGATGCAACAGAGAATATAGTCTTGATTTCCACTAGACCCACCAGAGGAGGTGGGAGCATTTCATTAGGCAGCTGGATATATGCACAGATTCACTGCCCAGTGCAGGGAACACTTTAACCTGTAAGACTTAGCAATGATTTCCAAAGAAGTCTACTTGCTTCAGGTTTGTCATCCATTTCATTTATATTTTGGACTTCAATAGAGTTAAAACAAGACACAGCACCTTTGATACTAGTCTCTTCATAAAAAATATGATGGAAGTTTTGGACAAGGACTTGGTTCATGTACCAAGAATCATTCATGACTGAGTAGAAATGACATTGTGTGCATGGCACGATATCGTGTTAATTTCCACAACTTTACAAAATAACAAAGATTGACAAAGAGAAGATCATTTGAAATAAGGATCTTCACAGAATAGTACAGTAATTCTGATTTCACTGAACTCAATAGCCTGTCCCATTAAGTTGAGTACAGTCATGATTTTAAATCATTTGAGTGAAGGAAGAATTAATTATCCACATGTTTGGAAGTCTCAAATGATAACAACAACAATGAACTTTGGTATGTTAAATATACTATATTAAATAATAATAATGATGATGATAGAAATTATTATAAAAGCTCCTATAGGTTACATTTTTGCATGCATTTGATGTTGTTATTTGGTATAATTTTGGACATGTTGGGTGCATCTACACAAGACACTTCCTGCATAGTTCCCTAATTAGCTCCGAAATAAATGTCTTGGCATCTACACATGCAGCCCTATCAAGCCGCAGGAAATTAATAAACTCCAAAGCATGATAGTACTTGTAGAGATGTAACACTTGTAATACAAGTACTATCCTGCTGTGGATTTTTTTTTTTTGTGTGCAGCAACAATCGTATGGATGACAGGGCTGTGCGAAATTTTGCCGGCAGTTTCGTTTTGACGCTGTTTTGACTTGTTTTGAGCTTGAAACAGCAAAATCGAAATGAAACAGAGGGCTTCAAAACAGCCTCAAAAAAAAATGAGGCAAGTCAAAATGTTTTGAAATATTTTTAATGTTTTGAGTTTCGAAGCTCAAGCTGGGCTTGCCTGAAGGGAAACAGAAACTAAAGTAAGGAGAGGGAGGGGGAAGAGTGGGGAAGAAGGGAAAGGAGTGCTGTCTTATTGACTGTGTAGCTGGCCAGTTACTATCATCCTTTCCTGAGGTCTCTTCCAATCCCTGTGTTCTGGGGGAGGGATGGAAAATTGCCATAAAACACAGCATTGTTTGAACTGCCCTGTTTTCTGCCTTGGTATCAGTTGAGTGAGGGTGCACCTTAACACACACACAATGTCCCCCACCCATACACAAGTTTTGCCTGTCAGCAGCTAGAGGTGCAGGGCCCCAGAACCCAGACTTCTCCCGCACCTATCTCTTTGACAGCTTGCAGGCTTCATGGCCACTGCAGAGGCTACCATGCCTGCAGCTTTCACCCTCTGTGCCCCAAGACAGACACAGTCCCACAAGCACCCATGTCACGAGTTTTGCCTGTCAGCAGCCAGAGGTGCAGGGCCCCAGCACCCCCCTGAACCTATCTCCTTAAAAGCTGACAGGCTTTGTGGCCTCAGCAGGGGCTAGCATGTCTGCAGTTTTCACCCTGCTGCACCTTAACACACAGTGTCACCCATGTAACGAGTTTTGCTTGTCAGCAGCCTGAGGTGCAGTTTCCCCCAAATCCCTGCACCTACTTCCTTGAAACTTGGCAGGCTTCATGCCCTCAGAAGGGGCTACCATTTTTGCAAGTTTCATCCAAATCAGGCCAGAAATGACAAAGTTATAGGCTGTTTTGAGCGTCCCCGTTATAGCCTATGGGCAAAATGTCAAAACACCGTCGAAACAGTAAAACTGTTTTGACAAAACAAAATGGAACAGCAGTTTCAAATTGAAACAAAGTTTGAAATGAAATGCTGTTCTGGTGAAAGATCAAAACACAAGTCGAAATGGAATGGTGCCATTTCGCACAGCCCTTATAGATGCTGACCTGGCCAGCTGGGACATAAGGGTGCTTCAGTGGGGGGCTGCCTGCTAGCTAGCCCATACTGGAACACCCTTGTGCCCCAGCCAGGCCCTCTGCAGCATATTGAATGGGCTTGGAGCAACATTTTTTAGCACACCTCCTGGAAGCTGTTTGAACAGTCTTATGAGCTTCTCTTAGGTTATTGAGCAAATCAGTAGTAGGAATAGACTTGTAGGTGATTAGGGCAGTTCTTTTCCTCTCAATGAATGGCAGCAGTACCTCTGAATGGTCTACAAACCAGTTGACATTTTTCTTAGTACTCTTTCCAAAACCCTTGACTGATGCATTGTACATACTTATCTTCACAACTTTCCATGCATCTGATGCAGTCTCATTCGATACAACTGACTTTGCTACTTCATTGAGAAACCATTTCTTGACAGGATCGTTGATTTGCCACAAGTAATACGAGGTCATCCAGCAGGTTTATTTTGGTGGATCTTCTTAGCTTGAAATTTCACTTTGCAGCAGAAAAGGGAGTTGTCTGCGTTGCAGTCTGTGCTTTGAAAGGGTCATGTATGCAAGGTCTCTCAAGTGGGTACGTCTTGTCAATGCCAAGTCTAGCTGATGCCAGTGCTTGGACCTTGGGTGTCTCCATGACATTCTGCTTCTGATGTTACCAGCAAAGAAGGTGTTGGTAACCAATAAGCCTTGACTAGGACAGAGCTCAAGCACTCTCTGACCACTGTCATTCATATGTCCAGTTCCAGACCTACCCAGAATCCCAGGCAAGATCTCAGCATTAGACCCAACTCTTTCACTGAAGTTTCCAAGTACTAGGAAGGTTTCCTTCTATGGAATCCTGCCAATAACTTATTCCAGCTGTTGATAGATGCTGTCCTTCTCTTCATTACTAGCCTGCAGAGTTGGAGTACAGACACTGATGAGGTTGATGAACCCCTTCTGTAATCTAATTTGAAGTGTCATGGTATGTATGGACACTGTAATCAGAGCTTAACACAATGACGTAAGTTCATTTCTGATAGCAAAACCTACACCATGCTCTCTCCTTACTCCTGCAGGTTTGCCATGCCAGTAAATGATTTAGTCCTTCTCCTTTATGAAGCTTGTGTCTGAGAGCTGAGTTCTTGAATCAGATGCAATATCAACTCGGAAACATGCAAGCTTGTTACTCAACACAACTATTTTATTCAGATTCAAATCCAGATCAAAGTCATATTGAGGGGTCAAAGTCTGATTATTCCAACAAGAAATTCTGTTTATAAAATCAGTTGAGCCAGGATGTAAGTAGTGAGGCAATGCTTGTTTTACCCACCTTTTCTAGGACTACCCTCAGGTGAGGCAAGTAGGCCATCCCTCAACAGGGCTTCTTGGAAATCTTGGTAGCTGCCTCTGGGCCCTTATGACTCTCTTGGATCCCTGCAACCATCTTGCCAAGACCTTCAGTACATATGCCTAGGCAGAGTTATGGAGGAATGGAAGCTGCCATAGACCTGTCATCCCCACTTTAGACCACTGAGCCAAAATCCAAATGTCAGAATGAATCTAGATATTCAGTGACATGGAGGTTGTAGCTGCTGCTAGAAAACAACCTGAATAGAGCTTCTAACTGCTTATCCCTTCAGTGTGAGTGCTTTTATTGTCAGGGTGTGGTTCCTTATCCTTTCTTCAATCAAGAAGGGTCCACAAGGCAGTGAAGGATGCAGTTTAACATCATGCCCAGGTCCATGTACATATGAATTGACACTGAAAAGTTGTTGAGGGGGTATGGCAGATGCACATCTTGGGGCTTCTCTTTATATTCTATGAAAGATCCTTCTGTCTTCAACAGGAAGCATCTTGGACACCAGTTTTTTACACATTCTCCCCTCTTCTGAACCAAAACTTCTTTTGCAATGGTAACATCAGTCATGGTAGCTCCACTCTGAACCCCCAACTCAAAGGAATACTCTTTTGAGTTATCAGCATGGTTTTTCTTCTGCTGCCCCTCCCAAATTTCTACAGATGAGCCATCCTACTGCAAGGGTAGTGGCAGTGGCTCTAGTGGGAGGACAGGGAGTCTCGTTTCCTCCACCTCCTCCCCTGTACCCCACTGGGCTGACTGCCTGTGGTCAGGGTGTGGGTAGCACTGGGGTGGGGAGTCAGAGGGAGGGAGGCTTGGGGGTTGCATAACTACATGTCCAGCTTAATCCTCCTGTTCTTATTTTTAAAGCCTTTTCTTTCAATAATGCTCATTTTTCTTTTTTTTTCTCCTTTGCAACCATATACAGCATAATAATCAGCAAATAATGCAACATATGGAGTGTGCACTTATACTGTCTCATAAGATATTATACTTAATATGTATTTTATCTTCCCTTCATACTGCTGATTTATTCTAATTAAGTATAAAAAATATTTACACATTTTTACCTGCACTGAAAGTTCTAGCCCCTATCAAAACTCACAAAAAATTAAATGAACAATAATAATAAAAAACAATGAACCAAATATGCAGAATGTCTAAAATGTTCAGTGAAAAAACCTATATCAAATAGTTACAATGAAAGACAATGTAAGATGGTCTCAGCAAGGGTTCAAAGGAGCTATCCTAATTTTTAACACCATTAAAATATTCTCACACCCTGCAAGAATCCAAAATACTACACCGTGTTAATTTCAAAGACATCTATTTGTGATACAAATGTTCAGTAGCAAGTTACCTGCCACTTAATGCACCCAGCCAGCTGTTCATGCTATCAGGTGTTCATTTTTCTGGTCGGTAAAGTCCCATGACAACCAAACCTGTATGCCCTATAGCAACTCCTGAAATTTATACAGAGCTTGAACAACGTGTTTGGTTTTAATTATAAACAAAGAGTAATATATTGGGAGAAAAGATAAGGGAAAGAGTTAAAAAACAAAAATATACCAAAAAACTCAATAAAAATAAAACAAAAACACATTCATGCAGTGAATTCCAGTGTTTCTCATGTATTTAGGGTTGAAAATCCCTGTTCACTAATGAAAGCATAACATATGTATAAGTGTTACATACAGATCAATCTAACCGAGGTTAGGTTAATCTATATGCCCAGCCATGCAGGTGTTCACAGGGCTTAAACTACCCTAAAAATAGTATGCCCAATATAAAGTTAGTTTACCTTGTGAATTGCATGCCACAATAATCAATAGCAAGTAGTTAGTGCACTTACTTGGGATATAGAAAATCCAGCTTCAATCAGAGATGCAGAAGCTTACTCCATCAGATGCTAAGTATTGGCATCTGATAAAGTAAGATATTTCTTATGAAAGCTTCTGCATCTCTGATTTAGTTAATCTATAAAGTGCAAATTTACTATCTGCCTGATTCAGATGTGCATGACTAACTACCTGTCTTGTGACTCCTAAAAGTTGACTTCAACATTTAGATATTTAAAAAGTTCTTTTTCTTGCTGCTTTTTGGTCTTGTTTCTGAGCCTTCAGTATGCACTCGATTACTGAGAATGTTTTAAAAATGCATAGAAAGTTAATAAAATAAAATAAAATACAGATTGTCACAATATTTGTGATAAAATTGCAAGAGGTAGCAATACTGGAATATGTCCCAAAGTAGAACCTGTTGGTGCTTATTAGAGAACCTTTAAAATCAGAAAAAAAACAGGAGATGTAGTTGCAAAATGTGCAGGTTCATATGAAGCTGTGAATGGAAATTTATTCTTTTAATACAGATCAAATGAAAAAAAAGAGGAAAATGGTACAATTTTTTACATGCGTATTCTTACTACATCACTAAAATATATTGGGTATATACTGAAGCTGTCCAGTAGAGCTTATTGGGTCCATTTGTGAGTTTAAAGTTTTATAACAGATATAAAATATAAGTATTATCTCTGTAGTATTTAATGTTTGTAACTATTGAGCACAAGCATCACAGTAGCTCCATGAATCAGGGAAGTAATGTCAATGAAAAGAAGTCCAATGGCAGCTATATGAATACATGAAGATAAAGGGGAGTGTAAAGAGAGGTTTCTTTGTAGAACTGTTTTATAGAGGGATCTGTTCTTGTGCAAACTATTTCCTTTTATATTGCTAAATAAATCCTGAAATATTTGGGGATGCCTAGCACTTTCATTCTTATCAATGTCTCATATTTGGCAGGATGGGGCACACAAAGCAACATAGTTTAAATCAGGAAAGGGCTCTTGCCTATGTAAATATTTAGTAAGTACTGTCACTTACTTTGCACACCGCCTACTATCTTGGGGCCCTAATCACAGGTAGTGTCCCTATGTGCCATCATAATACAAACAAAATAAATAGAAATACCTTCAAAATATGTTGAAAACTGGTGCCCTGCCAGAACATCAAGACCCCAATCAAGAGCATCACCACTTAGTCTTCTGAAAAACAGAACCCTAACTACAGACACCTTAACTTTGCTTTACCCTGGAGCTGTGTACAATTAATGTGAACATCCTATATTCCCTCCAGCCGTGTTCAGTCTGTTAAGAGAAGACTGATAGGGGACTTTGTGGCGGTGTACAAATTCATAAGGGGAGAGCAACATGAAGTAGGCGCTGATCTGTTTATCAGGGCACCCCCTGGAACAATAAGGAACAATGGACATAAGCTATTGGAAAGTAGGTTTAGACTGGACATTAGAAAAATGTTCTTCATGGTCATGGTTGCCAGGATCTGGAATGGGCTTCCAAGGGCCTCGCGCCATCCTTGGGGGTCTTCAAGAGGAGACTGGACAGGCACCTGGCTGGGATCACATGATCCCAGGTTTGGTGACTCTTTTCTTGCCTGACAGGGGTAGGGGGTCAGACTAGATGGCCCACTGAGGTCCCTTGCGACCCTAGAATCTATGAATCTGTGAAAGCATAGTTTAGTTGAACTGTGAAATACTTAGCTGAAGCAGTTGGTAGAACCATGCTTGTGGCATAATGCAATCTGGGAAGGCCATGCTCCTCTGGAGCTGAGTGAGCCCCTCTTCCTAACCTAACCCTTTTGAGTTCAAAGGAAAGAGTCCCATGTGGTGGTTATATTCATTGTAAGCATATACAAACATAATATTTCTTTCTCCTTCATCAGCCCTCTTTCTCCACAATCCCCAGAATTTTAAATCCACTTTTACTACCATTTCTAGCTCATCATCCCCTTTCCATTTACATTTTTAGAAGACATTAGTATAAAAAACATTTTTTTCCTCAATATCTGGCGCATACACACAAGCATGCCACAAACAACCTACTTCAGAGTGATACATTTACTTCTTTATGCAGATCAAGGCCTATATTGCACCAGGTCCCCATCCTTGTTCTGTACCCTACCTATCTGTGCTAGTTTAGCTGGATTAGCTGTGTATCTGTACCATCTAGTTACCTACTATCTAATTACCTACTACTCCATGGTGTATTTACATCCAATTTTGTATTTCCAGGCCCTCCATATTTCCAGAAGTTTAAATTCATGGTACTTTGGTACATAAAGATCCCATTAGATCTTGAAGCAGAAAAGCAGAGAAATCAGCTTAGGGCACATTAGGACAGGGCCTTCCTGTATTATATGATACATGTGACAAAACCTCTTCCCCAAAATGGGAAAGCCTCCCAAATCTTAATTGTTAAGAAGGAAAAGGGGAGAGGAATATGAGGCACCAGCCCCCAGCACACACACACAAACAGGAAAGGAAAATGAGAGGCAGACAGGCATCTTCACTCCTAATTATTTCTATTGCCATCCATTTTGCATCTTCCAGGATCCAGCCAATAGCTTTCCTTTCCCTCATATACCACAGCCTTCTCTCCACCTGTCCCCCTCATCTCTTTACAAATACGTGCATGAATAATGTCTTTACTTTTGTATCATGCTTTGAAAATCTGCATTTTATGTTCTTTGATTTCATTTCCAAAACTGAAAAACAAAACAAAAAAACTGCACCCTTGACAGAGGCAGGGCACAGCAAGATATTTTTTCCTTCATAGTTATGCCAAGTGTCAAAAATCAAACTGATGCAGGCTGAGTGTAGGTCAGGCTGATGGCTAATGCCACTGAGTTCATGGGAAAACTGGCAGGCTAGGAAGTCATCCAGCAGCTCTGATGACACATGTGCACAGTATGTTTGTGATTTAGGCCTGCAGCTATCTAAATAATCCTCTTTGTAAATACCACTTTTATTTTCCAAAAGCTAAGTTGGTGCAATGAAGTTGCTAAGATAAATGTTGTGCAATGGAGACCACTTGTGGTATGATCAGAATCACAACATGAACTGTATAAAAATGTTAACATTAATCAAGTTTTAGATAAGTTTGGGAGGCAGGGGTGTTGACAGATGAGCAGCTTGGAGGGGTTTTTGCGGGCGAAAGGGCAGACAGGGAATGCATCTCAGGAAACTGTTGCCCAAATGACTCCAAACTTAATACACTATACTGTACCCTCAAGAAGCACAAAAATTCCAGGATAGTCACACCTGGACTTCAAAGGAATAAGCCCCCTGGCACACATTCATCTAATGGCATAATGATGCCTGCGCCTCGATCCCAACAATAATGTCTACTGCCATGCCAGGCATGACCCTGGGCTCCCCCTGTACTGGCAAGTTGAACAAGGAGTGTCTGCAGATCCAACTAGGGCTGATTGTCAGCTCCCAACACCCTGGATTGCAGCAGGGACTCAAACTGACCTTGATGCAGTCTGGAGCCAGAGCTGAAAATCAGGTGATCTTAACCTAAAAAGCCTGGACCTGGAACACACCACATCAGGTTCCCAGGATGGTGAACTGACAGTCATTTGATTGTCAAAACCCTGCTCTTCTCAACTTCAGTCAGGTTGCAGAGCACAAGCGATCAGAGGCATGGTTGGAGCTTCAACCCTCAGCAGCCAGGTTGGAGTTGCCCAGCACAGGGTTTACAATTCCCAGCAGAAAAGCTGCCTCAGTTAGCTCTTTAAAGCACTTTGAATGCCAGGAACCAGAGACTGGGGAGCCTCTGCCTGGTGTCCAGGTTTGAGCATCCAGAGAATTTTTAAAAGTACAGCTGAAAGTGCACTCTTGAAAGCTCCCCAGGAGGTAGGATCCATGGTGCAGGGCCTGGGCAGGTAAGGAGCTTGGAGCTTCTGGCTCCCCAGCTCCCCACATCCTACACTGTGAAGCAGCACCTGCAGCTGGGGACCAGACAGCACCCAGCTTTTCAGCTGCACACAGCTGGGGCTCCTAGCTGCACACCTGCTTTTAGATGTCCAGGATGCAGTGAGCCCAAGATCGATCAGGGAGATGCTCCCTAATGTTGGGCTCATGATGCCCCTGCTTCCATCTGCCTCCAGGAATTGGACAGGAGCATTGAGTCCAGGACCCAGTGCTGCCCCTACTCCAATCCCACTGATACAGTTCAGGCCTTGATCTGGATTCATCCAGAGGTCACTCCTAGTTGATGCTGTTGTAAATGGGTACCCAATCATTGGGGTTGGAGAGTCAAAACCACAAACCGGCTCCAGAAGCTGGTGCTTTTTAACTATGCAAGTCCAACTGCTAGACTCAGGTGGCCTTTTGATTTAATAAACAGAGTTTATCTCCCATGAGTTGGCTGGTGCAGGGATGATGGGATGGCACATCATTCAAGGGTAGTTCATCCCTATTGGCACTCTCATCATTGCCTTTGGGAAAGACCAGCTGCCTATGGAGAATTGCTAGAAGGAAAATAGCCCTCCCTTAGCTTTCTTGTTCTGAAACTGCCATCATTTTGGCCTTAACATGCATATTTGTTTTAGCTAAGTCTAAATAAATTCACTTAGCAATATGTGCACACCATTTTATTCTGCACAAATACTATATGTTTGAAAGTCTTTAAAAGAAGGTGGTTAGCTCTGATGGAAAAATTATGCCATTCAGTGGCATGAGCTATGCCTTACATTTTGTAATTGCCAGTTTAATCACTGAAGCATTTTGCATGGAAGTGGAGTTTTGTTTCTTAAGAGTTCTCTTGTGTTACACAGAAGGGTAACAATACCTGTGTTCCAAACTCCTTACAACAGAAAGACAATACAAGGAGAACTAAACATATATAATTAAAGGTTAAATGCCATATTAGGTTTATGACTTTTTTTAGGGAAAGCTGTTAATTTTTAAAAATTTTTTACTACACACATATTTTATTCAAAGCCTGAGGAGGATCAGGGTTGCAATATGGACTTGCTTGATTAAGTGTGCTTCTAGCATTTTGTTATTTGTTAATTTTGTGATTTTCATTTTAATGGATGATGAAACGTCATGCTCCACAGGGGTGTCAGACTTAATGGGTTGAGATGGGAATGGATTGGAGATAGCAAAGGTAAGCCATTGATTACAGCACCAGAGGGTAGATATGAGTTGCAAGCCAAGGGTTCAGAAGTCAGAAACTAAATGCCAAGCCATAGGACTAACCAGGATCAGGATTTAGGAAGAAAGCTGAAGTCAAGCCCAAGTTCAAAACAGAGCCAGAGGGTTGACCAGAATCAGAGGTCAGGGGGCAAGCAGAGCTCAAACCAAAGCCCCAAAGCCTTGGTACATGGTCAAGATACAAGGACAGGATCCAAGGAAATCACAGAGGCAGAGCTACTCAAAGACTTAAGTCAGTATGGTATGCAGCAGGACCCAAGTCAGTGCTGGATTTAGGCACAAGCTATGTAAGCTACAGCTTAGGGCTTCACATTATGAGAGGGTTCTAAACTTGAAAAAAATACAGTAAAACCTCACAAATCTGACATGCTCAGGACTGAGCACATGCCAAATAGTTGAAAATGCTAGGTTTTCTTAAACCAGCAATGCAGCAACGCAGCCAGTCACATAGCTGGGGAAGGGTGGGGGCGGGGAGGGTAGTGGCGGCTGGTCCCGGAGAATTAGCCACATGCAGAGCAGCAGTGTGCGGTGCTTAATGAAGGTGGCAAGAGCCACGTGAAAGCTTCCCCCACCACTTCCAGGCTAGTGGGCGGGGAGCAGTGCTTGGTCCTGAAGCAGAGGGGGAAGTGCCAGATTTTTAAGAATGCCAGATATTTGATACCCAGATTCTTGAGGTTATACTGTAATATGAAGTTTCAAGTTTTACATAACTGGTTGTTAAAAATGAAGAGGACTGTTGAAAGTGGATGTCAAAAGAGAAAAAAGAAGCAGTTAAAACAATTACCAAAAGTTGACAGTTATTGCACTGTAATATAGGAGGGACCTCATACTCAAGAGAGTCAGCCAGGACCATAGCAACCACAGGCATCTACCTCTTCTACTAGGATAGATTATACAGGTATGAATGTGATTACTATACCTGAGAATGTAACAGAGCCTGAAGTCCCAGCTGAAGAAAGTAGATATACAAAGTCCAATGATCTGGGTCTCTGAGGTGTCTTGACTGAGGATATTTTTTGTTCTTGATTCAGAAAGGTCCCCCAGAGTGTCAACATTGGAATGGTCCATCTGAGAAATTGAAGCTGTCATTCAAAAACCAAATTAGGTATTGTTCAAATGGTCTATTTTATTCAATGAAAGTTAATGGTGAAAAATACAATTGGGAGTGGCTAGTATACTCTCTAACATCCAGTTGTGTTGACTGTTTTGTCGGCAAGCTCTTCTCAACATCATCGACAGCCCTCGTTAGTGATAGGTTTAATGACTGGAGAAACCCTGTTGGAATTCAAAATCATGAGAACTTTGAGGATCATAGAACAGCTTTGCTTACATATTTGATGAAGCAATGTGGGTTAACCTTCGATTCACACCTGGAGGAACAGATGAAAAAGAAGCAAGAGTACTGGAGGCACATACTTGAACATGTTATTGCAGTTGTGTGAATGTTAGCAGAACGTAGATTAGCTTTTAGAGAAGTCAATGACATGTTTGGCTTGCCACATGATGGGAACTCATAGCTAAGAACTCATTGCTAAATTTGATCCATTTCTTGTTAACCATATAAAGCATTATGGAAGCAGTGGATCTGGGAAGCCTTCATGCTTGCCTAAAACAATATGTGATGAACTCATCCAGCTTCTGGCAAAGAAAGTAAGAGGATTTATTTTGGATGACTTGAGAAAAGCAGGATACTTTAGTTTGTTGACTCTACACCAGATTTTTTACATGGTGATCAACTAACTGTTATTTAAGATATGTGTCACCTGATGACAGCTTTCCCATTGAACGCTTTCTAACTGTCCTTCAATTAGAAAATCATAGTGGTGAAAGTATGCCCAACATAGTGCTGGATTATTTAGGCAATGACTGCAAAGTTGACCTCAGTGAGTGCAGAGGAGAGGCATATGATAATGTAGCCAACATGGCAGGAAGATATAATGGCATGCAGCAAAAACTTCTAGAGAAAAGCAAGTATGCTATATAATATTCCATGTGCTGGACATTCAGTGAATCTTGTTGGCCATGCTGCAGTTGATTGTTGCCTAGATGCAGTAATTTTTTTTTTGCTGTTGTACAACAAATATACACATTCTTCTCTGCCTCTACAAAATGCTGGGCAGTGCTCAAATCATTTTTGCATCCTGATTCCACAATACCAAAACATCTCTCTGACAGTAGGTGGGAAGCATAGGCAAAGGTTACTTCAGCCATAACTGAGAGTTATAATTCAATAATTGATGCTTTTACTTCATACTGATGACAGTGAAAAAGGTGATACAAGGAAAGAAGCTGGCATTCTTCAGGAGAAAATGGAGGAATTAGAGTTTGTGTTCATGTTAGAATTTTGGAATCATTTGTTAGATCAGTTCCACAAAACCAGCAAGGCCCTACAGCATACACAGATGGCCCCTTAGTAGACAGGCCAAGCTTTACACACCACTCTCTCACTTCTTGAAAGAAACTTGAGAAAATTTCAATGAAACTGAACTCAAAGCAAAAGAAAATATGCCTGATGTAGACTACAAGTGTGTGACTAAAAGGAAAAGAATGAGAAAAAAAATGAAGTCAATGATGGTGATGCACCTAATGCTGATGAAGAGCTTTCTCCAGGAGACAAGTTTCGAGTGAAATCCTTTATTCCTATGACGAATGCACTTGAAAACAACTTGAAGAAAAGTATAATCATGTATAAAAATATTGCAAAAAAAAATTGGTTTTGCTTGATTTAGATGCCTTGGACAAACAGCTGTGTGAAGGTGTAAAGCCTCTGATCAAAGACTATGCTGATGATGTTGATGTTAACCGCATTGGAGAAATAAAGCACTTCCATGCTTATATCAACAATATTATTCATATAAAGGACATTTATGCCACAAGGACCTGTATCAAGTCATCATCCAAGATAAGATTCAGTTTGCTTTTTCTAATGTAGAAGCAATATTGCAGCTCTTTTTGAGTCTAATGGCAACAAACTGCTCAAGAGAAAGGTCATTTTCAGAGCTGAAAAAGATCAAGAATGAACTGTGAACAACGATGCTGCAAAAAAAGCTGTCTGCATTTAAGTACTATGTGCACAGAAAGTGATAAACTTCATAGCTTATCATTTGAGGACATCATCAATGACTCTGCTCTCCAAAAATCACTAAAGAAAATGTTTCAAATTTTATGTGATGGGCAAACAGACAGTATATGTTTTATTGCCGCTTCCATTTAGTTAGTACTAATTTGTGTAATTGCTCTTGTGTTGCTGTAGATTAAAAGTTTTCATATATGCTAATTAAGAATCATAAAGTATTTTAACTTGAAAGTATTTCATAATGTAAATAGGCTTATTGTAAGAGATATGTTTTAGTTAGATTATTAGTTTCTCATTCACCTTCACCTATGTATATATATATGCAAATGTAAAGCTTTAATATTTCTATTTTCATTGTTCTTTCTGTTAGAACAATACACTTTTTTTGCTAATGCTATGGGGCCTCTTAAGTGTAGGGCCCCAGCATGTCATAATCTGGCCTTAGCCCAGGTGCTATAGGAATTCCTTAAAAGCAGCCCCAGAACCAATCAGGTGGAAGGGGCTGGGGTTCAGCTGGCCCTGCTTAGTGAGTTGTGTGGCTGACCTAGCTACACATGCTGCAGTGCAAAAGCCTTACAACAAGAGGAAAAACAGGTTAGATAAAGTTGCGTGGTGAGCCAGGGACAAGTCTGAGAACATAACCCAGATCTACTTTGGGCCTCCACTCTAACAAAATGATACACTATTCTATCTATTATTTTCAGATCAACCTACTATTAAGAAGCAAACAGGATTCTGCAACCAAATTAAAAAAAAAAACAAATCAGAGCAGCTGGACTCCAAAACTTGAAGAATTTCCCCCTCCCTAACAGGCACATATGCATTGCACATGCCCATAAAGAGAAAAAGAAAATGTTGTAAATATTGTGCACCATCCTTGATATGGACTCCTCCAATTCTACAATTAATATTTCAAAATTAATATTTCCAAAATTAATATTTTAGTATTTAGAGGGTCAATGTAGAAAAATTACCTAATTATCATCCAATTTCAGGAACTGTCGTTTTGTAAAAGACTCAAAAGAGAGGTGACAAGAAATGGCAATTTACCCTCGCCATTTTAAACAATTCAATCCTGGCTCCCAAGGTCTACCTTTATCTTCCCTTTGTCAAAGTGTCCTTCCGCCTTCTCTGACTTTTTTTCTGTGGGCCCCAAAATAGGTAGGCTTTTACCAAGTTAAGATTTTAAGTCCTCTAGGCTCAACTTCATCTTTTTGTATTGGTGTATTAAGCCTCTCTGTCTTATTTTTCCCCAGGCCATTTTTCCCACAATGCCTAAGATGGTAATCTAAATTTTTGACAGTGACCCACATCAAGTATTACCTCAAACCTGGTCCTTTCTAAATGGAGCAAAATACTTTTATTATGTGACTGTGTTTCCCTGACCACAGTCCCATGATTCCTGAAAGGCATAACTTGCTGCTAGCTATACTCATAACACAGCTTTGCTAAATAGGCTTTATCTGCAGCAGAAGTTCTAGACATCAGATGATGACTCCTACTTCAAGATGTAGTCAAAGAGTGAGGATTAGATTCCTTTAGGCAATCCTCTTGCTAGTTTGGCAGTGTAGGGACCCTAACAAATCTCTCCAGCTGTGATTTAGCCAACTTCTTTCATCACCATCTTCTCACTTGATGTCAGGGTCATGCTGCAGTATGAAGGAGACACGGAGAAGGGGAGGCCGTGGTGGTACTGTCATCTGACTATTTCACTGCTGGCAGACTATTCTCTGCTACAGCCAGAAAGCAGCAGTCAGACACGGAACCCCCTTTTTTGCTTTACTGTTCTTCATCTTAGCCCAGTGGGCAATGGGTGCATCTCAACACCTATCTCCTTTCTTTATATGAAAAGACATGTACATGCTGACAGAAAATATTATCATGGGACATCATCATGCCCAGTGTATACAAACTTTGTTTTGAGAACAATTTCTACAACCCATGCATAAGAAAAATGACTGTACCCTACCTATCCCTGCAGTAGGTAGACTTTGATGTATAAGCTTCATTAAGAGGATATTACCTGCCTAATAAAGTAGCTCGAGTAATTTCAGCTTTTATAGATCCCTGTGAAAATATGTGGAGGACAGTTTTAAGCAGCTTTATTTTCTTGATGAATGAATTTTTGCTTGAGATGGAAACCAAGCAGAATACTGTCCAATACTCTGCCATCTAACTTGAGTTATGCTTTCTGCATTTGTCATCTCTGTGTAACTTGTGTTAAAATTTCTAGAAGATATGGAACATTTAGGGAAGGGCACTGCAGGCCAAAAGTTTTTCTTTTCTTTTTCTTTCTCTTTTTTTTGAGACTAACTGCTAAGTGCAGCCATCATACATCTAAAGAGGAAGCTTAGTGGATAATATATTATTTTAATGTAGATACAGCCTGCATGGGCATTTGTGCTTTTCTGTTTCTTGACTTGTCCCATTATGACTTGCACACCTTCCCTCCTTGGTTCAGATTCATGCTGTTAATTGTGTTATATGTAATCTAAAGCTGCTTCAACCACCCCTAAGGAATTGGCACTCTATTGAAAAAGCATATTTCCTTATAAGCTGATGGAGAGGGAAAGGAGATTCCCCATGTTAATACACTATACGATTTAGGCCATTCCAAAAACACAGTAACAGAGCAGACACCACTTTTTATTCAACTTCTGAAAGCATGCACAATGTCAGAACCCTGGCATAAATACAGCCCTGAAAATATGAGAGTACAACTTGCCTAACTCAATAACAGTCATTTTAAGGTTCATTCTGAAGAGGGAAATGCTGTCTTCTGTGTTCTATAATACCCATCACACATCACCTCTTATCACAGAATATTTATTTTTCTTTTAATTAAAATACTGAAGGTTCAGTCCTATAATAATCCTTCATGGACACTACAAATTAAATGATTTGAAAACAGGGCATGAAAAGCAGATACGGGACTGGGCCAGTGACATGGGAACTTAACCTGTTGCTGTTGAACCCAAAACCCCAAACTCCCACCAACTTGCACAGAATTATGAATCATATGATCATAGAAAAGTAGGGCAGGAAGGGATCTTGAGAGATTATTTAATCCAACCCTCAATCTGAGGCAGGATTATCCCTATCCAAGCAATCCCATAAAAATCCAGCCTCTTAGCAGAACTACACAGTCAATGCTGCCACCACACAAGATATAAAATCTTAATCTGCCACAGGTAAAACAGGTGGACCATATCAGCCAAGGTCCTGGTACTGCAGAAGTTATTAAAAATATACTCAAAGAGATCCCAGGAAGAGAACTATGGCCCCACTACAGAGGAAGACAAAAACCCCCACAGTCTCTTATCAATCTGACCATGGGGTAAAATTCCTTCCTGACCCAAATACAGTGATTGGTTTAACTCTGAGATACTTTAGCTAATAACCTCCAGATTTAAGTCCCAGCAGAAGCATTAGCATCCCCCAGTTACAATCACTAGCCTTGGCCACAGCCAACACATGCATCTGCAGAAGGCTTAAAAATATATAAACCTGATATGTGGCAGCAGGAGAGGAAAAAATTCCCAGCTGGCCTCATGGAGCAACCAGCAAAGCCCAGAAGTACAGGAAATAGCCACAGTAGAACATAGGCATGGCTAGTACCTGTCCAACCTCTTCTTGTGGGATTCAAGAACTTCTCTACACAGTCTATTCCACTGCCATAAAGAAGTTGTTTCTTGATATACAATCTAAATCTGCTTTGCTGGAACTGGAAGCCATTGGTCCATGTCCAACGCTCTATAGCAAATGAGAAAAGCTGTTCTTCCTGTTCTTTATGGCAGCCATTCACATATTTGAAGATTGCTATCATATGCCCTCTTAAGCACCTTTTCCACAAGCTGAACATGCGTATTTCTTTCAACTTCTCTCATGACTTACTTTCCAAGCCCTTTATCATTTTTGTTGCCCACCTATGGACCTTACCTTCTCCATGTCCTTTTTAAAATGTGGAGTGCAAAACTGCACACAATGCTCTAGGTGAGGCCTAACCAGTGCTGAGCAGACAGGTACTATCACCTCCCCTTGTCTTGTACTTGATGGTTCTGTTGATGCATCCCAAAACCACGTTCAACTGTTGTGTGGCTATATCACACTGCACACTCATACTGAGTCTGTGATCTACCAAAACTCCTAAATTCTTCTCCATAGTGCTGCCATCCAGGTAGGTATCACACATTTTGTATTTGTATTTTTGATTATTCTGTTAGCTCCAGCCCAATTTTCCAATCGGTTGGTATACTTCTGAATTGTGTTCCCATCATCCAAGGTGTCTGTAATCCTTCTCATTGTCATGTCATCTGCAAACTTAATCAAGAAACTTTTATGCCAGCATCCATGTCATTAATAAACACACCGAACAACACTGGGCCGAAAACAGACCCCTGTGAGACTCCACTTGAAACCTCCCTGCCTTGGATCTGACATGGATCCATTTATAATTTCCCATTTGCTTGAGGATATTGAGACAATTGTTTATCCACCTTACAGTAATTTTAATTAACCCACATTTGTCCAATTTGTGTATGAGAAGATCATGTGAGACCTTGTCAAAAGCCTTGCTAAAGTCCATAGGCAGACAAGGTTCCTTAGGTAAATATAAAGAGCACACACCAACTGCAGAGACGTCCTCAGCCTGATGAAGCAAGCCAGGTGACACATGCAAGGAGTGCCCAGGTAAGAAACAGGGGTCCAGATAGTCTTCCTAATCGGGGGGTGGCATGCGCAGCTATGCAAGGCCTTAAATGCCTATATACCAATGCTCGTAGTATGGGGAACAAACAGGAGGAACTTGCCCTCAGAATAGCCAGTTCAAACCCAGACATAGTAGGGCTTACAGAAATGTGGTGGGATTCATCCCATGACTGGGCAGTTAGCATTAGGTGCTACAGGCTCTACAGGCGGGATAGAGAAGGAAGTAAGGGAGGGGGGGTGGCGCTGTATGTCAAAAAGCAATACATATCATCTGCCAGCAAAATGGGGTCAGAGGAGGGGCAAGTTGAAGTGCTCTGGGTCAAGATACAAGGGGGTTGTGTGGAGAGGGATTTAATGGTGGGTGTCTACTACAGACCCCCCAACCAAGGGAAGGAGCTGGACTGGGAATTTTTGGGCCAGCTTGCAGAGGCACTTAAGGCAAGGGATGTAGTTGTCATGGGTGATCTAAATTACCCGGA
>NW_005841972.1:2040265-2044706 GCF_000455745.1 Alligator sinensis | reverse complement strand
CTCCAAAGAGGAGTATACCTCCACTGCTCGGGCCTGTAGGGGGGCTGTTAGGAAAGCTAAGGCGGACATAGAGCTAGGACTAGCGTCCAAGATCAAAGATAATAAAAAGTCCTTTTTCAAATATATAGGGAGGATGAAGAAGGCACCGAGAAACATGGGGCCCCTGCAAGATACGCTGGGCAATCTGGTGGTTGAGCCAGAGGAGAAAGCAGACCTCTTTAACAAATTCTTCACCTCCATTTTCTTGTGCAGGGACCGGGACTCCCCCACCGTGATTCAAGATGGACTCAAGGGGAACGCCTCCAGACCTAAGGTTGAGGAGGACCAGGTTAGAGTGCTTCTGGAGGGGATGGATGTGTTCAAATCAGCAGGTCCAGATGCTCTCCACCTCAGGGTGTTGAGGGAGCTAGCAGGGGTTATTGCAGGGCCCTTGGCATGGCTTTACGAGCACTCATGGTGCTTGGGCCAGGTGCCAGATGATTGGAAGATAGCCAATGTGGTCCCCATCTTTGAAAAAGGGAGGAGGGAGGACCCGGGCAACTATAGGCCTGTCAGTCTTACCCCAATCCTGGGGAAACTCTTTGAGAAGATCATCAAGGAGCACATCTGTGATGGGCCGGCATCAGGGATGATGCTCAAGAGCAACCAGCATGATTTCATTAGGGGCAGATCATGTCAAACCAACCTGATTGCCTTTTACGATCAGGTCACAAAAGCATTGGATGCAGGTGTCGCCATGGATGTAGTCTTTCTGGACTTTAGCAAGGCCTTTGACACTGTCGACCACCCCATTCTCATCAAAAAACTAGGTGACTGTGGCATTAATGCCTACACGGTCAGATGGATTGCAAATTGGCTGAAGGGTCCTACTCAGAGGGTGGTGGTGGGCCACGGGTCATATTCAACCTGGGGGGAAGTAGGCAGCAGAGTCCCCCAGGGCTCAGTCCTTGGGCCCGCACTGTTCAATTTCTTTATCAGCGATTTGGACGACGGGGTGAAAAGCAACCTGTTTAAATTTGCTGATGATACCAAAATTTGGGGTGAGGTGGGCACGCTAGTAGGGAGGGAAAGACTGCAGCAAGACCTGAAAAGGTTGCAGGGGTGGGCTAAGAAAAACAGGATGCGTTTCAATACTGACAAGTGCAGGGTGCTGCACTTGGGCAGTAGTAACCACTTATAAGATGGGAATCTCCCTTCTTGAGAGCATGGAGGCAGAAAGGGATCTTGGAGTCATTATGTCCTTAATCATGAATATACAATGCCTATCAACTGAGTGGAAACTGCAAAGGAAGTGTCAATACAGAACACTCTATTTTCTGCGATTCTAAAAAAAACAAATTCTGTTTGGTACCTGCAGCTAGTATTGCTATCAATAGGAGATGCAGTTACTTAGTACTTTGAAAGATTCATCCTTGAGACACAATGCAGATCACATCACATTCTTCTGCAGAGGTCTGATTTACCACTACACTATTCCAGTTTTATTCACTGGAGGCATGGCAGTAAAATGAGAACAAGAGTGGTGAATCAAGCCCAAGAACCTGAAATGTGCTGCTACTATTGTTTTTCATAGCTATTTATAGAACACCCAAGTATTCTGGAAACCTTGTTAACAGCCTCTCCCTGAGGACTGGTCACTTTTCATTCATGCCGAAATATAATCATTATTCAGCAGCAGAATGACAGATTTAGTATGTACTATAGTTAACCCTTTGGCCCAATTCAGTTTGTAAAAATAGGTCTGACTAAGTCTAATCAGAAGCATTTGTGAACTAGTGTTAATTATGTTTGTCATAATTAGCTCACCTGATGTGTGCTTCTAAAACAGGAAATAAATGACAAATTCGAAAAGATGGTTGAGCACAATAAAGAGGAAATTGACTATTATGAAGTATAATCATCTGTGATAAATTAGCTGAATACAACACAGTCTCTTAGGCTCTCATTATCATTATGTCCATACTTGCTATTTTTCATTATTGATCTTGTCAGAATTTTTTATTGCCATCAACTGAATGATGTTCATCTTACAATAATGAACCAGGCTTTAATGATTAGCGGCAATTTCTGTAATCCCCAGATACAAGATCACATGACTGATGCATCACCACAAATATCATGATTTACAAAATATTAAAGAATAAATAGAAATACACATTTTCATTTACGTGGGGTCACCTAAATGCCCCTAATATTAGTCTTTTTGCATGGCTTCCTATAGAAATAAGCTGACTTTAAAAATACCCCCCCCTCAATAGAAGCCAGGTTTAGTGTTTTCCCTTCGGCCCCTCATGCATTGGCACAAAATGGAAAAGAAATACTGTATTTTCTAGTTCTTTTCTGCTACTGCCTTCATGCCTCATTTCTCCAGTAAGTTTTGGGTGAACAGATCCCTACAGTCTTGTGGAACTTCTCCTCTTCAAAGAAGGTCTGTGTACATATTGCTCATTGCAAGACTGAGGCCTGGTATTCTGAAATTCATGAAAAAGTGCTCAGAATGTGCAAATCTGCATTGAAGCCTTGACTTTTCCATTTGATTTTTTTTTTTCAAATTTAACTTCCATTAAAATAGGGAAGGGGCTTGTATTCTTTTTTTATTTAACTTGCCTGATCAATATATATAGTGTACCTCCCCTATCATAAACATTCTGTGTTTAGACTGCCTGCCTTTGATTTGAGCTACCATGATAAAAAACAAAAAAACAAAAAATGGTTTTGTTTCTTTAGATACAAAAATAATATTGCTCTTCTTTCCATTGTCTTGTAAGTAAAATGGGATTTCCCTTTGTATAGTATCATGCAATCAGACCTCCACAAGCACCATATTTACTTGCATACCACACGCATCCTTCCCCCAAAAATCAGCCCCCAAAACCAGTGTGTGCATCTTAAGTGGGGGAAGCTAATCTTCTGCCCAGAATAGCCCGATTCCTAGGTCACCAGGAAGCAGCAGCGGCACTTTTATTGAAGCAGCCATAGGAGACAGTTGACTTGATGGCCCATTGTGCTTCACTCCAGAAGCATTCAAGATCATCCCTCCTTTTTAATGGTCTTACTGCTAACCTTCCTTCTGGCAACTTTACTATCTGCTATATGATCCTGGTCTCTTTTCTCCTTTTTCACAGCTCTGGAGATTCTTTTTAGCTCTTTGTGTCCCATTTGGGTTGTGTGATAAATGAGAAAATATGATACCTTAATGCCAACAGAGGCTATCCTCTGCAGCAAGCATCTGCCTAAAATATATACTGGATCTGATTTAATTTTCAGCATTCGGATGCAGGTTTATTTCAGAGATGATCAAGTCAAGGTGGCTAGACTTGGATAGACAGCTGTAAATGATTCTGAATATAAATACAGTTGAGAATATAGTAGGTGGGATAATAATGAAAAAGAAACAGCTGTGGGATAGGAAACTCATAAATTGAACCTATTTGTTTCTTGTAAGATTTTCAACTTCCAGCTATTGAGGGTATCTTCTACCACTTAAGGCATATTAGTAATAGACCACAAACTGTGATTACTGAGTAAGCAGTATATCTTCACTTACAAAATTGAAATGCCAAATGCATCAATATAAAAGTATTACCTAAAATTATTCTAGCTTAGGAAATGTATTACTATAAATGAAATACTTGAACTAGAAAGCTTTTGGACAACTTAGTTCCAAATTGTGAGAAATTCTAGATCAGACACTAATGGAATTCCATTGAAATATTTTATCTTTGGAGGAAAAAAGGGCGAAGTTTATTTTACTTTATTCATTTGGTTATTTTAGGATGAGGAGGAGGATTATTATAAAGTTCACCCCGAGGCAGACATTCAACATGAAAAAGTTCAGATTGCTAATATGTGACCACATTACAAATAACTTGGTGTATCTACATGAGATGCTATGGCACAGTAGCAATGAGCTACTGCACCGTAGCTCATTGCTATGGTGCCATAGTATCACCAGGCACAAACCATGACAGTGACACTACTGCACAGTAGTTCATTGCTACTGTGAAGTAGCATCTAAAAAAAAAAAGTGTGGTGACAGTACTGAACAGTAACACCAGTTACTGTGCAGTCATTTTGCACTTAGTTAAGCAAATACTAAAGCAGTAACAACTGCACAGTTCACCACTAGAGTAGACACCGTGATTGAAACTGTATCTTATACTTGTCAGTGCTGTGTGTCCCACCTATAATAATTTGGGTACTCTGAATAAACAACTTCAATACCAGAACTAGAAGTTTTTGTTTTTAATAAGAAAGCAAAGTCACTAAGGTATTAAATCGTGCCTGCATCCATGTACAAAATAGCTAAGATAAAACTTGGCAAGATGTAAAAGAGATGTTGAGTCAAATGCACTAGGACCACATTGGGTTACATTGGACAATAGGCTGAATATGAGTTAACAGTGTGCCCTTGCTGCCAAGAAAGCTAAGAGCATAATGG
>NW_005841972.1:2025576-2040255 GCF_000455745.1 Alligator sinensis | reverse complement strand
AGGAATGTTGCCAACAGATCGGGGGAAGTGATTCTTCTCTTCTGTGCTGCACTGATGAGGCCACATCTAGAGTATAGTGTCCAGTTCTGGCCTGCCTACTACAGAAAGGACATGGACAGGTTAGAAAGAATTCAGCAGAGGGCAACAGAAATTGTTATGGGGCTGAGGCACATGATTTCTGAGAAGCTGAGGTAACTGGGTTTATTTAGTCCGCAGAACAGAAGACTGGGGGGGAGAGGGGGGTGGGATTTGATAGCAGCCTTTAACTACCTGAAAGGGGGCTCCAGAGAGGATGAAACTAAACTGTTCTCAATGGTGACAGATGTCAGAACAAGGAGCAATGATCTCCAGTCGCAGCAAGGGAAGTTTAGGTTACATATTAGGAAAAACTTTGAGCAGGGGGTTGGGCTAGATGACCTCCTGATTTTCTATGGACTTTCTATGATTTTATGATATAAGGATAATTATTAAAAGAACATGCCTGGAGTTTATTTCCCCACCCCCTCTGTGCTATACTAAATTCCTGAATACTTTGCAGGAATCAACATTCAAAAATATGAACAATGCCATTTACAAAACACCCAGTTAAACCCCACTCACTGACTTATATTAAAGCGTTAGCCACTAAAGCCATATCATGTATAGCAGAGGTTCCCAATCCCCGGGCTGCGAAGGGTTGGCTGCCAGTCTGCCGGAGGGTTGGCTGCTGGTCCAGAAGTGACCATCATACTGCAGAGTAGCAGCCAACCCTTTTTTATAGCTGCCACTCTACGATATGCCGGTCACTGCTAGGATGCAGTTTGCCAGTCCACCATCTAAAAAGTTTGGGAACCCTTGATGTATAGTATTCTAATGTTTGAAAATTTTTCAAGCTATCCTTACTATTTACTTAAATGTTTAGGGTAGAAAGTTCTCATCACTCTGATGGTTTCATTTTTGACTACTCAAATACTTATAGTTATTAAATTGTTTCTAAAATAGATTTTTTTTTTTATTTGTGGTATTCTTACGCCTCTATTTATAAAAGCCTGCTGTTCACTTATTGCATGTGCATTACTTCTATAATTAAGTGTTTTTCTACCTTACAAGTTAGCAGAGCATGCCAAGCAATTCACAAGACACTAGTTGTTAAAGGGGTCACAGATGCCAACAGAAAGTGCAGAAATGCATACACAAAGCAGTATGGGCTTCTGCCCAAATAGGGGAGCTGTTATTGTAGATGCACTTACAGTGTTCCTGGAAAAATCCAATTTATTTCATGAAAACTATATAGAGTAGAATGAGTCAGAACCATTCAAAACAATCATGTAAAAATATCAAATGTATATGAATAAGCACATTTATTGATTAAAAATTCAGTATTCAAATCTAGGTAACATTTTAAACTCTAGTATATAAAACTACATCTATATTACAATAAAACTCCAAATAGGACACAAAATACAGTTGATGTAGCAAGTGTAACTACTTAATTCATAAGATTTAAGGTTTACAGAACTGAGTTATGTGATACTATAGTCTCAGAAGTTGGGCCAGTCAGTTTCGATAAAATAAGGTTGCATGTTCTAGGGAGGATCTCACCCAGCCACCATTCAATGTCTTTTCATTCTTCTGTCTTTCATCATTTTTGTTGTGTTATTATCTGGTTTGATTTTAAAGTAGTCACCAGAAGCCACATTTGG
Organism: Alligator sinensis; assembly: GCF_000455745.1. Lineage (NCBI taxonomy): Eukaryota > Metazoa > Chordata > Crocodylia > Alligatoridae > Alligator > Alligator sinensis. The sequence continues at coordinate 2,038,573 of NW_005841972.1, read as the reverse complement.
AAATCCGAATAGTGGTGCCTGTAGTGTTTTACAATCATTACAATCAAATCTGGTCAAAACTTTTCAAATAATTTAAAAGTGTGCTTGAAATTACAAATAACAAACATCTAGGGGGAAAAAAAAAACAGTATGCCTTCTTGTTACAGCACTCGTTAAACAGCAAAAACTAAAGTTGTAGGTCTTTTTATTTTTCCACTGAACAATCTTGTGTGTGATGAGCAGGGATCCTGGTTTTCTCTGATTTAAAAAAAAAATCCCCAATTTTCTGATTTAAAAAAGTAACTCTAAATCCTCCATAGATAGCTATAGCTATAGCTAGATAGATAGTGTTTCATTTTAATCATGGAGAAATGTAGACTTGGGGTTACTTTTTTAAATCAGAAAATTGGGGATTTTTTTTTAATCAGAGAAAACCAGGATCCCTAGTGATGTCAGCACATTACTCCACATATAATTATAAGAAACATCATTATAAGCAGCAGTTTGGCTCATACAGAAATTGCTACCAGGCAATATGAAGGGCCTGATGAGCAGTGCCACAGACATGTTTTCCATTGTCCCTAATCACAAACCAGCAGGTCCTATGCTACTATTTTTGGAAAGACACAAACTTAATTCAAAGATTATTTGTTCATGCTGGATAAATGAAGATGATGAAATTGAATCTAATGGTATACACCTTCTGCCAAATGGAAAAGGAGGGCTTCTGAGAGCTAATGACTGAAGTATCCTCTAAGTTTATTACAAACTTGCTTTTCCTTATAGTGTATTAAAATGATGCTACTAAAAAAAAGTGCAGGAACTGCAGAATATGAAAATGTCAAGCAGTTGTTAGTTAATCTTCTAATAATATGCTTATTGTATTAGATGTCATATGTGCAACATTAATGAATAATCTTAGCCAATTTTAACTGGCCAAATGAACAAGTAAAATTGAAATAGAGAAGCATTTCTGTCCAAAAATAATGAATTACCACACTTTTATGAATACATTAGCAATATTTCTTGAATCATTTGCACAGTAGGTAGCAGCAGTGACAAAGAAATCTCCATAATAAATCATACTGGCAAAAATTTGAGTAGGATTAGTGATATATTGACACATGCTGACAATGCACTTCAGAAAATGTGGTCTTTAACACATTTGATGTTAAATCACATTTCTTCAAAACAGTGATTATGAAATTTCTTCATATGGCCATATCTCCAAGATATATAAATTAACTTGCTTTCTTTCACTCAGTGAAGTTATATCAGTTTACCTTAATTGTGGATGCGGTCTGACTTCTTCAGAGCTTAATTGACAACTTTTAAAACTTTTTTTCTAAAAGCTCACAGCAACAAGGGAAAGCTAGGAGTATCTACTATGATAAATTCTTTCCAAGTGTAGATGTTTTACAAGTATTGGCAATTTTCTCTAACCATAAAATAGGGAATAGGTTTAGGTCCAAATCCAAAGGACACCTAACAATGGACTCTCAGCATAATAAACCCAACATACAATCCAAAAATATCCCCACTAAGAAGAGGCCTAATCCTGACGCCGCCCAAACTCTTACCTTCTTTACTTTTCCTCAACACCTGCAGTTCTACTTTCTGTAGAAATTAGGAGAAGGAGAGCCTGAGTTCCTTGAGCACCCCAATAAGATGGGTGTGCTCAGTGCAGAGTATTCACATACCAACAGCGTTAAATGCAGCAGAAAACCCCAGCAGGCATAGCCACTTTCACTAAAATAAATGTAGCCATCATGTAATAATCTTGGGGCTATTTCTGGTTTTTATCCAGTGTTTGGTTAATGTAATCTGCGCACAATCAAGGAATAGAGCCTAGACCCCAGGATGCCTCCCACTTCACTGAGTAAGCACTAGGCTGCAGAGTCTGGCTGTCATATTTGCTCTCCTGGCCCCTTGAATGTTGCATTCTTTTCTGTATCACTTTTGTCTCAGTTTAATTGAAAAGGTGCACAATGCCCTTGCCCAAGCTAGCCTATGGCTTGGTTACAACCTTCTCTTGGGAGGTGGGAGAAATGGATTTGAACTCAAGTTTCTCATTTCCTTGCTTGGTAGCATAAGACCACCTCTCAGAACCACTGAGATTCACACCTGGAGCAGCCGAGCCAACAGGCAAAGGCTAAGTCACAGCACCACCAGGGAACTACTCAGACATCAGTCCCAACCTAGCTTGGTCCTTCCCATGAGGCCATTGACAACAAGTCAGGTGACCAGGAGGAACCTGTGAGAACTGCGAGCCTTTGCAAGGGGCTGCATCTACTTGAGATGCTACTGCATAGTGGTACTGTGCATTTATTTGTTATTTGTATAAACAAGTACTAAATAAATACACAGTAACCCAAATTATGTGCAGTAATGCTGGCAAATGCCTTGTTTGTGACACTATTGCACAATAGTCGCATCACAGTTTTTGCCGTGCAATGCTACTGTGCAGTAGTATTGGGCTACTGCACAGTCAGCATCTCATGTAGACACTCCCGGGGGGGGGGGGGGATATAAAACCCCTCCTGCTTCCTGTGGGACTTTTACCAACAACCATATTCCCATGAGTGCTTCTCAGACCTCTGCCTTGCTCCAGCTTGACTCCAGCCCTACTCCTCTGTTGTTCCTGTTTGCTCCTGCCTGATTTCAGCCTCACCACAGTCCCTGCCCCTCCCTTGTTTGGACCTTCTTGCTCTGATCTACCATTCATCCTTAACATGATAGTGCCACAACCCTTGGACTGATAACTTGAACTGTAATGGATATCTGGTGTGACCCTGGCTACTTACAGTAACTTGCTAAATGACTACACATAGCCTGGTTGATCCTGACACTACCATTGTGGTCTCTTTCTTTAGGCATAATTTTAAAAGTGTGAACTTTGCTTAGCTCAAAGAATACTACACCTACCCTGAGGAAAGGGTTCTGAGCTTCAGATTTCAGGAGATATATAACTGGTGTTTAAAGACGCTCCCGTTCCATAGAGGTACAATAATTCAGACATGCCTCTATGTTTAGCTTGTTGTGTGCTAACTCTATGACAGTGGGGTTCACCTTTTTCATAGGCATGCCAGAAGTTAGCCCCGCACTATTACTGAATCTCACTCCAATTACCTCCCTCTGCTCAACCTGCTACTCTATTTTCTGATCCCTTCTCCATGGTCTCTACCCAATCTCATCTGAGCCCTGCCAGAGACCCCCCTGTTCCCCAAGGCAACTTCACACCCTGGGTTTCTCCAGACCTTGCCTCAGTTGCCTATGCTTGCAACAGTTCTAATCAGGGGCTTACCTAGCCCTCTGTAGGCTCACATACTCTAAGGCCCTTCTGTTCAGGCTGTCCTGTGCTTTCACTGAGCCCTTGTCTAGCCACCCTCTTTCAATAGGCCATCCTGGCCTCTCACTTGGGCCTTTGTCTATACAGCCCATCCCTCTAGGCTGGCTTTCCCACATCCACAGTCATTCAGCTCCCACCTGCAGGCTGGTCCACAGCCTGCTCAAACCCTTAAAGTGGCAGGCACCCAAAGGTGCTCTGCCATAGGCACCCACTAAACAAATTAAAAACTAGACATTATTCCAATTTGTAATCTATTAATTAAACCATGGTGACCAAATGCATTCTACTGGGTGCATTTCTACTGGGTTCTCACAAGCATTTCTTAGTTCTATGCCATTTAAGAATGTTGTCAATGATTTAAAAGAAGAAAAGATCATTATTGATAAAGACTGCAGATGATATAAGGATTTCAGGAGCAGTAAATAATGAAAATAACAAGTCACTGGGTGCATCTCTGCAGTAGCGCCCAATGGTGCTACTGTGCAGTAGTGCCGTTTACGGCACAGTAAGGTAGTACCTGTAATAAGATACTAACTTAATGTGCCATAATTACAACATGAGGAAAACATTGAAATGGAATAGAAAAGGTTATATTATATCTATATGTGGCACTAGGGTGGCTGTTACTGGAATAGCATGTCCCATTCTGGGCCCATACTCCAAGGATTTAGAAAAATGTTAGAGAGTTCAGGGAAGAGGTGTGAGAATTATTAAAGGACAGGAAAACCTGTACTATGCTGAGAGTCGGGAAGAAAAAATATGTAGCTTATGAAAGGAAAGAGGAAAGAGTCATTTGATCAGTCTATAAATATCTTCATGGGGAACAGAAATTGAGCAACAGAGGCTTCTTCAATTTAGCTGACAAAAGATGTTACAAGTGTTAACATCCAATTGTTGAAAATTGAAGCTACACAAATTCATGTTAGAAGCAAAGGATCAAATGTACACATTTAGAAAACCTCACTAGTTTCCTCAAGTCCACCCTGCCCCCAATCCACCCACCCACATGCACCACTTACATTGCCCTGAATGTTCTTTAGTGCTTCTATAACACATGACTACATTCCAATTTCTTAGCTCTTACTTATGTTATATAAGTAGACTTTCCTACAGTGTTATACCCTCTTTGGTCCTCCTCTTCTTCCCCTCCCTTCCATCCTCTGGCATTTAATTTTCATTATTAATAGTTTTCTGCATATGCCCTTAAAGCCCAAGTCTCAGCTCCATAAAGTTGAGTCCATTATTCCTTTCAGATGAAAGCTAGATTGCTTCTATGTCATACTCTTTATTGTTTATAGCTTATTTGATGAATGACAATACAGTTCTAGAGCAAATGGGGAAACTGCACTGACTATTAAATTGCTTGGAACAGAAAAAGTAGATTGAAATTAAATGACTAACTTCCATTAGAAATAAAAAAAAAATAATGAAGGAGATGAAGCAAATGGTTCAACAGCAGATAAGTGGAGAAAGCTATCACCTTTTGAAAGTCCATTCCAAATTTGATTGTATTACAGAAGAGGTTCTTTTCTAATGCATATGGAGGCAGTATTCATTTTACTTCTAAAAGACAAGACTGTTTTTCTGAACTAAATTATCCAACCCTGGTTGTCTTCTCTTTTGTTCCCATGTACAAGCTAAATTTTTAGGGAAAGGCAATTTTTCATTGTGAGTCATGACAATTCCAGAAAGGAGATGTGTAAAAAAATAAAAAATTAAATTAAATTTAAAAAGATGATGCAATGGCATCGGTATTCACATGTATCAGCCCCCAAATTATCACTATATCAAAAAGTGTTTACAAAGTCAGATCTGAGAAAGTGAATTCATTTGCCCTTTTCTTATAGGAAAAACTGAACTCTCCCCAGTTTTCCTGGTATTCAGGAAGACTGATGTTTATCCATGGGTATTTTCCATGAGGTCTGTCAGAATTTAATTCTCTGAATATGGCAGCTAAAGAGAAAGTTAACCTTTTGTGTCACTGATCTTATGTGTACTTATGTGTACACTAACCTTTTGTGTACCAGATCTTATGAAGCCTCCACCATTTTGCATTTCCATGGAAATAAATCATGGTCACAAAAGGGAAGCAGACACCAATTTAGGAATCTCTCTGATATTTCCTAGCTACTTTAGTAATCATTTGAAGTCAATGGAAATTTTTACAAATGGCTGCAATAGGAGCAAAATTAGGCCATCCCCACACATTTTCAAAAGTATCTTGTGATATTTTGAAAACAGGAATATTTTCTCCTATGTCCAGGTTAACATCCAAATGTTTAAACAATTATTTTGTTCCATCTCTTTTTTCTTTTTTGTCCTTTCCAGTTTTTAATAGCAATGCACTAGCTTCTCCCACTGCCCTTCCACCCTGGCAAGTTGTATATGGCTTTTCTCCTGAGGCATCCCTAATTACATCAGATTTTACCAGTTGTTCATGTAGCTCATTGTTAGTGTTCTTTTGCAGGGATACAAAATGACATAGGAACAATATTGCTTTTTTCTAATTAAGTTTGATAATAAACTTGATTAGATTTGTTTATGTGGAGTCCTAAAGTGACTATGGCCTTTTTATTTTATCTAGGTTCTTATTCCATCCCAATCAATAAGATGTCCATATGCCTTTCATATTTCATGTAGAAATTCTGTCCTTGACTCGAAACATATTATCTAAGTAAACTTTCTAGTTTATTTAAGGGAATGCTGGGTATCTTTTGTTTATTATTCTACAACATCCCTCCTTAATTTTATTCTACAGCTAAAATATATGGTACATTTTGCTTAGAATTAAGAAATCCCTTACAGAGCTGTTACTTAGAACCACAGTGATTCTTACACTCTAATATTCTCATGTGTTATATTTAATGTGGGAATAAAAAAAGTCATCCTGTATTCTGTCAGGTTATTTAAAATCACAGGGGGACATCAAAGTAGGAAACAAAATAAAATGATAGTAAGAGTATACTAAGGTAACATCAGCACATGGGATATATTCTATAAAATACCAGTGTTACACATGTATATTAAGGCATCTTGCATATTCAATGAAAACTCTTTTCTCCATCATAACCTGTCGGTTAAAGTTTTTCTCAGGAGACACCGACTGTTGAAAAAAAAATTCTGTCAAATGCCAGAAGGCATTTAAAAATTACACAGAGAAAGTGAAGGGCTAGCAGATGCTTGTGAACTAAAGTTGAAGAGTACCAACAATTTTACCATGAACAACAAAATAATCTTGTGTGTTGTGAAGAATCCTCCTTTTCACCTTTAGCTACGTATTTCAATAGTCCCAGTGCATTATACACCCCACTTGCCCCAAGCGGGGAAAACTCTCAAGAGATCAGATGATAGAAAAAAAAACTGAGTATCCTGCAAATTTTATTCCTCTCTACTTCCCCAGCCTATTTCCCCTGTTGCTACTCCACCAGCCCTTTCTTTTCTTCTGATATGACAGATGAAGCAAATTCACAAGAATTTTTCTTTATCTTCATCAGGAAGAAAAAAAAAAAGCTTACCTTGAATGCTAGAAGAAAATTACTACTCTGACTCATAATGTAGAGATACAAGACAGATTTTTGCCTTATTATTATTGGAGTTGAATTATTCAGTGGTGCCCATTAGCAAAACGATAGCATGACAATTTTATATTTAGACTTCCTTGTAGACTGCATCAGCATCTTACTTCCAAGCCACTTTTAAGCATGCCTGACAAGCAATGTGTGCACTGACTCAGAGATTACTGCAATTAGTAGCCATCTGATGTTTATAAATCCCACTCTCCCAAAACACACACTCTTAAAAAAAAGATAGGGTCTTTATAAAGCCACCCCCAAATCTCCCCACATAGAAACAAAATACACTTCTGGTACTGTTATCCACCAGCTTTTTACTATTGTTCAATTTACAACTTGTAAATGTTGCATTAATTGTAATCAGGAAGTTTAAAGTGATACCTTAAACATCATTTTTCTTATCACATAATCTACATGGTTTTCCTGAGAGGCCCATTTGTCCTGATTAGTCACAGTTTTTTAAAGAGGCCATATATTTTTCTTAGGTTGCCTGCACTGTAATTCATAAACTGCCAAGCAAATCCTTTTCCACTTTGTTAAAAGCTGTTGCTTTCTCAGATTATTTTATTGCAGAGCTACCAAATTGAATCTTGCAGACTGAAGTTATTTCAAGCTGAGAAGAAAGCTAACTCTTTCCGTAACTTTCTCTAAAAAATTTGCTGCAACTTTCTTCAACTTTTTGAGAGAGAGAGGAAACTTTTCTTCATATGAAGAAAGACAAAACTCAAACTTTGGTAAATGTTTTTGGGTCTATTTTTGCCCTTAAGCGACAACAAATACCAAATTGCCTCTTTTAGGTATCTCAAATAAATCATAAAATTAAGGATCAATTCTTTAAAAATTACAAATAAGAAGCCATATTTTAAGTGCTTTTGAGGAAGGGGAGAGGGCAATAGTAGCTTTACAAAGCCTTTGCATCTTCAGAATTCTGAGCTACTTCACAGCTCAGTGTATACCTTGCCATAAAGTAGTACAAATCTACTGTCTACTACCATTTACAACAGCTGCCCAAGTAAAGTCAGATCCAGAGCCTCTGAGGCAGGCTCTTCCTCTGCCAGTCTTCCTACTATTCCCAACTAAGCTTATATCAGCCCTCCATTGTACTTGTGGAAGCCAATAGCAAAGCAAATCCAGAAGATATAGGATTTTGAAACAGCAGGTGCAGCAAAGGTGGTACTGGCACAGTGGTGTTACTGGCAGTGGCAACCAGAACTCTACTATCAGAGAGCTCACTGCACATGTGCTACACAGTAGGGCTGCACGAAGCTTCAGTTGCTGATTTGATTAGGAGGAGATTCGGCCTGATTCGGCAGCTGAATCCTGAATCTGAATTGAATCAGGAGGCCCATTAATCGCTCCGAATTGAAGCAGAAGCTTCTGATTTGATTCAGAGAGATTCGATGATTCAGCCATAGACACAACTTTATATGTTTTTTTTAATTATCTCAAGGTACCAGGTGTGACTCATGAATGCTGAGTTGGTGGGGCAGATGGAGAGTCTCATGGGAGTGCGGGGGAGTCCCCCACGCACTCAGCAGTGGACCCGGAAGTGGACCGGAAGTACTTCTGGTCCACTTCTGGGTCCACCACGGAGCACGCAGGGGTCCTCCCTGCACCCCAGCTTGGTGACTGGTGCCTCCTCACTCTGGGGGACAGGCACTTGGGATCCCCCCATGGCCAATCACCAAGCCAGCGGGGGCGCAGGAGGGGTCCACCACTGAGCACGTGGGGGTCTGCTGCCAAGTGCACAGGGGACCATCCTGCGCTCCCATGGGACACTCTATCCTCCCTACCATTTCAGCATTCACCAGCCATAACTAATAGCTCGAGGTACATAGAAAAAACATATAAAGATGTGTCTATGGCTGAATCGCTGATTCTCTACACTGGAATCGAATCTTCAGATTCAGCCAAATCGCATCAGGACAGTGATCCAAATCAGAAAATTAAATCACTGTCCCCTGAATCAGGCTGAATCTGAATCCAAATTGAATACTGCCCCCTTCACACACCCCTACTACACAGCTGAAGTGGTGTGTGATTGCACCCCACTAGATCTGCCACTGATCAGATCCAAAATAAATTCAGAAGAAATAGTTTTCCTCTTAAAGTGTTGTTTCCTTCCTAACTCTGTTTATGAACAAAGCCATTTGAGTATTGAAATAACAGTAAGAAAATCATGATAAAGACACAATCTGTGGATTTTTTTTTTAATTCTGTATTACTGTACAGTTTTTTAAAAATGTCTCAGGCAATGTAGCATTTTTTTGCAAAATTTTTACCTGCAATGTCTTTTAGTACTTTTTCCAACTCCTATGGATTTCCAATTTACTGCCATTTATGCTAAAACAAGGAAATGCAAGTTAAACTATTAAGTCAACATATACTGCTGAATGGAACATATGGGTATTTAGAGGGACAAGCAGTAGACACTAGCCTTCAACTCAAGCACAGGCTTGAGTAGCTATATCTATCCACTAAATTGCTAAAACAGTGCCATGTAAAGTGTCACTGTAAAGCTTCAGATGGAAAAATATGGGCCAGATCTTATTCCAGTTAGGTACCTAAATAGATTCATATGCCTAAGTGTGATCCCATTCTATCCTGCTTGTATCACTGAAAAACTTGTATTCACTGTTTTTTACTTTCTCAAAGCTAGCATGACAGCATGTTACAAAAATAGATGCAGTTAGGGATTTTCAGTCATGCAGGATGGGGTAGGATTGTGCCAAGAAGGTAGAGCAAGAGCAGACTCTATGGGTGCAATTCCAGAAACATTGCACAAAAGGTAGATCCAAAGGAGGAGGCGTTTAGTGTTTTAATGCCTTTGTAATCAATGCATTGTGGCTGATGCGAGGGCCAAATCATAGAATCAAAGATAGGGAGAGCTAGAAGGGACCGACGTAGGTCATCTAGTCCAATCCCCTACCTGAGGCAGGTTCATCCCTATCCAAACCATCCTATGTAAATCTATAACCTAACTTCTTAGAAAAACTACCATTAACCCTGACACAACACAACACAACCACCCCTTCCAGACCATTTAACAACCAGAAAAGCCAAGAAGCATGGGAAATACCCATAATATAGCTTAGGCAGACAAGGTTCTTTGGGTACATGTGATATATATTTATTAGACCAACTAAATAGTTGGAGAAATTGCTCTTTGCCAGCTGTTGGGCATAGGGGGAATCTGCTGCTATTTTGCATTCTCCTGGATGGAACAGAAGCCAATATGCAAAATGCAGGTCTGTGAAAATGCAAATGTGTGGCAGTGAGGATCACAGGCCATGGCAGGCAACAGGTGAGAAACACATAGGTGTGGGGTGGGGAAGAGGGGAATGTTGACCTGGCAATAGGCTGTAGCTGGTAAAATGTAGAGATGTTACCTGGCGTTATTGGATGGCAGGCAGGTTATAATGTGCCATAACTCCAATGTCTCTATATAGTCCATGAGTTTTTGTATGCAGTAGATTTAAGAAGTAGGCTCATCTACAAAAGGTATTTTGTAAATTCCCTTTGAGCAGTAGAACTGAGAGCCTGGAGAGAGAGAGAGTGGTTGTTTTGTGAGAAGTGGGCATCCACAAGTATTTGGGTTATTTTTGTCTTTGACAGATTTTCAGTGTGCATTCATTCTGGTACACACTTGTTGTTTGGTTTTTCCTACATATTTCCCACCAGGGCATTTAGTGCACTGGATGGGATATATTACATTTTTTGGTGGTACAGGTATAAGATCCACTAATGGTCATGGTTCTGTTGTGGGATGTAGTAATTGTGCTGGTGATGTGTTGGCAGGTTTTACATTTCTTGTCTTGGCATGGTCTGGATCCATTTGATGCATTTTGGCCATAGGAAGCTTGCTTCTGATGATGAGATTGGCAAGGTTTGGTGTTTGTTTAAAGGTTAGGAAGGATGGTTCTGGGAAGATCTCTTTAAGAACTGATCTTCTTCTAGTATGGGTTGCAGCTGTTTGAGGATTTTCTGTATAGGTTCCAGGGAGGGATGGTATGTCATAAATAGTAGTGTGAGATTTGTGGCGATTTTCTTTTTCTTCTGAAGCAATTCTTCACGTGATATCCGGGTGGCTCTTTCAAAAGTGTGTTCTCTCTCTGGAGCAGTGTCTTTGTTGAGTGCAAGTCCTTTTCAGATATGTGAGGTGACAAACCCAGGTGTTCTCCTCAGTGCAAATGTGGTGGTATCGGAGGGCTTGGCTGTTATCAGTTATCTTGGTGTTTTTAGGGTGATTGCTGGTTCAGTGCAGATATGTATGATGGTCTATGGGCACACACTTCTCACAGGTGGGTGCACACTTTTCCCAAGACAACCACTCTCTCTCCAATCTCTCAGTTATAATCCTCAAAAGGGACACCAAGATTTCCTTTTTAGACTGCACCCGTCTGGCTTCGAACACCCACTCGCGTGCCGCCTTGGTCCAGGTGGTAGAGGGTGTACGTTCTCTAGCATTGTGGGCTCCCCGAGGTGGGTGTCGGTTGTCCCTCTGACCTTCCCCGAACTCGCCTGCCACATCTTTGAATGTTATATCAGTGTGGGGTTTGGCCTTGAAGTTCCCCTCAGGGATGACCACTTCGCCTGCGGGATGTTTGTGGGGTTTCACCTCCCCTACACCCCAGCCTTGCACCAACCTCTGGTGGGGTGTCAGATCTTGACATGGCTGCGTCTCCAGTGTAGATGTTCCTCATGCCCTATCATATCCCTCTGTATCATTGAGGAAGGATAATTAGTTGGTCTGGGCTCTAAGACTGTGATCCCCTTGAGTCAGTCAGCTCTCTTCTTGGGGTCCGAGGGTGCCCCTGTCAAGCAGAAGTAAAGGAATAAAATGAAGAAAAGAAACCAAAAGAAGGGTCCCAAAAAAGTCTTCCTATCTGGTGTCCTACTGGTCGGCTTTCCCAGCCCTCCTGCCTGAACTTGGCAGTGGTCCCCCAACACTGGTCCTGTGGGGTTCCTTTCTCCTCTCCACCCCTAGCCCAGGTCCCTGACCTGGTACCTGGGAACGGTCATGTGGAAACACCTTCATTTCCCCAAAGTTGGCTTCAGCCTCTTCCTTGAGCTCATCGTCCTGGTTGCTCCACTGCTCAGCATCTCCCTCGATGAACCTCCTTGGCAGCACTAAGGGGAAGTCACTCCCAGCACTCCGCCCCTTTTGGGACTCTCTCTCAGTGCCCCCTGAGTGAGGAGCTCTTGGTGCTTCCCCAGCTGCCCATCTCCTGGGTGTTCCAAATTCACACTGGCCCTGCTTACTACCAGCACGGAGAGCCTCTGCCTCCTCACTGGCTCTCCCCTCCCTACTGCTGGCAGCTGTTTTTATCCCTGCCGGCTGGTGCATCCTTGTGACATCACCCACTGGCCTTAATTGCATAAAGGCATGGCTTCTAAACCATGTGGGCTTTACTCTTAGATCTTCTAGTGTCAGTCCTCCTGCAGGTAAGTGATTGTTTTGTATTTCTTTCTTCATTTTACTGTTTCTTCCTGCGTCAAACCCCGCGGGTGGGGCTTCCCGGCCCCTCCTCTCACTATCCCCAGGACACAGACACTATGATTAATACCCAGAATAGTAAAATACAAAGCACTGTATACAAGAAACCCAGACCAACATACATATCTGCACAGAACCAGCAATACCCAATTACCTGTGAGTGCATACTTCTCACAAAACAACCACTCTCTCTCCAATCTCTCAGTTCTACTCATCAAAGGGAATTTAAACAACATGTTTCATAGACAAGCCTACAAACTGAACTTCATAAATCTGTTTCAAAAATCATGGACTACATATAGACATTGGACTGATGGTACATTATAACCTGTCTGCCATCTGATAATCCCAGGTAATCTCTACATTTTACCAGCTACATTCTATCACAAGGTCAACATTCCCTCCTTTCCCTTGCCTACCTACTTGTCTCACACATATTGTCTCTCATGGCCTCTGATTCTCATTTTCACTAGGGCTGTGTGAAATTTCTCCAGCTGTTTCATTTTGGCCCTGTTTCGACACATTTTGAGCTTGAAACAGCAAAATCAAACTGAAACGAAGGAATTTGAAACAGCCATGAAATGAAATGAGGGCAGTCGA
>NW_005841972.1:2008451-2025565 GCF_000455745.1 Alligator sinensis | reverse complement strand
GGAAAACAGAAAGTAAGGAGAGGGAGGGGGAAGGACTGCTCTGATACTGACTGTGTAGCTGGCCAGTGACTGTGATCCTTCCCTGAAGTTCCTCCCAATCCCAGTGCTCGTGGGGAGTGATAGAAAAACAGCATAAAAAGCAGCATTGTGTGAACTGAGCTGCTTTCTGCCTTGGGGTCAGTTACTGAGCTGTCTTCCAGCAGCTCAGCAGTGTCAGACAAATCTTTTCAAATCTGTGCTCTCTCTCACAGTGTGCAGGGAAACACAGCATAATTATATTGCATATTATAATATAGAATTTATATAGGCACACATACATATATTCATATATATTTTTGTTTAATTTTATAAATACATAATACATTACATAAATACACACACATACAATTATCTTATCTACATATATTACATAAATCAGATAACATTACAGAAAAAGACACAGATTTTCCAGCACACTGAGGCAAAGACAAGACACTATGAAACACACCATGAAGTGTGCTGGCAAGCCTTCAGGGAGGGGTGGAATCGGGGGTTGAGGGAGAGCTGTAAGTCCCACACCTCCAAACTGAGGTGCAGCCTCTTTACTACAACAAGCAGGCATGAGGCTTCCACTCATTCTACTGGCAGCAAGGAGAGGGGAGCAGTGCCAGTTCCACTACCTGTGCCGGACACTGCATCCCCTCCAAAAGCACCAGCCATAACCCCCACACTACCACCATGACAACAAGCAGCAGCACCAGCATGACAGTCTCCTCCACCCCATTTCACTTCCCATGCTGAGCCTTCCAGTGCCAGAGAAAGAGCTGGAGCTGGATCTGGATCTGAGTGCCCTACGTAGAGAAATTCTGGGGAAGTAGGGGGAAACATCTGAGTTTGTGCTCCTCACCCCTCAAATTTCCCCTAGAGCCAGGTGTCCTTCCCCAGAAGGCTCAGCTGAATCCACTCCTCCTGTTGCTGTGCCTCTGCCTGCTGAGGAGGGGGAAAAGGCAGCAACCACATGTGCACCCGTACTCCAGAAGCGAGTGAATTCCCTTTGAGGGTCAGACCTGAAAGACTGGAGACAGGTGGTGTTTTGCTCTTGTCTTTGATAAAATTTTGGTGCGCGCTCATTCTGATGCACAGTTGCCGATTGGTGTCTCCGTGTATTTTCCATCAGGGCACTTGGTATATATAATAACTTGTTGCCCTGATGGAGATATGCATTGTATTGTGAAGATATCTCCATACTGGAGATATTGTTGGCAGGTTTTGCATGTCTTGTCATGGCACAGCCTGGATCCATTCGGTGTGTTTTGGGCTGTAGGAAGTTGGCTTCTGGTGATAAGGTTAGCAAGGTTCAGTGCTTGTTTGAATTTACAAACCACTCTTTACAGATGAGCCTATGAACTGCACTTCATCAACCTCCTAGGTACAGAAACTCATGGACTCAATATAGACACTGAAATTACGATACACTACAACCTGCTGGATATCTGGCTCCCCAGGTACCTCTCCACTTTTACTTCTGCTGCTACATACATTCCCCTCCTCCCCCGACCCCCCCAGCCTGTCCCTCACCCCCTGATGCCTCCATTTCCATTTCCACTGACTGTCTTTCTTGTCTGTATTGCATGCCAGCCTCTGGCTTGTTTACTATTCCTTCCATACAGGAACAGCACACACACCAATTGCAGGTGCTTCCTAAACCTGATCAAGGGGTATTCAACCCAAAACCTTGCTAAGATCTATTTATCTAACTATTCAGTTGGTCTACCAAAAGGTACCAGATTGAGCCAAAAACCTTGTCTGCCAGTGCCATGTCCTTAAACCAACACCCCTAGCACCTGACAGGAAGGACACAGTGCACTGGGCACATCTAAGTTCCAGGACTGGGGCTGGCAGGGAGAGTTGTCTGCCAGCTGCTGGAGAAGAAGCTCCTGCAGGAAAGGAAAGAAAAGCTCTGTGACAGTTTGGCTCCTTGAGATGCTAGTGCTACTGTGCTGCTTACTTATTAAATAACAATTGGTAAAGTAGTGGACTAAGCTGGGGCTGTAGGGGAGGAGGAGTCCTTCACTGGGGCACACAACTGTGTCATGTAGCGGTCCCAGTGCCAGTGAGGGCACACCTTAGAACATACACAACGTCACATGTCATGAGTTTTGCTTGTCAGCAGTTTAGGTGCAGGGATTTCTGGGAAACTGCACCTCATCTCCTTGAAACATGGCAAGCTTTATGGCTTCAGCAGAGTCTTCCCTCCCTGCTTTTTTAATTCATATCAGGTAAGAAATGACAAAGTTATACGCAATTTTGTGATTCCCCATTATAGCCTATGGGCGAAATGTCAAAACAGCAAACCAGTTTCACTGAAAAGAAATGGAACAGTCCTTCAAAACTAAATGAAACTCAAAATAAAACACTGACCCATCGAAACAGAGTTGAACTGAAATGGTGCCATTTCAAAAAGCCCTAACTTTCACAGACCTGCATTTTGCATATTGGCTTCTACTCCATCCAGGAGAACACAAAAGAACATCAGACTCTCCCTATGCTGAAGAAGGGTGTTTGTGTCCAAAAGCTTGCAAAGCAGATTTTTCCACCCATTTAGTTGGTCCAATAAAAGATATCAGTTTTACTCAAAGAACCTTGTTGGACCAACATGGCTACAACCAAAACCCCCATAGTACAATTTAGGAACCGGAAATACTAGATTCCTCCTGACCAACGCTTATCCAGATTATTCTTAAACACGTCCAATGATGGAGAGTCCACAATTTCCCTAGGTCATCTGTTCCACTCCCTCACTCTTGTAACTGTGAAAAAGGTTTTCCTGATCTCTAAACTAAACCTACATTGCTGCAACATCAAGCCTCTGTTCCAGATCCTAACAAAAATAAGCTTTGTCTTCTCTAAATTATGGCACCTGATCTTAGGTTGTGGCATTACCCAAAATCTATTACCACACCCATCTAATTATACAGAGGTGCTGAAAACTTATCATCATCACAGACCATGAGGAAATTATATAAATACAAGCCCTGGGACAATATAAGGTATACGGTTGGTTTTTGTCAGTGGTATTTTTTGTTCGTTTGTCTTGTCTTTTATTTTTTTAAACACATAAGCAATAAAATATCCAAAAACTCTACTGAAAAAGTTAGACAGGCTTTAGACATCAATGACAGCAATGTTCTAATACAGACTAAACAGAAATTCTAAAAAGGCATAAAATTCTCCATTAGCGGTGCTACAGATCTTCGGTTTTATCTTTTGTTGAACTATTTTGGTTTCACTCATATTAGGTGTTCCAAGATTTCTTCACTGTGGGGTAGGTTAAGTTTATTTTGTATAACAATGAACTAGATGTGAGAAAGAAAACAGTCTTTTAAAGTATTTCCAATAACATTTTTTTCTGGAATTTCCTAACAGCATTACAGTATTTATGAGCATATTTTAAACAATACCCTTGCACCAGACCTTGCCAAACTTATAGTAAATCAAACTATTAAGAAGATGGCATCTAAATTACATAAGATCAATATGCAATTGGTTCCTGACCTTTTGACATAAAGAGGAAGACTTTATGTAGATCGTGAATGAGTACTATTGATTTGATTTGAACTCCATTAAATGTATTATATATATAAATATACTTGTTTAAACCTTATGCATAGACTTTTATGCATTAGTATTTTTCATTTCCATTTCAAGCTCCATTTGCCTATTAATTTTAAAGTATGGCACACCTATATTTGTTTGTTCTGTGGATATGCCTAATAGCTCCAAGTAGGATGAGTAAGCCACTGCTTTGCTCTATAAACACTCAGTAAAAGACAATCCCTACTCTGCATATAAATTAGAAACTGTTCAGTGCCTAAAATAGTAACACAACATTTAGGTTGTTTTGTGGAATTTCTGTGCCCTTCCAGAATGTCATGTTGAGCAACAAATATCCATAAAACAGAAGATAAAGAGTTAAGTAACATACACAATCAACCTTAACTCTACCCAATAAACTTACAGTACACATAAATGTATCTGCCTTTGAAGTTACTGAACAGAAACTATCTATATTTGCTGTATATCCAAATGCATGGCCTACCCCCATTAAAAAATAATACAACATATGCTGCTGCCAAAACATCTTTACCCTTATTCCAGGGTGCCATCTAACAGCACACTTTCATTTCATCATGCCCTCAAATCATACTTTTCTTGAACCTGCTTAGATTCTACATGGGACGACTGCCCTGTGTTCTACTATTGACACAGCCTACATTAATTCAGTGCTAAAATGAAACATATCAGATGCTTCAAAGAACACAAACGTTTTTCTGTTGATCACAAAGAAATCGGAAGGAAATATTTCTTGTAGATGTCAATGATCATTTACGTAGTTGCAACTATAATGTTGGATTTGCAGCAGATATCCTACTAAATAAAAGTAAAGAATCCTACATGAGTCCTAAGTGCTTCTCTTCCCTCCTCTACACTGTCTTACTGTGGAAGAGGGATTAAGATTCAGCTTTGAAATGTTTAGACTTGTACTTGTTAGTTGTACCTGTGGTTTCTCTCTCAAAACTGACAATTTTAATACACAGAGGTTACAGTGAGCATCTCTACATGTGAAATTAATGCGAATGAATACACTCTAGCAAATATCACACTGGAGTTTATTGCTCCCAGATGCAGCATCTTCATGTGCACCAGAGACCACAGCACACTGAGCAGGGTCAGAGCAGGCCCGGTTGGCAGGAGGTACAGAGGGGTCAGTCTGTCTGCCCGGGGCTGCTCCGACCTGGCTCAGTGTGCTGTAGAGGGGCTGGCTGGGACACAAGCTCCAGTGTGGGGCTAGCTGGCAGGAAGCCCCTGCACTGAAGCACCCTCATGCCCTAGCTAGCCTGTCAGCATCTACACATGTGTTGCTACACACTAATGTATGCCACCACATCTTTACGTAAGCTCGGGATGGGTGGGAGGGAGTTCCTTTGTTACAGCAACTCTGAGAGCCCACTGCATCTTGGGGACACTGATACACATGCTTCAAAAATGGCAGTGGGGTTGGTGAGTTTTAGTTAAAGTGTCCCCCACCTACTGCCATTTTGAAGCATGCAGATGCTGATACATGAAATGCAGAGGCTGCTGGAGCATGCTAATGAGCATGCTTCAGCAGACTTGATTAATCAAATTTACTGTGCAGCTAATTAGGCAGTTCAGCAGTAAACATCCTATATAGATATGCACAGTAACTAATATAAGCGTAAGAGGACTGGTATGATTTTTCCCTTTTCTGTGCCCCTCTCTACCAGCCACTTCAAGCTTTTGTAAGCAGTTCTACAGCATCTTCTTTTTCCCCATGCCATTAATCCTTTAGCATCCTTAAAATTTCCCTTGCAATCTGAGATTTCTTCATCATAGGCAGCAGCTTAGCGTATGGACACACATTACTTTAGCAACAAAGACTGAAGTGTATACTAAACAAATCTTCTCCTTCTACAACACACTTCTCCAGACTGAGCACCTGAGTTCCTTGACCTTCCCATGCTATGTTTCTTGCTTTACCCCTAAGCTAACAACTTCTTTCTTATATCGAAGCTAGTCTCCCTATGGCATGCAGGCCTGGTCTGAAACATAAATATTTCTCTAGATTTCAGGAATTTAAATTTAGATTACCTTCAGACGTCCATTTCTTCCATATCCTGACTCACAAAAGGAAAGGGAGAAGGCTCTGAGCCATGCTAGGGAAAATTTTACTCTACGGACCCTGGCACATGAGTAGGGGGCTGAAAGAAAACCTTTATTTT
The DNA here is from genome assembly GCF_000455745.1 of Alligator sinensis. Classification (NCBI taxonomy): domain Eukaryota; kingdom Metazoa; phylum Chordata; order Crocodylia; family Alligatoridae; genus Alligator; species Alligator sinensis. Next base: position 2,019,785 of record NW_005841972.1, on the reverse strand, counting down.
CTCTCCTCCCATCCCAAATACCTGGACCCCCAGATCCAGGAGTAACACAGAGTGGTCTGGACACAATAGAACTCCAGGTCTTGAACATTAATCTTGTTCCATCTGCAGAGATTAATTCCTTTCCTGAAACTGTCTTGAATACTGCTTCCTGCAAAGGATGCCATATATTAGCTGGGATAAATATTCCAGTGATTGAAAAGTGATTAAGAACTTTTGCAGATCAGTAGATTCAGGGGAGAGCGGAGAAGCAGGAAGGGGAAAGCTCAAGTACTCAGGGCTCTAAAAAAATCCAAATTGGGATCACAACATGTCATTACACCAAAGTTCAAAACAGCCCAAGAAAGCATAAAGGTTTTAGAACACAGAGGAGATTCAACCTTTACACAGAAGTGAGTTTTCAGAAAGACATAAATGGCCTATTCATCTCAACGTTTTGTTCTCAGCTGAATGAGAACACCCCATGGAGATAAATAAGCCTGAAATAATAGGTCTGAAAGGTGTGAACTGCTCCTTTCATCTCAGCAGATGGATCATCTCCCTTTCTCAGTCCCAGTGAATTAAAACCAATGATCCCTTCAAGCCTACCTGCTCTCAGCTCATGCCAGCATATGGGCTTACTACAAACTTCCAGTATGCCTGCTGTCAGCTTCCTAAGCAGAGGGGCATGGCTTTCCTGGGTGACAGATCATATGAGAAAATCAGGGAAAAAGAGTTAGAAACAGAAGGGAAGAGATCCACCTTTCTCCATGCTAGGTTACTCCCGTGTCACTGTTCCAGTCTCTTAGGTTTATAAGCTGCCTATGCACATGCTGGGGAGGGTGGGGGAGAAGAGGAGTTAATTAAAGCAGGTCCTGAAGAGTTTCTGTAATTAAAATGCTATAGCATCACACATTAAGCCCCCACACATTTAAAAATGGCCACAGGATGCTCTAAGTAAAACTCATTTGAGGAGCTTTAGTTAAAGTGCTCCAGTGTCCATTTTTTTAACCTCTGGGGTTTATGCACGTGATGCTGTGGTGATGCTAATTTAAGTGCCCGGACCATCATGTGCATCAGCATCTCTGAACTGAAAAATGGTGGTGGGGTGCTTTAATTACAGCTCATCAAAAAGCATCGCCTTCGCCATTTTTCAGTGTGGGGATACTGATACACATGACACTGGAGTCTGCTGGAGTGATATAATTACCATGCTCCAGCAGACTATTAATTGAGTCTGCTTCACCACACTGCAATTACAACATGACAGAGCAGCCTCTCTTCATGTGTATAGGCATCCTTTAGTGCATCCTTTAGATACTGTAGTTCCGCCCCAAACAAGTGCAAAGTATGTTGCAGCACTGCAGGAGGTCTCTCAGTCCACCAGCATCCCACAGTTCTCTGCTCTCCCCCTCTTAAACCACAGCCATAGGAATGAATCCCTATTTTCCCCTGGCTGGGCTGCACACCACTGGGTCTGGAAACAGATGTTATCTTTGTGCTACCATAAAAATATTTATGGAGGCACGAAATGAAAACAGATATCCATACTTTCTGTCATCCCACAAATGATCAAGTTTGGGGCCATGACAGAAGGCAGAATTAAACTGGGCTGATTTATTGTGACCTACATCTTTCTGCTTATGATAGAAGTACTCGGGCATTGTGAAGGTGCCTGGGCTCTCCATCCTCCCTGGGGCAGGGGCTCTGTGGGCTTGAGAGGTAGGATCAGCCCCTTCAAGCCTTGGAAGCATCTGCCTTGCTTTCCCACTTACCCAGATGCATCCCTCTAAGGGATACATCTGGGTTAGCTGGGAAAATTTGGGCTTCAAGGTGCATGTCTACAATCAGGGAACCCTGCCTGCTGACATGCACCCTGTGCAGCATGCAGGCAAATCCCTATATAAGAGGATCTCCCTGCACACACCTGCAAGCATGGAGGGGAGAGGGGTGGGGAACTCTGATGGGAGTGTTCCTCCCTCCATGTTTGTGGCCCATACTTTGTAGTACTGCCATAAATGTGCACGGACTCCTTGCAAAAGAATTTCCCTCTGTGTGCCTGCAAATGTGTGTGTGGAGGGGCAGGCTGCAGGAAGGGGGAGCAAGTTTTCCCTGTTTGCAGACATGCCCCCAACTTGGGGCATGGCAACCGGGGATGTCTATAGACATCCCTGAAGCATAGCCAGCTGTTCCATGACATGTGGCAGCACAGCTGATTATGCTTCAAAGGCATCTTTTTCCAGTCTGAATGCCTTTGCAGAAACTTTGCAGCACTTCAGCCAGGAGTACTCTGCACATCTTGCATCACAGCATCACATTTTTGTAGCGTTTCAAGTTGCTATGGCACTAGTACCACTCAAATGGACAACTGTCCACAGCCCCATTCTTAGTCCTTCATAAGGGCATTAACTCTTGACCTGAGCCATCTAAATCCTCTCCCCTGACACTAACCTCCATTATATCCTTTCCCATAATCTCTTCTTCACAGCTCCCTCTCCACCTTCTCCTTCTCCTCCATCACTTAATCTCCCTCTCCTCCCAGCAAGCATTCACATGTATATTTTCTTTTCTTTTTGAAAATACTTTGAGTTCCTTCAGGGTTTTCTGATATACACTGATTATGTGATTTTCCTTTCCTGACCAAAAAACAAAGAAAAAGAAAAAAATGAAAACAATAACTCTCTTTGACAGAGCCAAGACATCTGCTTTCCCTGACCCAAATTTCTGCCAGAGTTCATAGTCAAACTGACTATGTCTGGGTCAGGTTTAGGGCTTACAACATGTTTTCATGACTCATCCAGCTCATACACAAAAGTACCATTTACCAATCCACACAATCACACCCAGCCACTTATATGGGTTATAGGTCAGAGGCAGAGGCATAACAAACAATGTTTGTGCCCTAGGTAGTAGCAGTGGAAGTGGAAGCAGCAGCCATGCTCTAAAGTGTCAGGATCCCAAGGGTGGCCATGACACTGCCTGGTGGCTCCATGACCATGCCCCACTCTGCCCCTAGGGTGCCCTGTTGTCTCATCTGCCATGCCTTGGTGTTATTTATAATATATAGGGAGACCGCCCAGATGCCTTCCTCTGGACCCCACTGGCCTCTGTCTGTGCCCAGGCCCCTTGTTGGGCTCCAATAGTCTTTAGGTCCCTTATTGGGCCTCACTGTAATCTGCTGTGCCCAGCAGGGTACCCAAAGCCCTAAGGGCTAATTGCATGGCTCCAAATCCTTCCTTTTACCATGCCCCATGCCTTGTGGGTGTTACTGCAATGTTGTTCCCTCTGTTAGGGCTTCAGCCTCCTCCCCTTTAATCTAGCTAGGCCTTCTAGCCCAGGCCCGCTCTGTTGGACCTGGCTTTGAGGCACAACCTTCAGTCTGTCCCTTCCAGTCACTGGGCCCCTGGCCCCTGTCTGCCAGGCCCCAGGCCCCTGTTTGGCTATGCCCTCTCTGGCAATAGGCCCCTGGCACCTATGCAGCTGCATCTCCTTTCTCTGCCTGCTCTCAGATCAATAACTGCTTGAGCCTTGGGCCTGCCTCTGGCATGGCTCAAGGCAGTCAAGTGGCCCCTGGGCACTAATAAGGCCTCTCTATCTCCCCTTCCAGCTTCATCCCAAATCACAAGTTAAAACAGTAAAGTAAATAAGCCCCTGGGCTGTAACAAACAACAACAATGGAAGCAGTCCCCTGACCCTTTAAGAAGGCAAATTTTCTTTCACCCTTTGTGCCAGTGTACCTCCCACAATAGGCTCCTTTTGAGCTCCCCGAACCTCAGCGTTCCTACAGGCAGCAAAGCGATCAGCCCCATGTCCCTGGGTGTTTCTCCTGGGCAGGCTCCTAACCCTGCAGCATGCGGGCTAGCCTGGCCTGCCAGCCCAAGCTCCAGGTTTATATGGTTTATACCTCTGGCCAGCTGTCTGTCTGCAGATACTTGCTAATTGCCCAGTAGCCTGTTGCCCTGGCAACTTGCAGCTGCAGTGCCCTTCCTGCCCTGCAGTGGTCCCTGGCTAGGCTATTTAAAGGAACAGAGAGACCCAGGCTCTCTGTTACACATGCCAGAAGTTGGATATAACCAATCTTGCACCCCTTCTAAATGAACAACCAGGGCTACCGCCCTACATGCTCACCCCTAGTTACACTACTGGTTCGCTATACCTACATTTTTGCCAGAAAACATACTTATGTGTCTAAAGTTCTGCTATTGTGTATGTACTGAACCATACCATCTCACCTGAGATTTTTAACACCTTTCCCCTACCTATGCCTGTTTAGAAATTACAAACTATATTCCCCAAGTAGTAGGAGCCACAGTCATGCTCTGAGCATAGCAGATGCAACTACATCTACTTAAAACCAGAAAAGGAGGAGGAGAAGATTCTGCTGCTGCCCACCTTTTTTATAACTGCACAGGAAATTGAAGACCTGAGTTTTTGCTTATCTTCATTCAATTGTGGTTCAAAGATACTGCTCTGAATGCCCTGCAGTGTCCTAATCACTAGGACACAGATTAAGATGAGGTGGGGGATACTTTATCATATAGTGAGCTAGACACTCCTGCAGGAGGAGTTCTGTGTTCTAGTCCCAGCTCCAGGAACTGTTTATTCATTAACCTTTAAATCAGAGGTGGGCAAAATGCGGCCCATCAGGCCATTCTATCTGGCCTACGGGGCCTCTAAAAATTTTGAAAATTAATATTTATCTGCCCCTGGCTGCCTGTCATGTGGCCCTCGATAGCTTGCCAAAACTCAGTAAGTGGCCCTCCACCTGAAACAACTGCCCACCCCTGCATTTAACAGTCTTTAGGAAAATATTCCAAGCAAGGAATCTAGGACTCTTACCCTCACAGAGGAGTGGCCCAACTCACTGCACTTCATAATCATGCTCCCTCAATTACTATGCCTCTGATCACATAAATATAATATTTCTTTCTACCCCTGCATAAAGCTTCAACAGGACAACTGGAAGATACCTCTGGCCCAGCCTAATAGTTAGGACTCCTTCCAGGGGCCTTTGATTTAGTAAGATTTAGAACAAAGTTATCCCATTTCCTTGCTGAGCACTCTCCCCATAGCCTATTATATAAATGGCAGGCACTATGGGCACTTGTGCACGTGATGCCATTAACATGTGCATGTGATGAAAATGTCATTTTGTGTGGCTTAATGGCATCACAATATACATGTGCAAGACTTTTGCGGGGTTTAAATGACTGCATCGTTGCAAACTGAACTACATCTTTAGTTTGCAGTGTTGCAAATTGCAATGATGCAGCTGTCAGCTTGTCCCCTGGCCATGGGAAAGGCAGGAAAGCTTTGAGACAAAAAAAGGATTGGACCCCTCGCCACTTCTGCCTTCAGTGCTGCCTCCGAGCTGGGGCAGCACCCGGCCCACTAGCAGTCCACCTGGGTGGCCCTGGGGTGCTGCCACTGCATAGAGAAGGACCAGGGGCCCCTGCAGCTTCTCCCCCAGCAGCTCCTCCCCCTTCCCCATTGGGCAGGTTCTAACAGATACCAAAAAAACAAACAAAAAAGACAGAAATTGAAATGGTGGGTTTCAATTTAGAGGGCATAGATTAAAACATTGGGAATTAAACTCCCATCACATACACAAGCGTTTTAAGATTACATCCACCTGCTGCATTTTAAGAGAAAAGGATGGGTCATCCCTACCCAAAAGGGTTCAACTTAGGTTCCTACATTCAGGAGAAGGCTTAAGCCTGTGAATCCCAGTCTCACCAGCATCTTACTCAGAGATGCATGGAGATGCCAAAATCCAGTAGAGACATGGGATTTCAGATACAGCTTTCTCTTAAGTGTTTACTATTAGGTGATTCATATATCATCCTCATCAACATGCTGACTTAAATTTCTTAATTTTCACCATGCACTGTATGGGGAACTTGGGTGCTTACCTTGGATATATGAATTGTATTACTGAAGCCAGGTACCAACATTTTATCACTGCCAAGCCTAATCTCCTGTGTTGATGTGGCTGTTTATTTACTGGAGCTCTGACTCAGAAAAGATTATTGCTTTCTCTATTACCATTCTTGTAGGTGCTGCTTCTGCTTTAAACTTTCCCTGTGCAATAATCTACAGTGGGCAGCAACATATGCTGAGTTCCCACATTCTCCTTCTGTTCTAAAACAAAAGTAATATTTATATAATTGTTTTTCAACAGAAGCAATATGTTCCAAACTTCATATTGTGGAATGTGTTCCTAGATTTTTCAGTCCCTGTAAATTTTGCAATGTAACTATTATCTGCTTTCCTGTTAACATTTTTCAATGAACATACTGAAATATTTAATTCATCTCTAGGCCTAGACTCCAAGCCTGCAACTGACACTGTGTAGGCAAGCTGCCGGTCGGTCCCACGTGAACATCCGTTTACTCACTGAGTTCAATGAAGCAGTGTAGACAAGCAGGTCTGCCTTGGTAAAAATCAATTGTAGAACTAGACCCCCCAATATTTATTTAAAAGTTTTTGGAATACCTTGATTCAGAAAGGATTTTAAATGGGTAGAAAATCCATTTTGAAATTCAGCTATCTAGTGCTCCATGCCTGGCATTTTCTCTCTTCTTTATTGGCTTTATTGCTTGCATGACCTTTCATTTTGAAATAGGAGCAGTCAGCAAATCATTGGCAGTTTATTTCAGCTGAAGATTTCCTAGTCTCTTAAGAAAGGCTGCATAACTCTTTTCCTGTTGTGCAGGACACTGCAATGTATAGCTTGGCCAAGAAGTTAAATGTTTTACTGATCACCTGCTGATCAGTAATTAACTTCATATCCTCCCCTTGGCTTAATGCAATATAAGCATATTAATTTGCTTCTGAAGGAATGCTGACAATTTGCCTGACCATTCACCTATATTTATGAAAGATGTGATTTAGAGAGAACAAAACAACTCTTCTGCTTGGTGTGCAATTATCCATACAGTGAACTAGTTAGTTTGCAACTTCTAAGAATCTTCTTCTACTCTAAAGCTTTGAACTTTTCTCCTACCTTAATTTTTTGTTGGTTATTCTCCTCTACTTTTGAATTCAGATACTTCTGATTGTTGAGGTACTAGTTAGAACAGAAGTACCAGAACATTATAAGAAGGGTCATTACATAAAAGCAGAACAGATGTGCACACCATTCTTGCCTTGATCTCAGAGATACTTATCTCCAGATCACAAAGCATAAATAACTTTACCAATTTCAAAAAGATTACTAGTTTCCATAGGAAAGGACCCGAAGAAGCAACTTAATTCTGGGAAAGGGCCAAAGAGCTACAGGACTGCAACAAGTGGTGCAAAAGTGAAACAAGTAGGTCCAATGCAAAATACATCCTATAGATGTATACAAATGCAAGAATAAAATGGAGAAAAAAAATAAACTGGAAGCTGCAGCTTGTGAAAAAAGCTATGATCTGATTGGCATCACAGAGACCTGGTGAGATAGCTCTTATGACTGGAATGTCAACATTGAGGGTTGCACTGTGGTTTGGAAGGACAAGGCTGGGAGAAAAGGTGGTGGTATTGCTTTGTATATCAAATACACACACACACACACACACACACACACACACACACACACGTTCCCTGGTTCAGGAGGAAGAAGACAGCAAAGCAGAAGGCATTTAGGTGAAGATGACAGGTGAAAGATGCAACACTGATATAATCGTGGGGATTTATTATAGGCCACCAAACTAGGAAGAAGAGGTGGATGAGGCACTCTTCAAGCAGGTGACAAATATATCCAAAAGCTATGGGATGGTATTGATGGAAGACTTCAATTTTCCAAACATCTGCTGGAAGAACAGTATAGCCAAACATAAAATGTCAATCCAGTTCCTAATTGTGTGCAAAACAACTTTGTGTTCCAGAAAATGTAAGATACAACTAGGGAAACATCTACCTTGGATCTTGTCCTGACCAACAGGGAATAATTGAGAGGATGTGAAGGCGATGGGTAACTTGGGAGGAAGCAATCATAATATGGAAGAATTCCAGATCCTGAAACATAGAACGCATGAGGTCACTAAAATTAGGATGTTAAATTTTAGAAAGGCAGATTTCATCTGACTTAAAGTGTCAGTAGATGCGATGTCATGAGAGGATAGATTGAAAGATAAAAGGCACCCAGGAAGGCTGGGAGCTTCTAAAAGGCATAGTCTTGGAAGCCCAAAAATAAACTGTCTTAACATGATAGAAGCATGATGGAAGCACAAGAAGAATGGCAAGAGACCAATGGTCCTGTACAAGGAGTTTCTAAAATATCTAAAATGAAAAAAATGAAAACATATAGGCAATGAAAGAATGGGTAGGTCACCAAGGAAGCATACTAGGAAATTACAAGAACCTGGAGGTGTAAAATCAGGAAGGCAAAGACAAAGAACAATCTCTACCTGGCAAAGCAAGTTAAGGACAACAAGATGAGATTCTATAAGTATGTTGTCCAAAAAACAAGGACCAAGGAAGCTGTGGGTCCTCTGTTAACAAGCTGGGGGAACTCCTAATAGAAGATGCAAAGAAGGTGGATATGACCCTATAGCCAGGAACCTCCAGCTTTGGTCCCAGCAGGAGCATTGGCACACCCCAGTCAATTTCTGAAGAATTCATAGAAACAGTACACTTACTGCCATAGTTCCCCTGCTTTACTAGTGGCCAGTTAAGGTGTTAGGTCTGTGTTGTGTCAGGGTTGACTGTAGTCTTACGCAGAGTTTAGATTATGGCTTATATGGGATGGTTTGGAATGAGATGATCCTGCCTCATGCAGGGGGTTGGACTAGATCAGAGATGCTTAACCCCTGGCCCATGGGCCATATCTGGCCCCCTGGTGCCATGTCATCTGGCCCACAGGGCTCTCCACCAATGTTCCCTCTAAGGAACAGCGGTCCGTGAATGTGCCGCCTCAGTCTGGCATAGGACACTTACCGGAGGGGGCTTAGGGCTGGGGACCGGAGGCCGGGGGTTGGGGCCATGGGCCGGAGGCTGCAGCTGGAAGCCGGGGGCCAGGGACTGGGACCAGGGGCCAGGGGCTGGACCTGGGAGCCGGGGGCCAGGGCCCAAGCCTGGCATGGGCTTCCCAGCTCTGGGGAAGTGCTCTGCTCCCCCGCATCACGGCCAGGGAGTGGAGCACTTCCCCAGAGTTGGCGGAGCCCGCGCCAGCCTCCATCCCTGCCTTGCCTCACCTTGGGGAGGAGCTGCTGCCTGCCCCAGTGAGGCTCTGCCAGCTCCAGGACACTGCTCCACTCCCCAGTCCTGATGCCACATACCTTCTCACTCCCTGAGGTGATGCGGGGGAGCGGAGTAGTGTCCCAGAGCTGGCGGAGCCTCATTGGGGCAGGCACTGGCTCCTCCCCAAGATGAGGCAAGGCAGGGATGGAGGCTGGAGTGGGGGAGCTGGCGCAGGTTCTGCCGGCTCTGGGGAAGTGCTCCACCCCCCAGCCCTGAAGTGGGGGAGCGGAACACTTCCCCGGAGCCAGCGGAGCCCACACCAGGTTCCTGCCCCAGCCTCTCCTGGTGCATGGCCTTGGAAAGGCTGTGCATGGCCACATTTTTAGTTGTGGGCAGCCATGCACGCGTGCCCCTTAGAGGAAACCTTGCTCTCCACGGGTCTGTGGGGAGCTCTATGGTCCATGGCCACACATGCTAGATCAAGCATACAGGGTGGTGTGGGGCCTCAGGTCCCAATCCCAGCACACGGTGGTGGTACAGGGCTCTGGTGCCCAATCCTGGCACATGGGGTTCACTGGGCCTAATTTGGCCCATGGACCAGCCCCACAGCATACATCTGGCCCATGAGACCAAAACCTTGAACACTACTGGACTACATGACCTCTAAAGGGCCCTGCCATCCCTACTTATGTACAACCATATAATGTCAACGTATTATTCCAGGGGTTGTCAACCAGGTGTACGCAGTACTTGGGAAGCCTCCAGGGGGTACATGGCAGCGATAAGGAGAAGTGGAGGCGGGGGACACTTCTGGTTGTGCCACTGGCACTTCCAGTTTTGCTGTCAATGCTTCTGGGTTTGCTGCCAGGGCTTCTGGTTTCACCACTGCACAAGGGCCCCCCCCCAATGCTCTCCACTTGATCAGCCATCAGGGGACCCCCCCATACACACTTGTCGACCGGTCAGGGGACTCCCTGCATCTTGACTTGCCGCCAGGGGTACACCAACCAAAAAAGGTTGAAAACCCCTGTGTTATTCAAATGATCATGAGTTGTACTTCTGTTTTTAAAATGGGGATACAGTTATACAGAATACAATGATACCTTCAATCAATATAGAGGAGACAATAAGAATAGATAGAAAGAGATATGGACAACCAAATCTTCAAACTTGAGTACCCATACTTACACATTTGTGACAAAGGCTGTAGGATCTATCAATAATTAATGGTGTGGGGAGGGAATTATATTGAGTCACAAAAAGCCTTTGAATCACAAAGGCAAACTGCTATCTGTTTGGTCAGTTACCATACCTAAAAGACCTGTTTCCCCTCTAAACCATTTTCTGGACAACATGGAAATCAAAGGCTAGGAACAGACACTCAAAAAGCCTGAGCCTTAATTGATTCAATCTTTGCAAGCTTGAACAGATTTGGAGGTGAGTAGACAATCCCTTTTCATTCCAGAAATGCAGGCACATGCCTGCAGTGGCTCAGGCTAGAGGTCAGGGGGTGCTACAGCAGCCCTTCCCTGCCCTTCCACAGTGCTGAGCCAAGGAAGAGTGTAGCCCGGCACTGGCATGACACTATGACTAGGGAAGGAGTCCCGCCCCCGCGCCTTGATAACAGAGCATTTAGTTACACAGCAGGGAGTTACACAGGGAGTCATTAGCATTTATCACCCTCAAACAGATAACCAATATTTATTAACATCAAACAAAGTCTCTCTCATTCGTTAAAGCTTTTCTTAAACAACTTTTTCCAAGAAAGGAACAGAGGGACATTATCAGCTACCTGTTGATTAGTTCCAGAAAGCCCTAAGCTGACACTGTCCTGTCTGCCTTTGTCCCGTCTCCCACAGCATGGACTGTAGCCAGCACATGGTATAACAGATAACCAATATTTATTAACATCAAACAAAGTCTCTCTCATTCGTTAAAGCTTTTCTTAAACAACTTTTTCCAAGAAAGGAACAGAGGGACATTATCAGCTACCTGTTGATTAGTTCCAGAAAGCCCTAAGCTGACACTGTCCTGTCTGCCTTTGTCCCGTCTCCCACAGCATGGACTGTAGCCAGCACATGGTATACTAGCTAATACTGAGAGGTGTCTGTGTAAGGGGGGGAGGGGGTAATCCCTGCTTAAGCAGGGAGTGGTGGGGGCGGGGGGCGGGAGGGAGCCAGGCTGGAGCGGTGG
>NW_005841972.1:2006651-2008182 GCF_000455745.1 Alligator sinensis | reverse complement strand
GGGGGTAGGGGAAGGGGGGAAGGGGAGGGAGGGGGTTCGCGACGCTGAGAGAGAAAGAAGATAGATACACACAACCCGTTACTATGGTCCGCAATGGTGGAAGAAGTGGTTCGAAGGAATGTGTCTCAGTCCATATAGAGTCTCATCATGGGGGTCCTCTTTGGGTGGAGCGGGTTCATCCATTGCTGAAGAATCCTCTCAAAGTGAAGGTCCAACTGGTTCAGAGTGGGGTTTCAGACAGTCCCCTCTGGGTCCGGTCCAGCAGCGGTTCATCTGGTGGGGTCGGAGTACTGGCGGTGGACCATGATGTGTTCCACATAGATGTTGCAGGACCAACGGATGGTGTCAGACGCCATGAGGCAGCGCATCAGCTTGGCATAGCAGCGGGAGACACAGCAGGCCCGCAGGACACTCTCGTTGCTGGGGTCCAAGCATTCCCACGATGAGCACGTTGACCATCACGTCGTAGCCACGGCCCCTCAGGATGTCGGCCAGCGGGGCGTACTTCTCCCACTTGCGAGCCCGGGTGTTGCTGAAGGCTTGGTGCTAGTTCTCAAAGGGGAGGGTTACGTCCACAATCACGACCTTCTTGGCCTCTTCATTAGTGATGATGATGTCGGGTCGCATCTGACTCTCGCAGCCCGGAACAGTGCGGTTCATGGAGATCTCCCCCGCTGTGGCCGGGATGGCCCTCACCAGGTGGTCCTGGACAGCATTCTGGTGGAGCTGCCAGGCTCTGGCATGCAGCTTGAAGCTGCACAGCACATGGGGGATGGTCTCTACCATGTAGCCGCACCATCGGCACCTTTTGTCTTGGTGGCTGAAGTGGATGACCCCATTCAGAGGCAGACAGTTAAGGCAGGCATGGTGGAGGAAGCGCCATTCCACGAATCACGTGAAGCTCCCGCTGGGCATGAAGTGGTTGCTGGGGTCATCGAAGACCTTGCCCTGGTCGGGCTTGGCCCTCAGGTAGTCTCAACTCAACCAGGTTTATCTCAAACCAGTTTCAACCTTTTTCAAACTGGTTTATGTGCACAGAACAGCTCTTCTGTTACAGGTTTAAATCAGTTTCTAACAAGTTAAACCAGTTTGTGTGTAATGTCTGTCCCTAGCCCAAATGTTTATACAACTTGTCACGGCAGGGTCCTCGCGGAGGGCCGTGTGCTCCTTAAGGTCCCTCGCTCTGTGTCAGGCCGGCCCAAGGCACCCTCTAATTCTCGCCCGCCATGTCTTGCTGGAATATATATATGTAGTTGGGAGGCTGCCTATGACTCCCTGGGCACGGCTACTCAGGACCTCTGTCCCCGCGGTTCTCCCAGACTCCTGTGGTCACCCAGTATGATGGGTGCTCCCCAAGCACCCTAGCCTTATGGGCTATGCGTGGCTCCTACCAGCCCCTGATACCACGCCCCAAACCTCGCTGATATGATAGACATTGTTGGGTCTCCCTGCCCGCTTCCCGGGCCTCCTCTATAGTGTAGCCCACTCTGGGCTCTCTGTAGTACCCAGCCTCTCGCTGGGACTCTCACCT
>NW_005841972.1:1997214-2006117 GCF_000455745.1 Alligator sinensis | reverse complement strand
AGGCCTCCTCCAACCCCTACAGCCTCACCCAAGCCTCCGGTCTGCAAGCCTGAACATAAACTAGAGCCTCCTGGCTAAACCATAGTGCCCAATCCTCTCCGGGCTATAGTGAGCTATACTTACAAGTCAGGCTTCTTGCTATATCTCGGCCCAGGGAGCTCCTGCCTCTCCGGTTGCTGGCAGGGAACTGCCAGCCTGGTCTCAGCCCTGGGCTTTATAAGGTCCAAGTCCTGCCTCCTACAGGCAGCTGGCTCCCCTTAGCTGCCCCGGCAACCTGCAGCTGGGCTCATTATGACCTGCCAGGGCTCTGTCTCTCTCCCTGGCAGTTTCTCCCCTCTAGGAGCAGAGCACCGAGGTGCTCTGCAACACAACTGTTATACATGGTCATCTTCCAGGGACTGCTTGGAGACATGGACACTTGCATAAATGACTAGATACGTTTGTTGCCAAACATTATGCAGCCAGCTAAGGAAGATTTAGTTTCAATGACTTATTAAATATCACAAGCAAATCATCATCAGAGTTAAAAATAAAAGTCAGATCTTTGGGTACTCATGCACTTTAACCTCATGTCTCATGCACTTTAACTACAAAACTATCATCCTTTTACCCAATAAAAATGGAAGGATGAGAGCAAGGATAACATTTCTGTGCATGCACACAATACCAGTTGAAGACATAAAAGCAAAAGCAAATAATACAAAGTGAAATAAATTAGAAATGAAAGAAAATAGAATTGCAGCAGAAAGTCACAAGTGATATGTGTGAAAATGAGCTTCTAACATGCAGTCGGTTTTACAAGTTTTAGTAGCCTCAGGCCTCTTTTGGCATAAATTATTAATTTTTGCTGGGCTAATTTTTGCAGTTCAGAACCTGCTTTAAGTAACAAGGAACGCTCAAACTATTATTGCTCATTATCATGAATGAAAGATTTTCCAAGGCCCCTAAAGATAAAGGCATTAGTAAAGCAACATTACCCTTTACTAACTCCTAGTTTCTTATAGGTCACTTGCATCAGAAACTCATTTCCACTTAGCAGAACTCTCTGTCTCACTCCTTTATAATAAGATTTGTGTCATATTGTGCCATTTGAACTTTTGTATGTAGGACAGTTTGCTGGTAATATTATCTTGTGTGGGCAAAAGAACATTCTTGGTACACCCAATGGGGGAGAGTAAGAAACAAAAAAGGCAAAACAGAGGCCAGGAACAGGGCACAGAGATGTACAGAGGAGTCAAAGTTTCTGTACAGCCTGGTGCTTCTCTGTTATTTAGACCAAGCATGAGCTAGTTATTTCATCCAAACTTGGGGTGATTAAAAATGTTCACTACCGAGAAAAAGGATTTGTAGACCTGTCTCTGTGCATTGATCATTCTAAAGCCCATGAAACCCCACTGAAGATCCTCTAGTAATTTCCTATCACCAGTCAGAAATGACTAACTTTGCATGAACACCTCTTAAAGTTAAGTTCACACATGACTTGCATAAGACAAGCAGTCAATGTGTTCCATGCATTTTCTTTCAAATTCTGTCTGAACTAAGAAAGGCAATAGATTCTCTTAAAAAAACTAGACTGGCAATTAATGTATTAGCACAGGAATCAGTAAACCTTTTGCAATGACAGGGTGAACTAATGCAGCTCAGCCCTGGTTTAAGACACAGATACTACCACTTCTGCTGCCACTGACTGCCCCTGCTGCAAAATGTTGCTGCACACTTTTGATTCTCCATGGCCATGGGCTGGATACAATCTCTTTGCCAGCCAGATTCAGCCCTTTAGACCATAGATTGCCAACCCTTGTGTTAGTACAGTCAGACATAGTAATCGTGTCCAACGTTCAGAGATTAATTTTTTATTGAAATCAATAAGAAAAATTGAGTGCTAAACACATACAGAAAACATTACTAGCACTAATTGTTAAGCACCAAGAATGTACTCAGTACTATAGAAAAAAATTGCCTTGATTTAAATAAAGGTACAAAATAACTGAACCTAAAATCTCCCTAATTGACTGGAGAATATATATATATATATATATATATATATTCTTTTTTAAATAGCATGTGAATCAATTTAAATTAGGATTAGCAGAAAATATTTTAAAACATCATTTGAAATAAGATAGGTGATTAATATCTGTCTTGGGTACCATGGACAGGTGGAAGTTCAAATATGGAACAAGTTGGCACTTAGTCCTACCTTTTCTCTATGTAAATAAAACTGCAGTCACTTTACTAAAGACAGTAGGATAGAAGAAATCTGTTTCATAGGAGAGGAAAAAGACAAAATCAGATTACCTTACAGAGGCTATATTCTAAAACTTTCACTCTTTGTTAGCAACTCCTATTTCCTTTCTATTGTGTGGTATGCCCATCATTCAAGATGTGATTCTACTGCTTTACTTTGTCTAAGCAACATAGAACAATCTGTTAACGATAGTATTCAAACAAATAGGGGGTAGTTATTTTCTGTGATTAGCAGCTTCTGCACTGCAACATTAGTCTCAGGAAAGTGGAAGAAGAAACATTACCAATAATTCCTTATGATGGAATTACCCATTAGCAGGCATTTGAGATTTGAGACTTGTTTCCTTTCTTCCATATTTATGGGTCATTTTATAATGCTAGTGTGTTCTACTACCCTTGATAGTACAGGCTCCTAGCTCTTCTTTAGTGCCTGTGATTATATTAAACTATAATGTTCACCTACAAAGGTGATATATGTGCTAGAGAGATTCAACTCTAGCTAACAGATTCTACTTAAGTCAGGTGAGAGCAGACTGTTTTTGAAGAGGTCCTGAGTCCTCACCCTGCCGCTGGATAAGTATAAGTGAGCTAATCCTGTTGATGTCTCTTTATGTAATATGTTACAAGTTGTAATATAGAAGGAGATTCACCTGTATATAGTAATTATATCCCTCATTTAAAAATATATAAGTTCTTAATGTCTCCCTGTTTTATTGAGTTTTCATACATCTTGATGGCTTTCAGTTTGAGCTATCAGTACCAGTCTACAGGTATACAAGAGGAACAACTTGAACATCTCTGAAATACGCTTACAGAGTAAAGTATGTTTTAATTTGGCTAAATTTTAGTACTAAGCTGAAACAAGAACTAAAAGTACAGCATAAAAATATACTGCCAAATTCACACTTTAATACCATTAATGGGAGAAGAGATTCATCATAATGAAATGGACCTCCTTTTGAGGAACACAGGGGCACAGAGGTTCCTTAATGAAGACTCCCCCAGGCAAAAAAATGTAAAATCTGCCAAGTGACTTAACAGCATGGACCTATTCAGGAAAAGAGAAAACTATAACCACAGATGCAGCCAAGTCCATAGCAACCCTAGGGAGACAATTAGGACTACAGTATATTAGGCCTATGAAAGGGCTGAAATAATCTGTGTATTCTGACATGTCCTCATATAATTAGCCAGGTTTTGTTCCTTGGATATTTTATTAACAAATCTAACAAGAAGTATCTTAGAAGATCCAAGAGCTGAAAGTAGCGTATGTGTTTGTGTACGTTATATCTGTGTCTGTTTGAGTGTTTTGTAGTTGAGCCTTTTATGAAAGGTGTTTTGTTATAACAAATTGGATTAGGAAAAACAGCCTCATCTCACATGTAATGAAAATCTATTTTATTCTTTCATTAGCAGGTGAAGAGCCTACATATTCAGCCATTAGACTTTCCTCAGGGCAAGTTTCCAGCAGTGAGAAAAGTGCCTGGCTTAATATACTTTAAAAAAATATGTAGAAGTACACTGATATCACCCATTAGTCCTCATCTGAGTAGTACAGATTTAGAGCAGCAGCTCACACCCCACAGTGC
Organism: Alligator sinensis; assembly: GCF_000455745.1. Classification (NCBI taxonomy): domain Eukaryota; kingdom Metazoa; phylum Chordata; order Crocodylia; family Alligatoridae; genus Alligator; species Alligator sinensis. The sequence continues at coordinate 2,002,281 of NW_005841972.1, read as the reverse complement.
TACTAAATTAACAAAAGTGCTTCCAAACTTAGCAGCAAATCACTTACAGAGAGTAATTAAACTGAAAACAGGCCATGAAACTGTTCTATAAAACATGATACTGGTCAAGCAAAATATTCAGGAGCAAAGCACAGAGTTCAGTCACACAATTCCCATTAAAACAAGAGGCAGAATGCTCAGATTTGAGATAACAAGCATTTCTGAGACATTTAAATCAACATCTAATAGACAGAAATAACTATACATTTTGAAAGTTAGATGTGGGGTACCTGAGCCCTTCAAAATGAGTCTGCAGCTCTTTCTAGTCCCTCAGCAAGTAAGTTAGACCAGTGCACTCTTACTGCTTTAAAAAGGGAAATATCTGAAAGAATAAATGAGTATAATTAAGCCTAAATAAAACCACTTCACATCTTCACTGAATTTGGACTATCATTTCAATAATGTTCAATTTCAAGTAAAATTCCTTGGTTTTTTACTGAAAATGTTACAGCCAAGTTATGAGTGCAGAAGTAATTTATTGTATTTAGGGAAGGCTTAAAAATGAAAGTACGGAGGAAGTGTATAGGTAGTAGTAGCAGTTACAGCAACATAGGCTTGCAATAGAAAACAATCTGATCATAGACTTAATCTGACTCAGAATCCTGAGTATAAATGTATTGCAGAAGTGTGTGTCAAAACAGACTTGTAGAGCAGAATAAAACTCATAAGGAAACCCTGACTCGATGCACTATGCAGCTAGCCTTTGTTTTAAGAGAGCATGCAAGAATATCACTTTGTTTTCTGGTTATGGTATCACTAAGTGATTCCTCATTCCAAAAGTATTATTCAACCTTTATTCTTCAAGTACAATTAAAATTATATAGTTCTATAGAAAGAAAAATCTAGGCATCGTGCTACACTGGATAGTGAAAACATATAGAAAAGTTTTCTTCTAGAAACCCTGGTAAAGTCTTCTTACCCCCTTGCCCCAAAGCAGAGAAGGCTCCATATTCTTCACCTTCTTGTCTAGAAGCTACCATTTTTTCAACCTTCCTCCCCAACAGGAATACTTGTGCTTTAGAGAAATTTTAAAGTAGGCTTTGGTGAACTTACTGTTTTTAGTACTAAAGAAATTTGAGCATGCAGGTTTACATTTTGGCTTCAACATTACATACTTTACATTCTACTTAAGTGAGATGGGGTGGGGGGCAGAGGGGAAGGGAATAGGAAAGGCAGGGAGAAATAAGAGAAAAATCCACTGATATGCTAGCAAGAGAAAGATTAGAAAGGGATCCTAGGTTTATTACCTCATCCCATGGTGATGGTGCTATTACTTCAGTTTCCCAAGCAACCTCATTTGATTTCCCTCTAAGGTGGTAGGAAAGTTTAATCTGGCCTTTCTTTAACACTACAGCTCCCTCCCGCCCTCCCAAGGTCTCCCTCCCAAGGTCTATGAGCTCTTTTGTAACAGGGCTCACAAAAACTTCCCTTCTTTAGCATACTCTAAAAACTAGAGAGTTAGCTCCTGAAGTCAGTCTTCTTCTAGGCCTAGTTTTTCATGCAGTCTTCTCCCACCTGATTATAGAGACTTCTCTTATTCCATCCTTTTCTAGAAATCTGTCCAGAGACCATTGAAAGAAAGAAAATGCTTACCCTAAATCAGTTCTCAAGCATACTTGCTTTCTCCTCTTCTCCAGCTTCTCTTTGCTTCAAGCTTCTCCAAAAAGCCCCATCAAGTCTACAAGTCTTTCCCGATTCCCAATTATCCCACCATCATAATAGATTTTCCTCCCAAGGTCCCCATTTATGAAGAGGCCCAGACTTCCCGCCTTACTTCTGACTCCTGCCTTCAACTGTGATTTTATAAACTCATTAACATATGCCAGCCCTTTTACAGATTTTCTCATAGTAAGCACTTTCCCCATGCATGTATTTTCCTGTCCCAATTCCCAACATGCATTGCTGCTCACCCAACAGTTATCAGGTCCTGTTTAGAAACTGCATCTAACAGAATTCCTTGGCTATAAGCCACCTTGGGATGAGGTCTTCTAGCTTCCTTTAAAGAGATTAACAAACTGTTTTAGAGGGGAGTGAAAAATAAATTGGGTCAAGCTATGGTTGTTTAATGTGGGTGCTTATGGGTTTTAATGTGGGTGATGAACCTTACTTCCCCCCATATTCATCACATTTTCTCCCGCTGAACAGTGATCAACCACAGGCTTTTTCTTTTTCTGCTCCTTGAAACTCACCCAAAACTGTGCACGATATAGCAAAAGGGACATGCAGCATGCAACACTCTCTGCTCCCTGCATTGGTTAACAGAACAGACTGTGGAGGGGAACACTCACAAAACAATGCAACAGATGCAATTTTGTTACCAAATTTGCCCATTACTTTGGGGTGTGCTCATTTATTAGGGATAGTTTCCAGGGTCTTGGTGATTCTGTCAATGTGCTGCTTGTGTTACTATACGGAGCTGTATTTCTCCCTTCTGCAAGCCCTCACCCCCAATGGAGCTATCTTGCAAGACTCAATCTCAATGGGACTGGGTTCCTCCAGTCACCAAATCAGTCATACACACAAACACACACAAATTAACGTGACACGCCTGACCTGGCCGGGCTGATCAGCATGGACAGGCTGACACCCTCATATGCCAAGAATCAGTTCATAAGAGCAACAATAAAATGCAGTCAGACACAAGCACACAGGTAAACAGAATCCCTCTGAATCCGGCTGGGTGTCCAGCTGACACCCTCATGGGCCAGTATTCAGTTCATAAGGGCACGTCTGAGTCAAACTGGGTCAATCAGCCTATACAAGCTGATCCCCTTATGTGTTTCAAACTCAGCACGTCCCAATCTTTGGCCTCTTGATGAGCAGACCCCACAATAATTTGGGCTTCACAGGGATCTTTAGCATAGGTAAAAGAAGCGTTGCTGCAGAGCACGGGAGGAAAGAGAAGCAGAGAAGGAAAAATATACCCAATTACTACCAGTTTGACTATAAAAGTTATTTATTGCTAAGCATATGAAATATATAATAGTACTAGTAGTAATAGACATGCAAAAGAAAAACAAACACCAACAATGACAATACTACCCTGGTTTCACTAAGTATTTGGGGAAACTTAGCTCAAGCTTAACTGATACAGTTCAGGTTCAGAAGTTTATGCCTAGAAAGAAGACAGAGAACGCTGGGATCTCACCTAGTCCACGGTACTCAGGCTGCAAAGCTGACAGGCACAGTCCGTAGCACAATCCTTGAAGAGAGAGATGATCTGTTCTTCCAGCGTCCCAAGAACGACAGGGGATGGTGTCAGCACAGGGGTTTTCTTCTTCTCCTTCTTTCCTCCTGCTTCTACTTCTTTTCCTTCCTCTTTAAGCACACACACTTACAGATTTTTATACCCTCAGTTCAGCTGCTTCGAAGCACCCTCAGTAGTGTAAATCATTGTCTTTTCTATTGACAAGGGGTTATCTGGTTTGGACCATCTCAGGAAACTGATTGATAATCAGGAAACACTTAAGATTAGGGAGTAACCCAAATACTTGGGAGCCAGCTTGAAATTCCTATGGGTGGCAGATATACTGATGGGATATCTCATGGTTTCTTCAGGAACAATAGATAGCTTGCAGCATCAGGATTTTGGATTTTTACTTGTTGTGCACAAGCCTCAGCTTAGCATGACTTTTCCAGATCTTACTATAGTCTTTTAACAGACTTAAGACAATTATTGGGGTGCTCATAACCTTTTGTGGAGAGGACTCCCACCAGTCGTCTCGGGAAAGATATGACAACACCTGGGATTAGGGCTCCAGCAGGCTGGATGCTGTGATGAACCCTTAACCATTGTTCAAATGTTGCCCATACCCCCTCTGACTCGGTCTCTTGCCTCAGCATTCCCTAACCCGGCAACCGAGTTTTAGTCAATCAAGTTTAAATAGGCCTCCCTGGGTGTGTGTGAACATGGGTTGATTAACATTGGAAGCACAGATTCCCCATCATGCAGCGCTCTCCTGCTTCTCTGGTCCCAGAATTCACTGCAGTCTCTGCTTCAGGCTTTCTGTTTTCCATCTCTCATGTAAATGAATGGTCATCTGGTCCCATCTCGGATGTAAATGAGACCTAGGGCAGTTGATTCACTCTTGTCACCCTTATCTGGTGAGGGTCTTAGGTGCGTCTCTCACTGCATCTTAATCAGTTTCGTTTAGGTAGAGGAGGGGAGGTGGGGGGGAGAGTCCTTTGTGAGTCAGACAGACTGTATCCTGTGCCCTGATTGCCCAAGAATACAGAGCTGAGACGTAACACTTTCCTGTTTCCTTCCTAAGGTACAATGCCTCTTAATGTTTCCACTGAGAAAAATTAGCACCACACAGACCCTAGTGCAAAGCTGCTGCCAGGAGCTGCAGTATAGTCTATTACATAGAACATAAGTAGCATAGCTACTCTGGCAGCTAAATTTGGCATATTCATAATTCTTAATAATGTATGGCAGTGACTACAAAACCATATGGTCTACTTTGAAAATTGCAAGTACTCTTAATTACAAGAGAAAAGGTCTGCAAACTTGCATTCATTTCTGAAATTTAAACTCATGGGAAAATAGTTTGAGTCTCACAGAACCTTTAACCCTAAACAAGACTCATTCCCTTTAGTTCAGGTGCAAAAACAGCACTCCTCTCAGAACAAGCTCAAATGATTTGAGCTAAAAGCTGCTAATGATGAAGGCACTCAGTATTACAGACACTAAAGTCATTCAGCAAAAGATGGTATGAGGGGAGGGCCCCTTCAGATTCAGCCATAACTGTAAGGAAAAATGTTGGAGGTATTACTGAGGAGCTATACAAAACAGCTTCTGCTTTCATTACATAAACGAGGTAGAATATAGGAGGCCAAAAGGAAAAAATGTAAGTCTGGGGTTGAATTATACCCATCTAGTTGCACTGAGACTAAAAAAATATTTACACATAAGGAAATAAAGTATATTAATAGCAGTGTGTTCTTAAAGACTATTTGGGGGGGTGGGTTAACACAGAAAGAGTAATTTCATATTTTATGTAAAACATTTGACATTAACAGCCTTAA
>NW_005841972.1:1984397-1997204 GCF_000455745.1 Alligator sinensis | reverse complement strand
AGGAATGGTTTAAATTTTGTTTTCACTTTTCAGTGAGGTCCTGTTGAAAAGGAAAAAAAAAATTTGCTGTGATATTTGTATAATAGCTTGTTATCAAGATATTGAAGGGCTAGGTTCACGATGGGGACTTAGTTGTTGCGGCACTGAGTATTCCATCACCTAATGTTTAGGAATCTGCCCATCCCAGAGAATTCAAAATGTTTAACTGGGCCTTCCTATACAAGGTACAGGAGTTTGGCACCAAAGTAAGGGACGCAACACAAGCCAGCTGACTGAGTGGTGAGTTGCAAAAGATAGCCAGCATTGAACTGAAGACAAAAAACAGTTAAATAGTATGAGACGTAGTTACTATATTCAGATCAGCAATCTGCTGCTACTTTCCACTCAGGATTTGCAGCTCTGAACAAAGTTAGGCATGTGCCAGGATGGACCTGGGGTGGTGGGAAGGGAGCAGTGGTGCAGCTGCATCCCTCTTTAATTCCTGCTCCATCCAAATTTTAAAACCAACTGCCTGGGTGGGGCAGCAGCATTTCTACTCAGGTAGTGATGAGGGGGTCAATTGACTCCATGGGTCATTATAATCTACCTGATCCCTGCTGATCTCTCTTCAGAGATGTTAATGGCTCTCTCTCCTTTTTAACAGTCTTGATATTCCATTAATCAGACTATCCTTTCTTCTGCAATTTTTCCTCTCTGTTAGCCATTCCCAGTAATGTCTCTCTTCTATTTCACAGCCCTGCAGACCATTTTTTAGCTCTAGCTAAAAACTCTCTCTCAGGTGGGGTACTATTAACTCAGGTATGGAAATGACTGATAGTGAAGTGTTAGATGCATTGTCAAGATGCTCCAGCAGGCTAGATTTTGTATTACAAATCTTAATAAGAGAAGTTCATTTAACTATAATGATTATAGGACTAATAAAACAGTAATCTTTGAATTATTTTGCCTACTTTGATGTGTTTTTTTTAAATTTAATATATAATCTAGCACATTAGTGCACATTCCAATAAAGCCTTACTTAGTTTTGCTTTGATGGCAAACTGAATAATACCGCTCTGAGACCCTAGAATATTAGTAAATCTTCTAGTTTTTCTCTAACAAGAAAAATATGTGTTGTGTTGATGCACCGCAATATCTGCACTCTCTTTTTCAAAAGCCTAGATCTGCCCAGGAGGTATGCAAGTCCTTTCTTTCAAAACAAATGCAGTACTTATCATTCCTTTCTTATAAACAGTGGCTAGAGGTGGAAGGGAACCCAAGTTTATGGAATAGCTCATAGGTTAAGTAAGGAATTTAAATTTAGTTCTCTCCTCTTCTCACATTTCCTACCTCGTAAGAGACTAGACTATGTATCTGTCTAGAAGATATCTGGAATAAGTATGGTGTGGCAGGGGGAGGGGGGGCAGGGGAAGTGGGTATGGAAAAGAGGGGAAATGGGGAGGAAATCTTACCCCCTGTTGAATCTGTTCTATTTTTTACATGGAAAAAGTTCATGCTAATTTGTTCAGAAAGAAGGTAGAGAAAAATGTTTGTGCATAATTCTGTAGCCTACAGGTTACTGCACTTACATGAAGGTGAGGAATCCTGGCTTTCAGTCTCCTCTGAATACTTAGTATGAAATAGTGAATTATTCAGTGAAACAGCAACTAGAACTCAGGTACTGGCTGATGTTGAAAGGATGGATGTCTGCAGAGTTAGGTTTGAGTTATTTTAAATGTGTGTGTGTGTGTATTTATCTGTCTATGTAAATCTAGATCTCGATATCTAGATCTAGATCTCAATATCTAGATATCTATATAGATAGCTATAAAGATATAGCTATCAATAGATTAAATACACACACACACACACACACACACACACACACACATACCTCATATTTTCAGTTTCAAAAAAGAGGACACCTGTCATGTTGGGGGAGGAGGTGTTAAGATTGTGGGGAGCAGTGATATGCTGATGCCCTGCCCCTTCCCATTCCATTGCCCATCACGCACAAACCACAATCCCACCCCAGCCCTGCTGCTGCCCCTCAATCCCAACCTGCAGACCACTGGGTCTGCCAGAGTCCCTCAATCACAACCCGCAGTACCCTGGTCTCCTGGGCCATGCTGCTATCCCTCATTCCCAACCCACTGGCAGCCCCCTAGCCCACACTCATAAATCACAGTCCTCTGCCCCCCACCCCCCAGTGCCTCTTACTCCCAAGTCACATCTCCCCTGTCCTCCAGCCCTGCTGGTGCTCCTTACTCCTGACCCACAGCTTCCTGCCCCGCCAGCCCTGCAGCATCTCCCAGCTACTCTTCCCCTGTGAGTAAGGCCACCATTCCTGGTGCTGCCTGCCTGGCCATGAAGCTCCCTGATGCCCTTCCCTGCTGCCCCTCCCTGATGCCCTTCCCTGCTGCAGCCCCAGGCTAGGGACAAACATTCAAAAAGCCTGAGCTTGATTCAATTTTTGCAGGTTAGTCTAACCTGGCTAGGCTAAATCAGTTTTATAACCAGACAGACATCCCAGAAATGCATGCACATGCATGCAGTGGCTCAGGCTAGAAGCCGGGGGGTGCTAGAGCAGACCTCCCTTCCTTCCACAGCACTGAGCTGAGGGGTGTGTGGTTAGGCCCCTGCAGGATGCTATGATTAGCCCAGCAGGGAATTGATAACAGTGTTTATCACCACCTACCTCAGTGTTTATCGCCCAATTAAGAAAACAATAGAGGGACATTACCAGCTACTTGTTGATTCTGCCTGTTGATTCAGCAGAGATGGTAGCCAGCATGTGGTCTTTTAGCTAATACACAGACACCTCCACAGCAAGGAAAAGGGGAGGGGGGAATTCCTGCTTAGCAGGGAGTGGTAAGGGGAAGAGAGGAAGCAGCCCACAGACTCTGGAGCTGCAGCCAGGGACCAGAGAGGACGGGCCAGCCCAGCTGTGGAGCAGAGAGTCCCACTCAGCCCAGGGAGCATCCCAGGATGTGGGGTGTGTCTGATTTATCTTGAACCAGAAAGGGGTCTCGGACAGACATTGCATAAATGTTTGAGCCAAATCAGTTAAGTCTGATACTACATTCAACCAAGTTCATCTCAAACAGGTTTCAGCCATTTTAAAACTGGTTTATGTGCACTGCACATCTTTTCTGTTATAGGTTTAAATGAGTTTCTGATCACTTAAATCAATTTATGTATAATGTCTGCCCCTAGCCCCAGTGCCCAGACAACTTCCCCCAGTGCTGGCCATCACTCACACCTCTCACACACCCATCCCCTCCATGCACACACATGTACACACACCCCCACACACAACTCCCTGGACATTCCCCAATCCCTGGCCTTCCAAATGACCCCTCACTCCAGACTTACTTACATCCAGCTGCCGAGGCTGCTTCCACCACCCTACCTGGTTGCATGTGAGCCATGTGCATGTGTGTCCTGCCTCCAGTTGCCCTCCTCATGCTCTCCCCAGCTCCAAGAAGCTCCTTGATAAAGCAAGCCAGGAAAAACTTGAAAACTGAGTGTAGATGCCCATACGCCTCTCTAGCCAGATGCCTACTTCTCACGGCGCAGTCTCCTATGCCTTCCTATGCCCTTGCTCTTATAAGTGGACAATTTGAGCTAATTGCCTGAGTGCTACAGTGACAGATTCTCTCACCCGCTATGTCTTGATGTTTATTTTTTTTTTTTATTTGAGAGGGAGGAAGGTCTTGTATTCCTTACACTGACATTCAGCATGGTCAAGTGATGCACTGTGGGGCTCCACTTCCCCTACACCCCATCCTAACACCACAATGAGGTAAATAGGACCCACTGTGTGTCTGCAGCACCTTTGCAAATGCTTGTACTACTCGGTCCAAATCCTGAAGGTTTAATGTTAAAAGCAAAGTCTCAAAGGCAACAGGTTACTTTTAACTGCCAAAATTCTGTCTTCAGGCAAGGAGCTAATCCCTCTGTGTTATGTACCTTCTATGCCTTGTAAAAGTATATGAGGGAGGAACAAGAATTCGCCTCTCACCTTCCCTCTTCACTCACAATAATATGTTCTCTTTCTTTCTCCCTTCACAGGGCTGTTGCAGCTTGGAGATAACCCAATGCTCTGGATCTTCCAGCTGCCACTCTCCTAGTAAGTAAGCAGGCTCCTCTGAGCCTCTGTCCAGGGGAAACTGCTCTGGCTCCCACCACTCACCCCTCCCGGGGCACTTTGACTGGGATGCTGGTTCCTCCAGCCCCTGGCTTCTGCTTCTGGTCTCCTTTCTTCCCACCATGTGTCCCATTTTTATATAAACATGCAGACTGTGTCTGGTCAATTGGAGCTGGCACACACTGACAAAGTGTGCCGGGAGTGGAGCTGAGGCTTTTTCCTGCATCACCAAAGTTGGACATGCTGACTCATCTTGTTGCCAGCGTTTCCCCAGCGCTTCCAGTTTGTTGCTTCGCATGGCAGCCTGTCTCTTGCTGCCACAGTGAGCTGACCAAAATCCCAGGCATTTGATCATATTTAAAAAAAAACAAACCTGCCTGGACAGAGATTGGAGGAAAAGTACGAGAAAACCCAGATGTATGCTAACCATAATACACACACACACACACACACACACACACACACACACACACACTTTTGTATTGAGGCACTTATATCTCTTTGTTATTCTAGTCCTGAGTGTCTCAATCTTTCAATTGTACTTATCTTAATAATAACTCTTTGAAGTAGGTAAGTGCTACAAACTCTATTTTAAAGATGATACCTGAGACAGAGATATTTAGGCACCTGAACATAGATTCCAATGGGATTTAGAAAGCCAGTCACATCTAGGATGTATCTGAACTTAAGCTACTTGCCTTGAGTTACACAGGAAATCTTGGCTAAAAAGTTAACAGAGCCTAAGCTCCCAAGTCCCAAAATAGCACCTTTATCAGCGAACAATCCTTTCTACATTTCATTCTCCCTCAATCAGCATCACTGTTTTTCAAATCTCTCTAGTGGCAGGCACCTGCTGTGGTTTCCTGACACAAGAAAGACCCACACTTCTTTCTAGTTTCTTGCACCGGAGGTTGGCAAGGCATGGGTTTGCTGTAGGTGCTTTCATCTGCAAGAGAAAAGTCCCTGACCTTGCTCAGTAATGCATTTACACCAAATCAACAATTGACATTAATAGTCTCCAAAAAGATCTTATTTAGTGCACTTGCCTCCAAGAGAGGTACTTCAAAGGGGAAGGCAATATAACATTGAGATAAGATGTATTCCTTAAGAGATGTTCTCTGACTCAAACAAGAATTAGGGTCTTCAGGCAGGAAGCACTCAAGAAAGTGCTATGGCTTGTTGTGTGCAGGAAGTCAGACTAAATGGTCATAATGTTTGGACTTAACAACTATGAATCTTTGAAAATAGAAATGGGCATCTGAGATCTGAAAGTGTTACTTACTATGCAAGCCATTCTCACTCTTTCATCTTCTTGGTCCTTGTTGGCTGAGGCAAACTTGGATTACCTACATTGTATTAGAGTTAATATATTTTGTAAAGGTTCTCATTTACCAAAGATACAACCAAATACATGAAATGCAACCAAAGACATGAAATAATTGATTACTATACTATGGCACCTGACATAGAAAATGTAAAAACAACAGTATCTCTGGAACATGTGTAGCATAAACTGAACTAATGTAGTTGAGGTTAACATGGGTTGTAATAATAGTGAAATATAACCATGTTAGTCTTGTCCTGTAAGCAACTTGAAAAGTCAATTTTGTATCCTTCTGCTTGACATAAGAGAATTAACTGTGCATAGCCTTTATGTATGAGGGTGTGTAAAAGGGTGAATGGTCAGAGAATGGTATAGAGATGGGAGAAGAAGATTTAACTGTTTATGTAAGCTACAAGGCACCAAATGTAAATTACCAATCAGAAAAATAATTAATGAATGGCTGAAGAATCCCTTTAAGGCCTAGGGCACAAAGAAGATAAATGAGGAGAAGGAATGCACCCATCCTGCCAGATGGGCAGCAAGTACACGCCAAGGCTGAGACAAGCTGAAGATAAAAGAACAACTGCAAAAACAGAAGTTGGGTATGGAAAAACCCCAAAGCGCTGAAACAAAGGATGTCAATCCCTATAAAAGAACATTTTGAAAATGCCAAGTTGGGTGAGTCTCTTTATCTACTGCTGTTTCATCAGAGAACAGATGCATCTGTTCACCCTGTTCCAGCTGTTATCTCCAAATCTGCTATCTTCAAATCATCATCATCTACTCAATAAGCCTGGGTTGGCCACCCTGGGCTGATATTGAGAAACTATTGCTGGTAACTATATCTGGTTTATGTGTGGATGGAATGGTTGTTTTGTGTATGTGCATGGCTGTGTGTAATGATGTGTATGATGATTTGTGTGTGTTTGTATAAATGGTGCATCCAAACCTCTATGTCTAACTCATGTAATCAATAAATGCAGCACTTTGCCTTATCCCCCTTTAAAAAGTCTCACTTGTGATTTCAGCAATAAGTTAAGTAACATGTTTGTGGCTATTGCCAAATTTTAGAAGTCATATTTTCATGTGCAAACATTCATTTAGATGCTATAGAGATTACACAGAAGACATAGAATTTAGTGTAATTAATATTGTTATGTATATCACTTATTGGTAAGGATTTCTTGAGATTATATCTTTTATTGGACCAATTATGTAGTTGGGATAAAGTTAAAACAAGTTGAACAAGTTTTCAAGGCATTCTTCATCAGCAGGGGGAAGGCAAAGTCAAGACTACTCCTTTAACAAAAAAAAAAAATTACATCACATCACATCAAGCATGTGTATCTATATTTTACCTAGCAAAGAGGACAGTTAAGTTACTTAAGTTACTAAGTTAAGTGAACAAGTAATATATAATGTTGTGTCAAATGGAAGATACTGCCATTTTCAAAGTTTGTGTGGTTTTCCTCTGATGCATCATACTTAGGGCAGGGCTACATGAACAAGTTACTGCAAGATAAGCTAATGTATACAATGAAGCTACTGTGCAGGATATGTACTTTTACACATACTTACCCGACAATAACTTAGCTCTCAATGAAAGTGGAGTAAGTCACCACACATTGGAGTGAGTGAACAAGGACAACAAACAGAGCAGTCTGCAAGTAATTCACTGGGAGCAAGAGGAGGAAGGGGAAGAGGAAGAAGAGCTAGGCACCAGATCCTGCTCCTAGAAGGTAAGTGAGCCAAGGATATTTTTGCATTTGGCTTGTTTGGTGGGCTGTGTGTTTGGGAACATTCTCTGAGCAGTTGAGAGTGCTGCTAGCTGAATGATTTCATCCTGTGTCTGACAAAAGCACTAACAAGGGGGGATCCAGTCCAGGGCCAGGAGGGTATAAAAAGAGACTCTGAGTGAACAGGAACAGTAGACAGGGAAGTTTGCACAAAGTTTGGAAGTAAGTGTGAAGGTCAGTTTGCCTCCCCCATCGTTGAAGGGGAGACTTTAAGGTCTTTCTTTACTTAAGAGCAATTAAGAGGTCAGGAAAGGATAGGCAGTGGATTTAAGAGACTCAGAGAGATGGCTGAAGGATGTCACAATGCCAGAGCCACTGCTACTACCAGCTCTTCCTCTGCTTGCACCTGTGAAGTGTCTGCCCAGGCAGGACCACCAGTTGGCACCAGTTGTCAAGGATTCCACCCAGGTCTTGCCTTGACACTGGAGACTGTGACTTGCAGGTTCTTTCCAGCAACACCACAGGCATTATCCCAGGTGGCTTTTAACAGCATTTCCTGGTAGTATCTCAGGAAACAAGCAACAGAGCTACAGGAGGATGTGGCAAGGCTCTAAATCATCTTCTGCCATGAGGAGTTCATCAATTTAATGCTGGAGGAAACCACTAGGACTGTAGAGGAAGCACTGCCTGAGGCAGCACTAGAGAAGGAAGAGGATGTAGACTCCTAGAAAGGTGGAAGCCGGTAGCTTGTGACATCTGGCAGTAAACAGCAGTCTTCATCTCCAGGTGCACCTGAGCTTCATGGAAAATACACCCTGCTGGCCTGACCTGACCCGATCCAGCTTGGGCTGCACAGCTAGTGTGCATTTGCACAGGAGCTGCACCTTCTGGAGCAGTGCGACCCGCTCTGATGCAAAGCCAGAGTAGTGAGCCACATTGGGCCAGGTCCCACCACACATCACCTCCCTGCAGTCAAAGCAGGACAGGCAGCGATCCCACCAGAAGCAGGACCTGGTGTGGTGCACAGGTACACAGCGCCAAGCCAAGCTGGGTTCTGCCAGCAGTGGGGCTGCTCAGTGCAACATGCGGTCCCTGAGAGCTGGGAGCTGGCAGCAGTGGGCTCAGAGCGCCCCACTCCCACTACTTCTGCAGGAGGTAAGTTATGGGCCCTGCATGGGGGGAACCTATGGCCATGCAACAGGGTGGATGGGACCCTATGTGTGGGGGGCCATGTCCCTGCAGGCTGCCTGGGACCCTGTGGGGGATAGGGGCTGTGGTCCTCTAGGGGACAGCTGGGGCAGTCCATATGCTGTGTGGTGTGGCTGCATCCTGTGGGGGCCAGGGAACATGTTCCTCCTGATCAGCCCCCCCATACCCACAGACCCCCCTGCAATCACCCCACAGCTACCGACACACCACCCACATCCCTCCACACTCACCCGCCTGGTTGCCTATGATGAGATGACTTGCTTTGTGGATGCAGGGAAAACAGTGGATGTGATATACCCTGACTCAGTGTTTGCCAACCTTTTTTGCCCCATGGCACACTTACCTAAATAAAAAAGCATTGCAGCACACCAGACACATTGGACACAAAGCAGAGGGAGAGGGGGTGGCGCACAGCCAGCCGGACACCGACCGGGGAGTGGCATGCGGCCATCTGGACACCAACAAGAGTGGGGCAGATGCTGATGGGGAGGAGTAGGGTACGAATGATAGTTGGCAGCTGGTATCAAGTAGAGTGCCCAGCTGGTATTGAGTATAGTGCCCCTTTTGTTCATTGTCTTCATCAGCAATCTGGAAGATGGGCTGGAGTGCACCCTCAGCATGTTTGTGGATGACACCAAGCTGTGGAGGAGTAATAGATACACTGGAGGGTAGGTGTAGGATTCAGAGACAAATTGGTGGGAGAACTGGACCAAAAGAAATCTCATGAAGTTCAATAAGGACAAGTGCAAAGTTCTGCACTTAGGTTAGAACAATCCCATGCACAAGTACAGACTGGGGACTAACTGGCTAAACAGCAGCTCTGCAGAAAAGGACCTGGGGCTTACAGTGAACAATAAGCTGAATATGAGCCAAAAGTATACCTTTGTTGCAAAGAAGGCTTATGGCATACTGGACTGCATTAATGGGAGCATTGCTAAGAGATCAAAGGAAGTGAATATTTTATTTAGCACTGGTGAGGCCGCATCTGGAGTACTGTGTCCAGTTTGGGGCCCTCCAATTCAAAAAGGATGTGGACAAATTGGAGAGGGTCCAGCAGAGGGAAACAAGAACGGTTAGGAGTCTGGAGCACATGACTTCTGAGGAGAGTATGAGGGAACTGGACTTATTTTTTCTGGAGAAAAGAAGACTGAGGGGAGGAATTTAATAATAGCCTTCAACTACCTGTAGGGTGGTTCCAAAAAAGGATGACACTAGACTTTTCTCAGTGGTGGAAGATAACAGAACAAGGAGCAATGATCTCAAGTTACAGCGAGGGAAGTTTAGGTTAGATATTAGGAAAATCTCTCACAAGGTAGTTACTAAAGTACTGGAGCAGGTTACCCAGAGAGGTTGTGGCATCTCTGTTCTTAGTGGTTTGTAAAACTGGGGTAGACAAAGTCTGGGCTGGGATGATCCTGGTTTGAGCAGGGGGTTGGACTAGATCCCTTCCAACCCTAGACCTCCTGAGATCCCTTCCAACCCTAATTTTCAGATTCTATGGTTCTATTTAGAGCAGGGTAAGTGTGCATACAGGGAGTTACTGTGCAGTTCCTTGTGCATTGTAAATTCACATCTTAAACTTACTTCTTGCTAACTTGCCTGTGTAGCAATATCCTTAAGTGACTTTCAAGTGTGGCTGCATTATGATGGATGATTACTCATTGCTGCCAGATGTCAGGTTCTATTACAAAACAAAAAAGGGCTTTTATGAAGGTGGCTGCCACTTACCTATCACAGGATTTCTGATATATTAGTCAGAGATGTATATTTATTGGATATTAACTTGGACATATATTATTCAAATGGATCATAATTTGATAAATTTACAGATTAGAAAGACTCTGCCAGAGGCATGTAAAAAAGTTTTGACACATTGTATGGAAACATGTAACACAGTGACTCACATTATATTTGATGACAGTTGGCTTGCATTTCAATCCTTCAAGAGTGAATGGGATGCACTGATTTTCTGCCAATATTTTAAATACTATTTAAAATATTGAATTTTCCAATTTCAACTTTCATGTATTTATTGTATTAAAATATGCAACTCTGCAGAGAAATGTAATTACCTACCAACAAAATGTAACATGTATCTGACTGTAAACACAACATTGTGTAGTTATCTAGCTTGCTTGCAAGATAACAGGCATTTACTTATTCTTTAGATATTTGAATTATTGTGCAATGTTACTGTTAAAACTAACCTAGTGACAATCATGGGGCTCCAAAGTTTTTCTCCTCTCAACACCTTTCATAATATATCTTCTTTGTATTCAAAAAACTGATTTCTGGAATTGCCAGCCCTAAGAACTGAAATGCAAGATGATCACATATTGGCTCATACATAAACACCAGTAATAAAGATCCTGCAATTAGAGTTTAGTGGACATTTTATATTGTTGCTTCATGAGAAAATTATTCTGGTTCATTTTGCATAACTTTCAGCTTTGTGCTGCTATCAGTAGTAAAATCTATTTGTCAGTAAAATAATCTGTTCCCTAAAAATAATATAAGAAAATAATGTGTCAAATAAGAATGTAGCATTTGTGAATACTGTTTTTTCTGACAAAATCCATTTCAGCAGATTGAAAAATACAATGTTTTGTTGTGTGAATAAATACTATTACTATTCCTCTGTTGTTGATGGCATCTGTTTGTTTGTAGTTACAAGTATTTTGATGACTATATGTATATTCTTGGAAGTGTTCCTGAATCTTCTTTCACAAATTTTAATAAATGTTCTCCCAAAAATCATTGCCAAAATGAGTTGTTAGTTTCAATCTATGCTTTAATATACTTTCATCTTTAGAAGTTCTCAGTCAATTGAGAAAGTAGTAGGAATAACATCACTGGATTTAGATGACTGGCAATACACCATAAATACCCAAATGAAAAATGTCATAGAGAACTCAAATAATAAATGTGAACACACATCTGTTGATGAATACTTTGGAAAACTAAATAGTTTCACAGAAATCAGGAGTGCTCAATAAACTATTTTTTCTAACCAGGAGATCTTACAACACTTTCAGCTCTCCATGAAATATCAATTTTCATTTTCACCTAGGAGAAATTTTACAATCTTTGGATTCTCCTATGCCCAAAGAAGGTTGAGTGTGCCCCAAAGCTTGCAAATAAAGACTTTTTTTTGCAAGTATATAGTTAGTCTAATAAAAGATATCATCACCTCTACCACGCATTCTGATTTATTTTGCCTGTAGAACAATATAGCTACAACCTGTAACCCATAAGTTTCTTAGCATATTTGTGTAACCCCAGCATTAGACATTACAAATTCAGTTTAGAAGATTAAAAAGTCATTCAATCATTTTAGATCCCAAGTTCCTTAACATAAGTTGAAACTCTGCTGGTGTTCCTGTTAAGACCTGACTAAGAATGGCCAGTTTACCACCAAGGATCAAATTTTAAAAACACCTAAGTAACTTAGTAGCCTGTGTCCTGATGACGAAACATAACCTTAAAACCCTTTTCAAAACCACTAAAGTCCACAAAAGAAATCAGACAGGAGTTAGATGATTAACTGTCAGTTTAGGGGGCATATTCCAAAATTTGGAGTTTTACAACCACCATCTAACTTTGGAAGTAGTCAGATTTCCAACATTAAAGCTCTCTAGGTTCCTGATGTCCTATTAAAGGGCATGGGAATAAGCACCACTTGACTCTGCTGAGCTAACACACATCTAGGTCCTGTGGGCTTAGAAATGGTATTTAAAGGTCTGTTTTTGGGGAATTGACTTGCATTATAATGGTTTAAGATGGGCAGCAGGGGTTAATTGATTTCTAAAGAGCATGGGTCTCTCACACACAGTTTCTCATAGCAGACCAGCTGTCTAACACAACATCTGAAAGCAGACCAGCTGTCTAACACAACAAGGCCAAGGGATGGAAACAGCCTGAGAACTGAGGGGGCATATACACAACAAGGTCAACAAGGAAATGATCCTTTGGGCACAAAGCGAGACGATCCTGATGTGAGGAAAAAGAGGGAAAGGGGCCAGAAAGCTTCCTTGGCTGACCAGAGAAATCCAGGGCAGCCTAAGGGCCAAAAGGGGAGCACGCAAAAAGTGGAAACAGGGAGAGATCACCAAAGACGAATATACCTCCTCTGCTCACGCTTGTAGGGAGGCAGTTAGATGGGCCAAAGCTACCATGGAGCTGAGGATGGCATCCCAAGTAAAAGATAACAAGAAATTGTTTTTTAGATATATAGGGAGTAAAAGGAAGGCCCAGGGTGGAATAGGACCCCTACTAAATGGGCAGAAGTAACTGGTGATGGACAGGGGGGACAAGGCTGAACTCCTCAACGAGTTCTTTGCCTCAGTGTTCCTAAGCGAGGGGCACGACAAGTCTCTCACTGGGGTTGTAGAGAGGCAGCAGCAAGGTGC
>NW_005841972.1:1984143-1984387 GCF_000455745.1 Alligator sinensis | reverse complement strand
TGATGCAGAGTCACTTGGAAGAACTGGATGCATTTAAGTCAGCAGGCCCAGATGAGCTCCATCCAAGGGTGCTGAAGGCACTGGCCGACATCATTGCAGAGCCACTGGTGGGAATATTTGAATGCTCATGGTGCACGGGCCAAGTCCCGGAGGACTGGCAAAGGGCCAATGTGGTCCCCATTTTCAAGAAGGGGAGGAAGGAGGACCTGGGCAACTATAGGCCAGTCAGTCTCACCTCCATCCT
>NW_005841972.1:1969222-1982901 GCF_000455745.1 Alligator sinensis | reverse complement strand
GGGGGGGGGGGGGGGGGGGGGGCTGAGTCCTAGTTTTGGGTGAACAGACGAAATTAGGAGAGGCTCCAGAAGACTATGTGGATGTATGACCACAGAGAGACAACCAACCAAAGATAGCAATGAATGAAGAGTCATGAGGAGAGAAGGAGAATATAAAAGCAGAGGTTTGAGAGTAACAAAGGGTCCCTCCCTGCTCTTTCTCCTCCCTAAGAGGGGTACCTGTCCTCATCCCCTGGGAAGGGTCCCTGAGGCCACCATGGACTGAGGGTATACAACCAGTCTGTCTCATGCACTCCGCTGGAGAGGGACTGTGGGCCTTGGCATCCTGCCTCCAGATTGCTGATACCTGAGAAAGAGAGCCTCAGAGTTGAGCCTGCATCCTGACCAGATGTACTTTGACTCTGATGATAGCCCTAGGATTTGGTAGATATATAGAATTGCTTGATTGTTTGTATTTCTTCTTTTCTGTTATCACTGTGTATCACTAAATTTGCCTATTATTGAATGGAAAGGGAGTGGATCCCTGCTCTCCCCTGCCACCCCGAACAAGGCCTCTGGGTCCTCAATGCAGAGTCAACAGGTCCCAGTGGGAGTCACAGAAGAAGCATTCCTCTGCTAATCTGGCTAATACAGACTGGTCCAATAACATGATCCTAAAGAAAGCCAGGAAGATTGGAATTATCGGGAAACATCTCTGGAAAAAAAGAAGGTAGTCATCCCCATTTATTCAGGGTTTAAAACATTCACCCAGGATGTCAGAGATTTGTTTTTGGTCTTTACCTCCTTCTAAGGGGGTTTGTTTTGAAGCCCAGATGAACACGCCACTCCCAAAGCTATAGAACATTCTGGTTGGTGTATATATGTGTGTGCTCCCAGAACTTCCTCCTAATGCTGTTCCACTTTGCAAGGATCACAAAGATTCATTGTGCTAGAAAGAGGGTCAACAAACAAATGTGCCAGGACCCTTGGGCTTGAACCCACATCTGCCAGGCTTGGGGACAGAAGTCTGGGCTGTGGCTTTGCCAACCAACTGGCTGGATGCTGGGCCCAGGTGTGCTTGGGCCCTCCCAAGAGGTTCCTAATAGGAAACCATGTGACCAAAATGAGCCAATGGAAGCCATGAGCCATTTATGGGAGCGCTATAAAAACCCTACCAGTTGCCCTAGGTCTTTGGCCTGGCAAAAGTGTCGTAACTCTGCTATTTAGGACTTCCTTTCCTCTGCCTTGCTCTGCCCTTTGCCCCTTGAATCTTGTTACTGCCTTGCTCCCTTCCTTGGACCACTGTATCATTCCTGGTAGCCTATTGCATGTTCTGGGCATTCCAGCTTAAAGACTATAAGTTCCTTAGAGAGGTGGAGTTTAAACACACATGGTTCTCCTGTGTTTCCTATGAGTTATCTTAATTCACCTCCTGGCTCAGCATGATTTTTGTAGATCTCATTCTGAGGCATGCAGTTTTCAGTGTTTTGTCTCATATGGTTACCTCATTTGGGCCAACACTTGATTGTTGTGATGCCCCTAGGCAGCTGAGAACCTAAACATTAGGTACTGCAATTCTCAGTACTGCAACATCTAAAATCCCTAAGTCACCTAAATATTTCAGAAAATGCTTATTGTTATTCAAATGATAAGATGCAGGGTAAGTACTGGCACTGCAAAATGTAGGAAGACTGAGGGTCCCCTGACTTACCTGTGGCAGACTAGGTCATTAGGTCTTGTGGTTGTGAGTTTGGCTAGTAGGTTAGACAATGGATTTGTGTACAACAGTTTGGATAGGGATGGTCCTGCCTCAGGCAGGAGGTTGGACTCAGTAGTCATTTCTGGTGCTGGTTTTCTATGATTTTATGAAACAGCAGCATTATTTTACTGGGTGATTAAAGGGAATAGAATTGTTATTTTGAGTAGGAAAATACTGGCACTAAGAGTATTGTAAATACTTCAGCTGAATGGAAGAATAGAATGACCTGATATTTCATGCTCAGGCTGTAAAACTGATCTTAATGCTACTTGACAAGGAACATTTAAATGTTTTATTTTATTTTTCCCTCAAATATCCTCACAAATAATCAAACAGGCTCATAAGGAATGATGAAAAGAATGACAAACAACCTTTACATCTCTCTCTCTCAGGCTGGAAACTGATGTCACCTTGTGCCTCTCTATGCTCCTCATCATGCCACAAATGCCCAAAATGACATAGGTGATATACAGGTGACATAGGTGATATTAATTTATGCTGCTATTTTGCAGCAGATATCCCTTTGCTTTAAGGTTGGGGTGTTGTCCCACAGGATCAGGTCCCAGCCACTCCAAGGATGTCCTGGCCCTATGGGGAAGTGAGTGATTTTAGTTTTGCCCCATGAAACATACCAACTGTTCTGGGATATATACTGGCACAGCTGATCTGCTTAATTGCTGATGTCTGTTTATACCCCAAGATCACCATTTAGTACTTTGTTGAGTATATCTGTTATCTGAGCTGGTTGTATTTTAAAGAAACCTTACTGAGAACACAGGAAAAAAATATCCCAATGTGTAGGAAGAATAGCAAATGTGGCAAGCAACCAGCTTGGCTTAGCAAAGAACTCTTCACTGAGCCTAAACACAAAAAAGGAAGCTTGCATAGCTGACTAAAGAGGAGTATAAGTATCAACCTACTGAATTCATGGTGGAAGTAGGCTGTGCAGCAACTCCTTTAATCTTGCAGGTTTCCCCTCATGCTCCCCTGATTGGCATGGAAGTTTAAATATAGTGCTGTTTTTGCTTCCTGGCTGGTCAGCACCAAGCAGCAGGGCCTCTCAGCCAATCACCAATGTGGGGGGAGAGGGTAAGGAGGCAGGGTGGTGGAAAGTGTGCAGGGGAACCTTGAAGATTAGAGGAGCTGCCATACAGCCCACTTCTACCATGAATTCAGTAGATCCCTAAATATAATACTGTGGAGGCAGGCAGGGATGAAAGCAGGAAGGCCAAAGCACAATTAGAGTTGCAGCTAGCAACGTGTGGGTAAATACATGTTGCAGATAGCAACATGAGCTCTCTCATGAGAGACATGAGGGTAACGAGGAGGGTTTCTACAAGCAATAAGAAAAAGATCAGAGAAAATGGGTCCCTTACTGAATGGTGGAGGCAACCTAGTAACAGATAAGGAAAAGGCTGAAATAATGCCCTATTTTACCTTGGTCTTCACAGGCAATGTCAGCTCCCAGACTACTGCCCCAGGCAGCCAAGTTTGGAGAGGTGAACAGCCCTCAGCAGTGAAATAAGAGGTTATCAACTAATTAGAAAACCTGGAAATGTAAGACTCCATAGGGCCAGATGCAATTAATCCAAAGGTGCTGAAGGAGTTTACTCATGTGACTGTACAGCCACTGGCCTTTGTCTTATTGAAAACTCATGGCAATCAGGGGAGGTCCCAGATGATTGGAAAAGGACAAATATAGTGCCCATCTTTAATAAAAGGAAGAAGGAGGACCCAAGGAATTACAAACCTGTCAGCCTCACCTAAGTCCCCAGAAAAATCGTGGAGCAGATCCTCAAGGAATCAATTTCTAAGAATTTGGAGAAGAAGAACATCAGTCAGCATGTATTCACCAAGGGCAAGTCATGCCTGACCAACTTGTCTGCCTTTCACGATGAGGTGACTGGCTCTGTGGCTGCAGGAAGAGTGGTGGACATGATATACCTTGACTTTAACAAGGTTTTTGATATGGTCTCTGTGAGAGAATGAGTATGGATGCAATGAAAAGACCCAGTGGATGCCGCTTCCGAAGCCAATACCATATTAGGAAAGAAGCTCTGAGAGCAGAGCGAAGATAAGAACCAGGAGTTTCAGCAAAAAAGGGAGCTGACAAGGAGCGAGAAAAAGGAAGAAAGAGGATCCCCAAGGGATCAGAGACTTACCTTGAGACTCCTCGCAGCACCGAGGAAGAGCAGATTCCCAAGGAGATAAACCGTGGGATGTATCAGATGCTGTGGACTTGCAAAAGTAAACAAAGAGAGGAAGTTTTATCTCTTAGCCTGGGATATGGCGCCCAGTTGCACACCAGTGGAATTCAGGACACTAGTCGGGTCCAAGGTAAAAAGTAGACTCATTTGTCATCTTGTCAAAGACGGTGTGAAGAGTGGGGTTTGAAGATAGAAGCCCGAAGAAAAAAAAAAAAGTCTTTTGAAAACAGACAGACAAGATAGAAGGAGAAATTGCTCATTAACACCAGATTCTGTTTAGCTTAGCTGATAGTTATTATATAAGGACTTTATATAAGTAGAATTACCAGCATTGTTATTTGAGGAAAGGTTTAAAAAAAAAAAAGTTTTTGTACAGTGTGTGAAAAGATAAAAATAAAGACAAGTTCAATCTGAATCCCACCATAATTATCTATATCTTCGAACATGTGTGGATATCTGGAGAAGCAAGTGAGATAATTTACCCATAGTGGCCGTGAACCCCTGATAGAGACCTAATTTAAATGAACGATCAACCAAAAAAAAAGGGGGATAAGACATAGCAACCCTCCTGACTAGTGACATAAAAAAAAAAAAAAATCCAAATATAATTATAACAACCAAAAAGTGGCAGGTGGGAAAAGTCGGGACACCGGCAGTCCGTTAGGTGATTATATAGGGGTACGAGGTGACATCCTAAGTACGACCACCAGAGTCTCCCACAGCATTTTTGCAATGAAGCTAAGGAAGTATGAGTTGGATCAATGGACTGTAAGATGGATAGAAAGCTGGTGGGACCATCAGGCTCAACAGGTAGTGATCAATGTCTTGATGTCTAGTTGTCAGCTGGTATCAAGTAGAATGCCCCAGGGATCAATCCTGGGACTGGTTTTGTTCAATATCTTCATCACCAACCTGGACGATAGCATGGAGTACACCCTCGGCAAGTTCACAGATGATACCAAGTAGTAGATATGCTGGAGGGTAGGGCAAGGATTCAGGGCTAGCCAAATTATAGAATTAGGCCAAAAGAAATCTCATGAGGTTCAACAAGGACAAGTGTAGAGTCCTGTACTTAGAATAGAAGAATCCCTTGCACTGCTATAGACTTAGAACCAAATGGCTAAGCAGCAGATCAGCAGAAAATGACCTGGGGGTTACAGTGGACAATAAGCTGAATATGAGTCATTAGTGTGCCCTTGTTGGGAAGAAGGTTAACAGCATACCGGGCCGCATTAATAGGAATGTTACCAGAAAATCGAGGGAAGTAATTATTCCTCCACTCTGCACTGGAGAGGCTACATTTGGAGTACTGTGTCCAGCTTTGGGGCCCTGACTACAGAAGGGATGCAGATATATTGGAGAGAGTCCAGCAGAGGGCAACAAAAATATTTAGGGGGCTGGGCTTATTTACATGACTTGTGAGGAGAGGTTGAGGGAACTGGGTTTATTTAGTCTGCAAAAGAGAAGAATGAGTGGAGACTGGATAGCAGCCTTTAACTACCTGAAGGGTGGTTCCAAAGAGGATGGAGATAAACTGTTCTCAGTGGTGGCAGATAATAGAACAAGGAGCAATGGTCTCAAGTTGCAGCAATGGAGGTTTATGTTGAATAGCAAGAAAAACTCTCACTAGGAGGGTGGGAAAACCACTGGAATGGGTTACCTAAAGAGGTGGTATAATCTCCATCCTTGTAAATTTTTAAGACCCAGCTTAACAAAGACCTGGCTAGACTAATCTAGTTGGGGATGATCCTGCCTTTAGCAGGGGGATGGACTAGAGGAGCTCCTGAGTTCCCTTCTAACCCTGATTTTTTTATGATTCTATATGCATTATGTGAAAAAAATATAGTATTTAGTGATTTAGGTAACTTCATTGTAATATCTATGCTAACATCTAGTTTCCAAGAAGTGAAACTAACTGAAGTACTAATGAGCTTTTGAAGATAGCTAGTATAATCTGTGTAAGCCTATTAGATAGTGAAATAATTTACAGGTCCTTGCTAGTTAAGAATCCAGATGCAGAGGTGGGAATGCTAGGAACCAGATCTTTCCAGAGTGTTGTCTGGTTTAATGCAACCGCTTTCAAGGACTCCTGAAGAATTGGTTTGGTTTGGTTTTCCAGGGTACCAGAATAAACAAACCTCTCAGATGTTCCACACTTTTTCCCTAACATATACACATTACAACCTCAAAACATTCACTTTGGCCCTGACCTTGTAAAATAAGCAGGGATGCTACCAATTGTGTACTGTAACCTTTGGGGAAGATAAAGGATAGAACACTTGGTATGCATTTTTTTTTACCTTGTTTCATAGATTTCATAGACTTCATAGACATTAGGGCTGGAAGGGACCTCAGAAGATCATCAAGTCCAGCCCCCTGCCCCAGGGGCAGTAAGTCAACTGGAGTCACAGGATCCCAGCAAGATAAATGTTCAATTGACTCTTAAAGGAATCCAAAGTAGGTGCTTGCACCACCTCTGGCGGCAGTCTGTTCCAGGTCTTGGGATCTCGGACTGTAAAGAAGTTCTTCCTTATGTCCAGCCTGAAACAGCCTTGGAGAAGATTGTGACCATTTGACCGTGTCGTTCTATGGGGCACTGTAGTGAACAGGCATTCCCCCAGATCCTGATGTATATCCCTTATATACTTATAGGCAGTCACCAGATCCTCCCTGAACCTGTGCTTTTCCAGGCTGAAGAGTCCCATAGCTCTCAGCCTCTCATCATAAGGCCTGTTTTCCTGCCCTCTGATCATGCATGCGTCTCTCCTCTGGACTCTCTCAAGCTTCTCCACATCCTTTTTAAATTCTGGAGCCCAGAATTGGATACAGTACTCCAGCTGCAGCCTCACCAAGGCCAAGTACAGCAGGAGGATGACATCCTGGGATTCGCTAGAGAAGCATCTATGGATGCAAGCTATAGTTTTGATCACTTTGCCAGCTGCAACATCACATTGGTGGCTCATATTAATCTTGTAATTAATCATGACCCCCAAGTCCCTTTCGGCCGTGGTGCTAGAAAGTGTAGCACTGCCGAGCCTATAAGCATGCTGCAGGTTTTTCTTCCCAAGGTGCATTTTTTGGAGTTGAAGACCATCAGGTTTTCATCCACCCATTTTCTGAGCCTGTCAAGGTCAGCTTGGATCACCATCCTGTCCTTGGTGTGGATGCTTTACCCCAAAGTTTGGTATCATCAGCAAACTTGGCCAGTCCGCTCCTGACACCAATGTCCACATCATTAATGAAGATGTTGAAAAGGATAGGCCCAAGGACAGAGCCTTGGGGGACCCCACTGGTCATGGCGCACCACAATGATTGACTTCCATCAACTTCCACTCTCTGGCTCTGACCTTGAAGCCATTCCCCAGCCAGTGGAATGTGATGTAGACGAGGCTGCATTTGGCCAGTTTTTCTATAAGACAATCGTGGGATACCACATTGAAATCTGTTTTAAAGTCAAGATATATGATGTCAATGTCTTATCCCTTGTCCAGGTGATATGTCACCTGGTTGTACAAGGAGATGAGATTGGATACAGTACTCCAGCTGCGGCCTCACCAAGGCCAAGTACACTACCAACTCAGGCACATACACATCCAAGCCAGCCTAGGCACATGCATACCTATCACCAATTCAAGCACATACACTATACACCCCAAAAGTTAGACAAAAAGCAATTGTCCATACCCGCACACTCAGTACACATACACAGATCACTAATTCATATATCATGCACACAATGACATAATACATATATATATGTATACACACACACTCTCACCAGTTCACACACATATAATCCATCTACACTTGCACACAGGTCAGTTCCTAATTTGGATGGTACAGTGTGTACGCGTGTGCTTGGGGTACCTGGGATACCTGGGGGAAGGTTCCGGTGAGGGAGAGAGTTAAAGTTTAGGGAGTGAAAGTTGCCAGAACCAGGATTAGAACCAGTGGACTACAGAGAAGCTGGCTGATGAACTGTGGCTTGGGTTTACTTGAGTAACCCTGGGGCCACTTGATCTCAAGATCACTGGTGAAAGGAAAAGAGAAAAAAAAAAAGCCTATACCTGGGATACCTGGGGGAAGGTTCCGGTGAGGGAGAGAGTTAAAGTTTAGGGAGTGAAAGTTGCCAGAACCAGGATTAGAACCAGTGGACTACAGAGAAGCTGGCTGATGAACTGTGGCTTGGGTTTACTTGAGTAACCCTGGGGCCACTTGATCTCAAGATCACTGGTGAAAGGAAAAGAGAAAAAAAAAAAGCCTAGTGGCAAGGAGCAGACAGCCAGGAAAGAAACTGAGTCAGAAACCTGGTTGCTCGGGGGAAAAGGAAAAGGCAGTGGGGATAAGACAGTGGCAAAGAAACAGGGGGGTTGGAGGCAGAGAGGAGCTCAGGCCAGGTGTTGGAGGTGGCAGTGAGCCAGAAGCAGGAGAGGGAGAAATGAGACAGAAGTTAGAGGAGCAGAGATTGGAGCAGGTCCAAACCATAGTAAAGTAAAACTCAACTTAGGGGTCCAAATAACAGTTTTATTAAACAGACAACGCACTAGACAGCCCCATGAAGTTATTGGTTCCCACACACACACACACACACACACACACAAGCACTCACAATGGCAGCAGGAGAAAGAAACTCAGTGGAAGGGCTGGAGTCCAGGTAGGGAAGAGAAGCAGAGTCCAAGTCCTTGGTTGAAGAGAGGGTGGGGGATGATCGCTGCCTATCCAGGATGGAAAGGGGTCTTTGTCCAGTAGGTGTTGTCCAGAGTGGGGTCGCTGGCAGGGCCTCTGGGTGGACAGGTGGTGTGGCATGGTGCTCATCCAGATGGAGATGATGTCCCAAGGAGTCAGTCTTCACTACTCCTTTTATGGGGCAGACGACCTCTGATCTCCTATGGGGAGGGCCTGTCCAGGCAATGTCAGTCCTGTCCCAGAGGCCCCAGGTGTTCTTACTGAGCATGTGCAGCCTTGGCACAACGGTGGGTTGCCTCATCTTTTCTTTCTTGAATGCTGAGGGTGGTTCCAAGGGCTGGGTCATCGGTCCAAGTATTGTTGTTCATGGTTTGGTCATTCAGAGGGAGCTATTTTTAGACCTACTGCCATTGTCTCTCAAGTACCCTCATTCATCCCGATTCATTCAGGAACCAAGTTATATAGGAGGGGTAGGTGCGAGTCATGGGTTACACAACCGGGCCTGGGGACAGGATGGAGACTTGACAAACAAAATGGAAACTTGACATGACTTATGCTAACTTACATATGAAGGCCTAAATCATATAGTACCAGTAAAACAGTAATAGAGAACAGTAAAAATCAATATAAACATCATAACTATACAATATAAAAAAGGAGAAAAAACAAAACAAATATAACTTGCTACCAAAATAAAATGCTGTAGCTTATTTATGTCTTAGCTCACTTATACTTATCTATAGGGAATAGAGGGAAAGACAAAACCTGAAATGGTTGGGGAAGGGGAGGGAATGCATTTTAAAAAAGAAAAAAAGAAAAGAAAAAGAAACCTGGGGGTTTTGCTACACAATCTCTCAAGGTGTTCCTTCACATAGTCAACACTGATGTAGGGGAATAGTTCTCCCTCGCCCTGGTCGTCCCATACCGAATTGGGCAAAGCCGTCCCTTGGGGCTTGTATTCTTATACATTTTTATTTCCTTCTGTTTAGCCCTCTTTTGCTATTCTTTTATACTGATTAAGTCCATTTCTATTTGGCTTATCTAAACAAGCTAGTTTTCCATTCAATTATTTAAATGACAAAGTGGGAATTTGGCAGGCAGAACTTAGTTGATTAACATTTAATCAATTGATTTGCTCCTGTACTCAACTTTAATCCAACAAAATGTGTTTAACAAAAGCAACTTAATGCAAGGCAATGCATCTAGAACAAAGAAAGAAGTCTATACATACAGCATGGGAAACTAAGTTACTGTCTTCCAAGATGAGGAAATGAAGTCATCTGGTTAACCACTGTAATATAAGTGGTCAGTGCCATGTTGTTGCTAAAGTGGGTAGATGCATAAAATGACCTTGCCTCTATACACAGCACTAGTTACATTGATACTAGAATGCTATGTCCAGTTCTGGTGTCCACACTTCAAGTAGATCATTACACTAATGGAGAGAAATTAAGAGGATGACAACAGTGACCCTAGGTTGAGAACATGCTTTACAATCTGAGGCTCTGTGGGTTCAATCTGTTTATCTTACCATATTCAAGAGAGACTTGATTAGTGGAGTTTTACAAGTGGAAGAATATCTGACAGTGGCAGGCTGAGCAAAATTCAATGGCTAGAGGTTTAAGTTTGTCAAATCAACCTTGATATATGACAGAGTGCATAGAAAGCATAATTAAATATTGGAACATTAGGAAGGTAATGGACTTGCCATTTCTTGGAGTGCTTAAATGAGATTAGATTAAAAAATAGATTAAAGTAGTGTAACATGATTGTACCCCAGGGTCATCTGTGATACCCCCTGGTGGCCATGCAACCTCTGCCCCACTCTGGCTCCCTGGATCCCCTTCCTTTATCCTTGCCTGCTTTAGCTTGATGTAATAACTTGATTCACGGAAAGAGAGGTTGTCTTAGGGTCCCAGAGTGAGCTCTCATCCATCCTTCAGTCAGAAGGTTTCCCCTGGACCCTCCCCTAGGCCTAAGTTTGCCCTTCAAGTGCTAACTGGGCCCTACAGGCCCATCCACACCCCTCAGGAAACCTGTTGCCTTAAGGGCTATTTATGGTCTTCTTCTACCCCTACAGCCACACCTATACCTATGCCTCCCAGATGTTATCAGTTAATCACACGTCAGGGCTCTTTAGCCCTCTCTGCCCTTCTTGGGGGCTTCCATCTTCCCAGCTTCCTCCCCTTCCCTCTAGCTGGGCCTGTTAGCCTAAGACCACTGTACCAGGCCTTAGCTTATGGGTTCCAGCCTTGTCTTGCCCTCTTGGGCTTCAGGACCCTGGCTTGTGGGCTTTGGCTTTGACTTTCTAAGGCCCAGGCCATCTCTATCAGCTTTCCTAGTGCAGGCTTCTGGCTGTTTCTCTCTTGAGACTGGCTCCAGGCATGGCTGAAAACCCCATATGACCCTTGGGCATCAAAGTGACAAGGAGGCCCTCATTGCATGTTCTAGCCACACGCAGTCCACTGGCATGAAGCTTAAATAAAGTTACAAGCCCACTGGTTGCAATTAAAGCTCCCTCTATACTGGACCACATATCCCTTCAAGCTAAGCTCCTTACTTGCATTTTTCAGAGCAACTCAGGTCACAATCAGCTACTCTTCTACAGCAATCCTGATCAGGAGCTCCTCTCTCTGCTACTAGCAGGGCCAGATTACCCGACTGCCCTCAAGTACTGGCTTTATGTACCCCTAACACCCCAACCCTTCCTGTCAGGTTGCTTCCCAGCCAGCCACAGGAGTTTCCATTTAGGCCTGATGACTAGCCTGACTTTCTCTGTTGTGTCTTAGCTGTGCTGCTTGCAGCTCTTTGCTCCTGAGCAGCCTAGGTGACTGTCGCCTGTGCAGCTTGCTTCTGGTATGTAGCTCTTTAGCAGTTAGCCTGCTTCCTACCTACCTGTTCCCAGGCAACCAACCCAGACCGCTGTATCACCCCTTCAAACAAAAAGAAAACCCTGGCTCCCTGTTATAGGCATGCTTTAACTTGACTTCTGGGAGAAATTCTGTGGTGTGGACTTCAGATTAATCATATGCATACAGCCTGAGACTAGTTCATACACAGCTTTACCCGCAAGGTTAAATGGGATCTGTTTTCTGTGTTATACAGAAAATACTGTATGAAATAAATCAGAAATCTAAATATGTGGGAGCAGAAAGGAAAATAAATATAAAGAAAATGTTATGAATATGTTTAAGAAGTCACCGAGAGAACCAAAAGATGATCTTGAGACAAATAAGAAACAGTCTGTTAGAATCATCTCCTGTCACCCTCAACTGAGTTAGCATGTTTCCAATTAAAAATTCACAATATCTTTTTGCTGTCAGTGAAGGAAAAACACTTTTACCATCATTGTGAAATTGGTAAAGAAACTGCGAATGTCAGCATTCATCTCCTAACAAAGACAGATGTAGAAACACAATTGTGAAAGAGCAATCGTTTTATTAAAACTTTTGAGACGGTCTCAGATGACATACTTAAAAGCATGATGGGGAAATAGTCTCAATCAGTGATTCTCCACCAAGGTGCCATAGTCTCCTGGGGTTCCTTGAGATCAGTGCAAGGGAACCACACAATGTTAGCACTGTTAGGTGTGAATATATGTTTCAAAAGATTAACCCAGAAATTTCAAAAAGGAATTCATACTGTTAAAAACATTGTTGCCTGTTATAGACTTTCTGAATTCATTACAAATAAAGAATAACTCTTTTGCTTTTCTGTAGTCAAAAAATGAGTGTAAACTAAAAGCTGATATTTTCTGAGGAGGCTGAGGAGGTGTGCCTAGAATTTAAGGAGGTTGAGAATCACTAGTTTAGATGAAATACCAGTAAAATGGGAACCCAACTGGCTTCAGTTGGAAAGATCATACCCAGAGTAGTCATCAGGGTTTGACAAGGAAACATGTTCACTGATCGTTTCTCAAAAATACTACACATCACTTCTGAAATTTAATACTAAATTACACAAGGGAGAATCTGTAATGCTTCTACAAGGCAGAGATAAAATGAGAGAAACAATGATCCCACTGCAGGCCTATCAGCAAGCACTGCATTCTTATTTAGCACAAAACAGCTCATACTTCATGCCATACAGTACCAGAACATAAGCAATTAGCCTTGCAAAAGTATTTCAACCTGACATGGTCAAGGTCAGTCTACAGAAGTTCCCATAGTTACTGGTTTGATAGCAGTCTTTCTTCCATTTCCTGAAATGGTCATCAAAATTAACTCATATATCAAGACCCCCCAAACCAAGGGAAGGAGATGGACTGGGAATTTTCAGGCCAGCTTGCAGAGGCACTTAAGGCAAGGGATGTAGTTGTCACGGGTGATCTAAATTACCCGGACATCTGCTGGGAGGAGCAGTCAGCCAGGTCAGACCGTTCCAGCAGGTTCCTGGCCGAGATACAGGACCTCCACTTAACCCAGGAGTTGCACAGTCCCACCAGAGGAAATGCCCTGTTGGACCTGGTCCTGGCCACATGCGATGATTTGGTAAGGGGGATCCAGGGCCTTGACCACCTGGGTGATAGTGATCATCACTTGCTGGAATTCATCATCCAGCGCAGAGTGTCAAGGGCCTGCAGCAAGGCAGTAGCCCTAGACTTCAAGAGGGCCAACTTCAATGAGTTGAGATTGGTGGGAGAGGTGCTGGGGTTCTCGAGGGCAGGGGAACTCAGTGCCCAAGATGAGTGGTCGTTCCTTAAAGAGACGATACTCAGGGCCCAAGGGGTGATGATCCCAACAAGAAGCAAGGGGGGCAAGAATGCCCAAAAGCCCCCCAGGCTCACCAAGGATGTCCGGGAATGCCTGGTTGCCAAAATGGCGGTGTACACCTGGTGGAAGGGGGGGGACTATCTCCAAAGAGGAGTATACCTCCACTGCTCAGGCATGTAGGGGGGCTGTTAGGAAAGCTAAGGCGGACATAGATCTAGGACTAGCGTCCAAGATCAAAGATAATAAAAAGTCCTTTTTCAAATATATAGGGAGGATGAAGAAGGCACCGGAAAATGTGGGGCCCCTGCAAGATACGCTGGGCAATCTGGTGGTTGC
>NW_005841972.1:1933254-1969130 GCF_000455745.1 Alligator sinensis | reverse complement strand
TGTTCAAATCAGCAGGTCCAGATGCTCTCCACCCCAGGATGTTGAGGGAGCTGGCAGGGGTTATTGCAGGGCCCTTGGCATGGTTTTACGAGCGCTTGTGGTGCTCGGGCCAGATGCCAGATGATTGGAAGGTGGCCAATGTGATCCCCATCTTTAAAAAAGGGAGGAGGGAGGACCCGGGCAACTATAGAACCATCAGTCTTACCTGAATCCTGGGGGGCTGGCATCGGGGATGATGCTCAAGGGCAACCAGCACAGTTTCATTAGGGGCAGGTCATGTCAAACCAACCTGATTGCCTTTTACGATCAGGTCACAAAAGCATTGGATGCAGGTGTCACCATGGACGTAGTCTTTCTGGACTTCAGCAAGGTCTTTGACACTGTCAACCACCCTATTCTCATCAAAAAACTAGGCGACTGTGGCATTCAAATCCATGCCTACACGGTCAGATGGATTCCAAATTGGCTGAAGGGTCGTACTCAGAGGATGGTGGTGGATGGGTCATATTCGACCTGGGGCAGTGGAGTCCCCCAGGGCTCGGTCCTTGGGCCTGCACTGTTCAATTTCTTTATCAGCGATTTGGACGACGGGGTGAAAAGCAACCTGTTCAAATTTGCTGAGGTTACCAAAATTTGGGGTGAGGTGGGCATGCTAGTAGGGAGGGAAAGACTGCAGCAAGACCTGGATAGGTTGCAGGGGTGGGCTAACAAAAACAGGATGCGTTTCAATACTGACAAGTGCAGGGTGCTGCTCTTGGGCAGTAGTAACCAGCAGCACACTTATAAGATGGGAAACTCCCTTCTTGAGAGCACGGAGGCAGAAACAGATCTTGGAGTCTGGGGATCCCCCTTCTGCAGCAGGAGGGTCAGCACAGCCCTCCAGCACAACAGGGGGAGTTCCCCACTTCTCTCTCATTTGGCACAGACCACAGCAAAGTCTGGGCTGAGGATGTCCCAGAAGGCAGAAGGCAGCTGAAAACTCAGCCACAGTGAGAGGAGCCTCCAGCTGGTCCCAGTCATCCACCCTGACCCGCAGGAGTCCCTCCCACAGGGTCTGACAGGCTTCAGCATCAGCCAGATCCAGGGAGAAGAGCTGTTCAAAGACCTGCATGCACTGGTGCATCTCACCTGGATCCATCGGGGGGTGCCATCACTTACCAGAAAGCAAGTGATGTACTTCTTGGCCCTCCCCACCTCCTGTCCAGGGCATTAAAGAAGCAGGAGCTGAAGCCCACATCTTCCAGCAGACTGGC
This sequence comes from Alligator sinensis, assembly GCF_000455745.1. Lineage (NCBI taxonomy): Eukaryota > Metazoa > Chordata > Crocodylia > Alligatoridae > Alligator > Alligator sinensis. The sequence continues at coordinate 1,967,877 of NW_005841972.1, read as the reverse complement.
ACTGAAATGCCAGTAGGCTGACACCGGACACCCAGGCATAGCGTGGCCTGGGCCCAGGCAAGGTGGTGATTGCTGAAAGGGGTCAGCCAGATGCCAAAGGAGTGGGCCACAGCGAAGTGTAGCAGAGAGATATAAACTCAGTCCAACTGGAAGTGGCATGCCTGCTCCACCCCAAACCTCACAAAGGTGAAGGCAGGGGGGTTGGGAGGGTGACAGGCATGCCTGACGTTCACCAGGGAGTAGTCCATCAGGATCTCCCTGAAGACGCCTACAGAGGCCTGGTTCCACTCCCTGCCTGACCGGTCTTGCGTGTCTAGGGATACGTTAAAGTCCCCGCCAAGGACCAGGCACTCATGAGGGTTGAGGGTGCCAATGTAAGTGGCCACCTGGTGGAAAAAATCTGCAAACCCTGGGTCCCTCACAGGGGCATACACATTCAGAAGGTTCAGAACCACCTGAACCTGCCTGCATGTGTGGACGCACCCAAGTAGGTTTTAATGAAATGCATAGATCTTGGGTTTATAAGCTAATCTTTCTCCTGACCAACACACTGGCCAGTGAGGGCTAAAAGCATAATTTGCTACAATTCAAAATAAAGACTTAAGCCTGTAAAGCTGGGAGCTATGATTGGTCATATCTTCTATGCATTATCATGGATGGGAACTTCTATTATATACTCACCAGTGAGTGATATTTTACCTTTAAATCTATAGTCTGATAATAAAACAATGGTGTACATGTAAAAATACATTTAAAGTCCACAGCTTCTAATAAAAAATATAAGTGCCATATGGAGAGAGGTTTTGTTGGGGTTTCTTCACACATTATATATAGCACGTTAATAGCACTTAAATGCTGGTGTCCAAACATTTAAGAGATAAAACATGTGCTAACTGCCATCAAACTGTAGGAAAGATGCAATGTAAAGTACTTTCAATGTGAAGTATCTCCCGATAATATTACTTAACATGTTGAGCTAATGTCCAACTGCTCCACAGATGTAATAGAATTAGGAGGCTCTGGTTCAGATTTGATGCTGGAACCAAGAAACAGCTGTTTGTCAGCCCCAGACATTCCACTGTACCAGAGATTTGAACCAGCTCCTGTGCAGTCGGAGGCTAAAAACAAAAAACAGCTTGTGGGAGGGTGAATGCGTCTCCCTGGCCTCACTCAGAGCTTGCCTGCCACAACCTAAAATGGAATAAATTATAAGAGTTATTCCCCAAATGAGGTGAGATACCATTGACCACCCAGATAGTAGTTTAACAAGGTGTTACATTTACTGAGTGCTAGTTACAAAGTCTTAGTTGGCCATGTTTATTGCTCATTAGCAAGGAAGTGGTTTCTTCACCGTCCTGCCAAGCATTGCTTTTTCTCTTTAACCAGGCTGCGGTTCCATCACCACCTTGCCGAGCCTCTTGTGGCTTCCTCTCCCTAATTCCCTTTTCCAAAACGTTTGTCCTCCAGGCTCCCCAGACCTGTCTTCAGCTGTCCTAATCACCTGTGATTCCTCAGCTAAGTACTCTGCTGTTCACCAGTCAGCTATTGACCCGCAGACCCTCAAGCTTATGCGTTCCTGTTCTGTTCGTTGCCCACAGCATATTACTTTCTTTCTCCAAGTGCCTAGAGGGCAAGGTTCTGTCCCTTGCTGCCTGCCTTTTAAGCATGGTGGCTGCTTTCATTTCCCTTATCTCCACCTCATGTGCTGATCCTCATCAGCTGGGCTCAGTTGGCTTCTGACCTTGTCCTTTTCATGATCCCATCCCCTTTGGCTACCCATGCCCCAAGTAACAGGGTTTCCATCTTAACACCCTGTTACACAGCTGTTTGTTGGTCCCAGTCCCTCTGCAGCACACTGGAATGCAATGAAGTCTTCAAGGGCTCGGTCACTTAAGACTCCTTTTATTTAGAACATAGTAAGCATTACCATGCAACTTCTCAGAAAACTTTTGAACTCATAGGAATGAATGCTTGCTATTATCTAATAAAACACATCCTTAGTGTAATGTATGACAAGGCCCTTGCTGTCTTATCGACTCCTTCTAATGTGCCCACTTCCTTCTTCAAGCATGGGGTCCAAAACTGGACATAGTACTACAAGTAAAACCTCACCAGTGCCAAATAGAGCAGAATAACCACTTCCCTTGACTTGCAAGTGATGATCCTATTAATACAGCTATTGGTCTTTCATGCAACAAGAGTACACTGTTGGCTCATAGTCAGCTTATGGTCCCTGTTAGCACTGGATTTATGACCCAGATAACTTATTCTGCTAAACCCTCAGACTGACCTTGACCACAACACAGTAATAGCAGAGTAATGCATGCAAGGCAAACAAAGTAACCCACCCACTATTCTATTTATTAACCAGTTTCAGGGTTCACAGAGGGAAGGTATACCTGGCCATAGGCTTCACCCTGTGGTTCTTTCTTGAATGTGAACAGTCTTGGAAATGAAGGGCTGAGGCCCACACCCTCAGCTCCCAGTGGAGTGGGTGTGAAAAATTGGTGGTGAGCCCTCTGTCCATGGTGGCTTCAGGAATCCCCATCAGGGACCATTTTTTGCTCTAAAATCCCTCCTTTTGTATTCTTTCTCCTCTGATGACTCTTCATTCCCAGAACACAGGGAGTTGATTGATGCCCCTGTAGTTGTCATACTGTCCACATTCTGTTCTGTCAGCGTACTCCTTTGTTCCCACAAACCCATCACCATGCATACATTTTCATTTGGGTATTTCCAGCTTCCTGATTTGCTCTGTCCCCCAAAACCAGAAATCCTAGGGACTCTGAAGCTGGTTACTGTGACCTAAGGCCAATACTGCAGAGTCCCTTACCTTTGCTATGGGTTTTCAGGGAACACTGCAAATTTCCCCAGTCTGTTTGTCCCTTGGCCTTAGACATGGTGTCTACCTTGAAGGTTGTGAAACTTTGTCTAAGCAGGCTTTTAGAAACAAATAAACCCTTGCCATTCTCCTGGACCATTGTTCTAATGCAATATTTACTCCACATACAAGACAATTCCTAAAAGCAAATTTTTAAATATAATTTTCTAGCCATTAGTCCCCTATAAGCCCCTAATTATCTCTTTGTAGTTCTGCAGTGTAGCCAGTCACCCTCCAGTCTATATTTGTACTATATTTTTCCATCCTTAGTGGAGGACTCTGAACCTGACTTTATTGAGTTTCATTCTGTTGATTTTGGACCATTTCTTCAGTTTATGAAGGTCATTCTGAATCTTAACCTTACCCTCTAGAACAAGGGTGGGTAAAATGGTGGATCTGGCCAGTGGCTAGACTCCAATTCCCAGTGGACTATGCCTGCGCTGCTCTGGCTGGTCTCCATGGAGACCCCAGGAGTGGTGGAATGATGACAGCATGAGGCCATAACAGCCTGTGCTCCGAGGGTCTCCATGGAGACCAGCCTGGAGAGGCACTGGCAGGGCAGTGGGGGGCACAGCGTGCGACGCGGGGTCCCACAGGGCCCCCAGCCTGGAGAGGCACTGGCAGGGCAGAGTGGGTCAGGTATCTGTTCCAGGGCCAGAGCTGGGATATTGCAGCGGTGACAGAATTAATACATTGCCTGCACACACCTGACTGTGGAATCTGTGCTTGTCAAAGAGGCATGCAAGCAGCGGATCACAGCTCTGCCCTGATTCTGGCCCCATGCTGTCACTGCCACAAGAACCTGGTCCCAGCCCCAGAGCAGTTCCCCACCCAGCTGCGTGCCCTGCTAGTGTCACTCTGGGCCAGTCTCCATGGAGAGCCTGGGAGTGTGGGGCCATCACAGGAGATGGAGTCTGCTGTGGGCCTGATCCAGCCCATGGGCCAGACTTTGCTATCCCCTGCTCTAGAATGTCCACAACTCCACCCAGCTTGGTTTCATCTAATGCAAATGCACCCAATTTGGGTCAAAACATGAGAAACTTTTCCTGCTCATTCTTCCACATTCCTTTAAGCCAGCACCCTAACCACCCCACAAAAATCTTTCTAGACTTTCCTCAGGTATTCTTTAACTGAGAAATAAATTCAGGCTTCAATTAAGTTTATTCTCACAATGAATTGAAAGATGATCTCACTTGGAATTTCTATTGATATCTGTAAATAAAAAATGCTATTTATGTCTGTCTTTGAGAAATGATAGAAATCTATCATGATTTTTCTAGAAATTTCTAGAATTAAAAGCATAATTATCTCTAATTGTAAGAACTGAAGCATTTATATGATCCCCTCACTGTACAATCTGAGGAGTTAGCTTGTAATTGTTCACTTTGATTCCAAAAGCTTTTATTTTAATCTTTTCCAAGAGCTCCTCTGAGGATGATTTAGAATGTTTCCCCAATATATTAATTGTATTACTTTAGTTAATAGGATTAATATCTGTAGATTTGGAGCTGTCGCTTTAGATAGATTATGAGCACAGGCCCCCTCTACAGATTACAGGTATTGTGCAATTAACCGGTGTGATTACCTTAAGACCAGCTGTATTTGCAAAGCACTTATCACACAACAAAAAAATCTCTAACCAGCTATAAAGTTATACCTAAAAATTAATACTAACTTTATAGAAGGTTGCTATTGAACTTTAATTTCAACATGTAGCAAGGTTTCCCCTGTGGCTGGGAGACCCATCAGCTGACATGGCTCCCAGCTGCAGGTATGCACAGCACCTAGTATGAAACCCCTAGGTTCAGGGGATCATGGCATCCACAATCCCTGAAGCTCACTGGTGCATGAAACCCCTGTACCCTGGGGATCACAGCTGCCATAATCCCCAAGGCTTGGGGGTGCATGAAAGGCCCGAGCCTACATGTGCATCTGGGACTACATCCCATACTTTATGGGGCTCACAGTCCTGGCTGTGCCACACATGCAGGACTCTCAGGTGCAGGATTCTCAGTCCCAGCTGTGCATGGCCCCCATAGCTGAAAGCCCCCTCAAAGGCAGCTCCCAGCTGTAGAAGCCTGCTTCTTGCCAATGCAGGGGAAGCCAAGAATGTGGCAGCCCAGAGGCAGAAGAACACGGGTAGACAGCTAGCCTACCTTCTCTGCAATGGAAGGTTAGTGGGGAAACTGCAATGCATCCCAGGATGCTGGGGGAGTATAACCTAACATTAGTCAGGCAGGGATCTGCCACAGAAGTTCAACAGACTGGTATAAGCTAACTTTATTTAATATGATAATACATCCATTCAGGTCCATTTTAAACTGGATTTGGAGATTTTGAAACCAGTCTGTGCATGGAACATCTGTTCTGTTACAGGTTTAGACCAGTTTCCAATCACTTGTACTGGTTTATATATAATTTCTGTCCCTAGCCTATACGTAAAAGAAACTGGGAGTGATTTTATCATCACTGATGGTACATAATAATGTCTACTGCTGAGGGGGAGCACAGCAATCCCAGACCACTTGTGGAAGCACACCCAGCATGCCCAGAGGGGTGATGTCATAAAGCCCATAAGGAGCAATCCCACAGCACGTGTGGGGAAGGGCATCTAGCATGCTCAGAGGGACAATCATAAAATCATAGAAAATTAGGGTTGGAAGGGAACCCAGGAGGTCATCTAGTCCAACCTCCTGCTCAAAGCAGGACCAGCCCCAACCAAATTATTCCACCCAGGACTTGTCGAGTCAGGCCTTAAAAAGCTCCAGGGATGGAGATTCCACCATCTCTCTAGGTAACCTGTTCCAGTGCTTCATCATCCTTTTAGTGAGAGAGTTTTTCCTAATATCCAACTTAAACCTCCCTCGCTGTAACTTGAGACCATTGCTTCTTGCTCTGTCATCTGTCACCACTGAGAACAGTCTAACTCCATCCTCTTTGGAAGCACCCTTCAGGTAGCTAAAGGCTGCTATCGCATTTCCTCTCAGTCTTCTCTTCTGTGGATTAAATAAACCCAGTTCCCTCAGTTGCTCCTCAGAAGTCATGTGCTCCAGCCCCCTCACCATTTTCATTGCTCTTCACTGGACTCTCTCCAACTTGCCCACATCCTTACTATAGTGGGGGCCCCAAAACTGGACCTAGTACTCCAGAGGTGGTCTCACCACTACAGAATAGAGCAGAATAATTACTTCCATTGATCTCTTGGCAATGCTTCTACTAATGCAGCCCAGTATGCTATTAGCCTTCTTGGCAACAAGGGCACACTACTGACTCATATTCAACTTATTGTCCATTGTAACCCCCAGTCATTTTCCGCAGAGCTGGTGCTTTCACCTTGTGTATCGCTACAGTCAGTCCCCAGGCTGTAGTGGTACATGGGATTGTTCTATTCTAAGTGCAGGACGTTGTACTTGCCCTTGTTGAACCTCATGATGTTTCTTTTGGCCCAGGTCTCCAATTTGTCTAGGTCTCTCTGAATCCTAGCCCTACCCTCCAGTGTATCTACTACACTTCCCAGCTTGGTGTCATCCACTAATTTGCTGAGGGTGCAATCCATCCCATCTTCCAGATCATTAATGATCTGGAATCATTAATCTCACAGAGCCTGTGAGGGGCAACCCCATAGCACCTGAGAGGGGCAGGACAGGCCTTGGAACAGATAGGCCCAGGGACTGGGGCCAAGGAGCCAGAGCCTGAGAAGGGAAGACTTGGATTTGAAAGCCAGAGGGCCCAAAAGCCAGAGCAAGGCAGAGAGAGGGACTGGTAAGCCCAGATACAAAGAGAGAGAAAGAGATCAAGTGAGCCCAGGGAGGCTTAGCAGCCTGAGAGAGGGCATAGACAAAGGACCTGGAAGGCCAGACAAAAAACTGGGAACCCTGAAGTTCAGTTCAGTCAGTGGACTAGAGCTAGAGCTGGCTCAGCGAGAGCAAAAAAGGGTAGAGGGTGAGAAGGCCAAAGCCTGACACAGAAACAACATCAGGCTCATTCTAAGACCTTCAGGCAGCCTCCCTTCTAATAAATAATATCAAAGGCAAGGCAGGTGAGTAAAGGAGGTGAGAACCACTACTGGTGCAGCTGGAGCAAGAATTGTCTGGCCACCAAGGGGCATCGTGGCCACCCTTGGGAACTGAACTTGTCACACATTCCTAATCAAGAGAGTAACTTGGCCATTTTGATATTCTTAAGAAATTAGTATTCCTGTGAAACTGCAATTTGGATGATGAAACACATAATTATCATGTTATAAGCTATCCTGAATATTTTTACTCTTGCTGAATTCAAATAAGAATGGAAGCATTTGGGGGAATTTTGCCACCAACTTTACCAAGAACAAGGTTTTACACATAGGGTATGTGGAGAGGTTTGCTACACCCAGTCTACAATCACGCAGTTTACTTTAAACTGCATGATTGTAGATCAGGAGTGACTTATGCGCACATACACTAGTGCTGGTAGCCATCCTGAGAACCCTGTGTAAGTAACAAGCTAGGGAGAGGGTAATGAAATATTGGGGGTTAGCAGGTCTCTGAATGTGCAAAGGTGTTTGGTAGATTGGGCTAACCCATTCCCAATCTAAATTAGTTCACATCATCAGGTGAACTATTTTAGATCAGGCCAGTCATTTTTTTGCCAGACATAACCTCCCTGAACAGCTGCAGAGCTTAGCACTTATTTTGGTGCAACTCTAATTATGTTGATCTAAATGTAATGTCTTCATGTACCCTTAAGCTCTGTCCTAAAGAGCATGAAAAATAATTGAATACTGGCTGAACACAAGATCATTCATGAAAAATACTTCTAAACTAACCTGGTCTAACATACACACAAGGTTGGAAAAGCAGATCAGTCAAAAAGGTACAATGCTGGGACTAATGTGGTTATTCAGTTAACATATAATCCTATCTTCCTATTGCCACCATGTCACTGGGTGGCCAGGGAGGGTTAGTATTTTGTTCTTGTTTGGTTTTTGTTTTTGGTATACTATCACATTCTCACTTTGGCCAGAATTTATTTAGTTCCATTCTCTTTTATTGGACTGGAAAATTGTGTCACTGAAGCTTGAAGGTTACCCATCAAGAATAGAATTGACATTTTTTGTCATTTTGCTTGTGATCTATATTCATTCTCTCTTCTCTCTCTCTAGCAAAATCACATCTTGCTGAGCCAGACATCAGCTTCTTCATTTACTGAATTTGGTGTCATTGCATCACTGTTGAGGGCATCCATCGCCTGCTGTCAAGTGCATCCATCAATGATGTGCATCACCATAATCAGTATTTGGCCACAACTGCAGTTTGGGGTTTTCATGCTGTCTTCATCTGGGAAGACTGTGCAATGGCTGTGGACAATTCAGAACCTTTTCAGAAGGGCATATATGCAGTTAAGCACCCTGTATTGCTGAGTCTAGTAGCCAGGGAGTGGGCTGAAATGGATTCTCGCAGTACATTTATTATATTTGAGGTTGCTTTCTCTATCCTAGAAATCCAAGTGTAGCTAGAATCACACTAGCACGTTCTGAGGAATTTGTACATAGATCAGAGGGTTCAGAAACTCACCAAGAGTGAGGAAAATATTGCAAGCATTTAGGAACAGCCAGTTAACATATTCAGTCTTGAGCAGAATTCACAGTAAAATTATTTACTTAGATCTATTACTGTGCAGATGTGATTTCACATTTATCATCTTATTCAGAAGAAGTATGTTCTGAATTTTCACTGTGAAGTTTAGAAGAAAGGAGACAAAAGGGTACACAGTTTCTGCTGTTTGCCTGTTCTCCTTTCTGAGGTAACAGGATGCACAAGAAAGAAGAGCTGAAGCCACTTTTTGCAGCTGGCCTAGATTATCTATCTTTGCATCCTTCCAGGAGAGAGAAGGGAAATGGATCCTACATGAATACTCACTCAGCTACCTCTCCTTTAGTTCAGGTTTAATGCTTGACCCTTTCAGCACCTCTCACTAGAAGATTTACCTTTCGTTTTCAAGTCTCTTGTGTTTCGTTGCTTGTAAAGGGAGCTTTTCATTTGCTTTCCCCTTTATCCTGCCCCTTATATGTCAAATGTTTCTTCCTAGGGGTAGGGGATAGAGTAGCAGTGCTGCTGCTCTGCAATACAGCCTCTGCACAAATATCTTCCAAAACCTATTTTCTCATCTCTGACTTCTCTCCAACCATTTAGGTGATCTTGTTCCCTAATGTTGTCCTCAATAGTAATTTATGTTTGTGTTCAGTGATGAAGCCAAACCAAATGGAGTCCCTCTAGATACCACCTATCCACTGCTTTACTTAATGAGGCTTTTGGGGCAGATTTTTAAGATAATTTTTCTTTTCTTTCCTCAGATTGCAGGCACACTCTTGCCCCCTCAATCACCTGCTCCTGAAACTGGTTGTCTGTATCTTCATTTGTGAGTAAAATCAGAACCAAGCATAAGTAACACAAATTATGGCCAGGAATAAACAAAGGTGCAAAAGTGAGCAGAACCAGGCTGAAGAGAATCTCAAAATGAGGGACCATAAGTGTTGAGCTGGCAGAAATTAAAGCTAACAAAGAAGTGTTGAGGGAATGTAAAAGACAGCCTGTAAGTGTCACAAAAGGAATTAAAAGAATATTTTAAGGCAAAGATTATATCCAGGCAGTTGAAAATGAAATACTGTTTAGAACAGAAGTTAGGAGCTATAGAGATGTATAGAATTACAGTTACAAAATATCCAGACCTGTCTAGTGAAATGGATCAAAAGAGGAGAGAAGTCCGATTGCTAGAGAATTTCCAGAAAGTACAAGCTAGTCAAGAAAACTGTCGCTAGCTGAGAACTTGCTTACAATGAAATGAAAGAAGAACGTTGATGGGAAAAATATGGTTGTACAAGAAAAAGTATTCAGGAAGGGAATGACTCAGAAAGGGAACCAGGACAATATTGAGGTAAAATCAAAATGTTAAGAACCTCTTGTACTTGGGCCTGTAATTCGAGAACATTCTGCTGGGCAGAGAAATTCAGAATGGAGGGACAAAGATGTCTCTACTCAAGTAATAGTCCAGTCTCAAAACTGAAAGGTAGCATGGTGAGGGGGTTGGGGCACATGACTTATGAGGAAAGGGTGAGGGAACTGGGTTTATTTAGTCGGCAGAAGAGAAGACAGAAGGGATTTAACAGCAGCCTTCAACCACCTGAAGGGTGCTTCCAAAAAGGATGGAGCTAGATTGTTCTCAGTGGTGGCAGATGACAGAACAAGAAGCAATGGTCTCAAGTTGCAGCAAAGGAAGCTTTGGTTATATATTAGGAAGAATTTTCTCACTAAAAGGGGTGGCAAAGCACTGAAACATGTTACCCAGAGAGCTTGTGGCATCTCCATCCTTGGAGATTTTAGGACTCGGGTAGACAAACCCTTGGAAGAGGTGATCTAGCTAGGGTTGGTCCTGCTTTGAGCAGGGGGTTGGACTAGATGACCTCCTGAGTTCCCTTCCAACCCTAATTTTCTCTGATTGTCTGATTTAATTCAGATAACCTTGGGATTTTTAAGATCAGAAAGAACAATTATGAGAATATAGATTTCATAGACATCAGGGCTGGAAGGGACCTCGGAAGATCATCGAGTCCAGCCCCCTGCCCAAAGGGCAGGAAGTCAGCTGGGGTCATAGGATCCCAGCAAGATAAGCATCCAGTTTCATCTTGAAGGTGTTCAATGAAGGCGCTTGAACCACTTCCGGTGGCAGGCTGTTCTAGACCTTGGGGGCTCGGACAGTAAAGAAATTCTTCCTTATGACCAGCCTGAACAGGCTAAAGAGTCCCAGGGCTCTCAGCCTGTCATCGTAGGGTCTGTTTCCCTGACCTCTGATCATGCGCGTGGCTCTTCTCTGGACTCTCTCAAGCTTCTCCACATCCTTTTTGAATTGTGGAGCCCAAAACTGGACACAGTACTCCAGCTGCGGCCTCACTAAGGCCGAGTACAGGGGGAGAATGACGTCCCGGGATTTGCTTGAGAAGCATCTATGGATGCAAGCCAGCGTTTTGGTCGCTTTACTAGCTGCCGCATCGCATTGCAGGCTCATGTTCATCTTGTGGTCAATGATGACCCCCAAGTCTCTTTCTTGCATAGTGCTAGCCAACATAGCACTGCCGAGCCTATAAGGATGCTGCGGGTTTTTTTTCCCAAGGTGGAGAACCTTGCATTTATCGGCGTTGAACACCAGCAGATTCTCGTCCGCCCACTTGCTGAGCCTGTCCAGGTCAGCCTGGATCACCCGCCTGTCTTCTGGTGTGGATGCTTTGCCCCAAAGTTTGGTGTCATCGGCGAACTTGGCCAGTCAGCTTCTGACTCCAGTGTCCACATCATTAATGAAGATGTTGAACAGTATGGGTCCAAGGACAGAGCCTTGGGGGACCCCACTGGTCACAGGACACCACAATGAGTGACTTCCATCGATTACTACCCTCTGGGTCTGACCCCGGAGCCAATTTTCCAGCCAGTGGATCGTGGAGGACCCAAGGCGACAATTATCCAGTTTCTCCAAGACGCGATCATGGGACACCAGATCGAAGGCTTTTTTGAAGTCAAGATATATGACATCAATCCCTTCTCCCTTGTCCAGATGATAGGTCACCTGGTCGTAGAAGGAAATGAGATTGGTCAAGCAAGACCTACCCGCAACAAACCCGTGCTGGCTATCCCTTAAGATGTTGACGTCGGCCAGTCCATTAAGGATGGCCTCTTTAATAAACTTTTCTAAGATCTTCCCCAGGATAGAAGTCAGGCTGATGGGCCTATAGTTAGCCGGATCCACTTTCCTCCCTTTCTTGAAGATAGGCACCACATTGGCCTTCTTCCAGTCTTCGGGCACTACACCAGAGCGCCAAGAGTTTTCAAAGATCCATGCTAGAGGCTGGGCTATGATGCTCGCCAGCTCCTTGAGTACCCTGGGGTGAAGATTGTCAGATATATACAGCACTGATCAGAAAAGTGAATTAAGTGATTCCTGTATCACATCCACCACTGCCAGTCCAGCTAAAGAAGATCATTCAGAAATAAATCTCATCCTAATTTAAGAAAATCAGAGAGGTAATTAGCTGTGTTAGTGTGAACTCAGGTAGAAGTCAGGGAAATATTGCTCCATAGAGATTAACTAGTTCAGAGAGATACAAGTTTTCATAGGCAACAGTCTACTTCACCAGATGCTATGAGGTATATTCACGCAGAATATATACTGAAGTTCATCACCATCTGACCAAGTATATTGTTGCCTACAAAAGTTTATGCCTCTCTGACCCAGTTTTGCTCTCAAATGTCCACCCTGCCCTGCCTCCTAAGAAATTTGGGGGAGAGAGAAAGAATCCAGGCATATACTTTAGGAAGTCACTCCAATAATTAATTATACTCAATATAAGGAGGAAAAAAAGAAAAGAAAAGAGGTCCTCTTCACTTCTAATATTACTATATTTCTTTGAATGGGATGATCCTAAATATAAGACAACCCCCAATGATTAGATTTTACCTAAGGAAAATTTATAAATTTGTTACTTTCCCACTGTAGAATCTTATTACCAGAGGGTTGTCTTGAATTTGTCCCCATCCCACTGCTACAGCATTGAAAATACTGGCTGAGGGGAGGTCAGATGGCCCTCTTGCCCTCTGCCCCAGCTTATTTTTTTCCCCTGCAGCTTTCTTTCCCCCACTTACTGACAAACCCTACTCAGGCTCTGCTTCCTCCCCATGCGCAATGTGGAAATGACAGTAAGGGGGACAAAGGGACAGAGAGGAGAGCAGAACCTGAAGAAAGCAAGCAGAGAGGAACAGATGACTACTGTGGCTCTGACTCTGGCCCCAACACTGACTGCTGCAACTTTAGCTCAGGTATTCCATAAAACCACTTATGAACATCACTTTTGTATCTACTTATGAATAGTAAAAACTGTGCATGATATTAACCCAATGCCAAAGGCTTATGACTGCTTGGGCCCAGCCCAATGAGCTATAGCTAGATGACTAGCTAGATGATAGCTAGATGATTATAGCTATAGCTCATTGGGCTGGGCCCAAGCACAGTCAACAGTATTTCAAGCCATGGTGGCCCCACAGCCCAGCACTTCTCAGTAGGTGTGCATGTACTCCAGATCCCTCCCTATCCCCTGCCTCCCCACAAAGGAGCCACATGCTAATTATCCCCCCATTTGTGACTGGAACTGAATGGTCTTGTGACAGAGGTCCTGGGACCCTCCAAAAATGTATATGCGGATGATGCATAGGGCTGCCTGGTCCATCACCACTAGTGTGGTACAGCCACACCAGTGCCATGCAACAGGCTGAGGGAGGGGTCCATAGAGTCTCTCAGCTACACAGAAGTTTGGTGATGTTTGCCAGACATTTAAAGCTTGTGAAAAAACAGTAATAATTGGAAATGCAAAAGAAAGGCACTGTTCAGCTGTAGGGTTGAAGAGGAAGTTGAAATATATGTCATGTAGTAGTTCACTATGACTGAAAAAAAGATTTGGTGCTGAATGGGGATGAGCACAATGTATACTGTATCTTATTTAGATGGGCTGCAGTAACCTAGCCTTGGAGTAGGTACCCATCAGTAGATTGCTCCTTGGCCTGTGGGCCAAGATCAGGATGATGGCCTGGTCTGGTTAGAAGGCTTAGGAGGGATTGGCAGTGGCTGTACTATTGGCAGCAATGGCAGCAGTTTGGAATGGTGGCAAGGAAAGAGATGGAGTGGACTGCACCTGGTGGAGGACAGTGGATGAGAGCTAGGAGAAGGAAGTGGTTCTGTGTGGTGTTTTAAAGCTAGGGATGACTCAGCTGGATTTCAGCAGACTGATACTTCAGGGGACACTGAAAGTTTGTGAACTTGACATGAACTGCCTAATCCAGATGCCAAGCAACTTGGACTGGGATGTAACAACATACCAAAAATTTTGGGAGACCTACAATGAATGTTGGGAAGGCCCCCATCTTGACACATTTTGATTTGGGAGCTGTCAAGGACAGATGAGAAAGAACAGTCACAATTAAGATGTATACAGACTTTAGTAAAGAGGTGGATATAAGATTTTGGCTATCAAGGCACTGAGAGAATGTGGAGAACATGGACAAGGTACAAGACCTGGATAAGGTATGTACTGGGGTCTGGAGACTCAGTAGTCTAACACCTGCCTACAGGAATTGCTTTAGGTACCCACAAAGGACTGGTGGTTTACTATTTGGCAGTGCCCTACCCATATAAGATTTGCATGGCATGCGGAAAGAAGGGTTATGGGGTAGGAGAGTGCTAGAAGTAATGGAAGTGTAATTTGTGTGAAAGATCTGGTTGTGTGTTCTGCACCTGTCCCAGATCATTCACAAATATGGTCAAAAGAAGACAAGGTGGAAGAAGTACATCAGGTGAATGTGGCAGAGAGGAGGAAGACAGGAGAAACAGGAAGGGGGAAAAGGGATATAGAGAGAGAATGGGGGAGGGGAAGAAGAGGTGAGGATGAGTGAAGTAGAGAAGATGAAGGGAGGGAAAGGGTCAGAGGGAAGTTGGGAGGGCACAGAATGAGGAATAGAAGAAGGCAGAATGTAAATGAGAAGAGTTAAGGAAAAGGTAAGAAGTGAAAGAAAAAGGGAGAGGAGGAGGGCAATGATTTGGTGTGGCCTGGAGGATGCATAAAGCCAAACGTAAAGCCAAAAGGGCAAGTCTTAAGAAAACAACACTATAAAGGAGAAATTTAAGGGAGGATGGGGCTTCCCAGATGTGTTGCTGCTTATGTGAAGTATGTCAGTCTATGCTACACAGAAGGGATAAAAGGGGATACAAATGAGCTGGGTTTGTCCAGTACTATGCAGGGATGTTATTGCATACATTCATAGATTCATAGATGTTAGGGTCGAAAGGAACTTCAATAGATCACCAAGTCCGACCCCCTGCATAGGCAGGGAAGAGTGCTGGGTCTAGATGACCCCAGCTAGATGCATATCCAACCTCCTCTTGAAGACCTCTAGGGTAGGGGAGAGCACCACCTCCCTTGGGACCCCGTTCCAGACCTTGGCCACCCTAACTGTGAAGAAGTTCTTCCTAATGTCCAGTCTAATATATGTAAAAGGTCACTCTCATGGTCTTGGACCTGGATAATGCTAGCAATGTATGAGAAGATTGTACAATTTGTAAATTTTTATGGGCTACAGAAAACAGCTGTAACATAGTTGGTGGACGTTAAACAAAATCAAAGTCTTGGTCAGGGAAAAGGAGACTGTGTCCTCAGTGGGGAGGGGGCATTAAGGGGGAACAAGAATGGAAGGAGGTATTTAATATAGGCTTACAGAAGTAGCACTGGGCCTTTGGTTGCATGCTGGCACATTGGATTGCACTGGTATGGGCCTTTATTACAGTTGGGAACTGTGTAGAACGAACACGTGAATGCCCCAGACAAACATGTCACAGGGAAGAAAGTATGCGGCATGTGACATGGGAGTGTCAGTTTGTCAGAATGGTCTGGGGGAAGGCAGAGAAACACCTACAGTGGTTGGGTGCTAAGAAGCAACTCATGCTAAAAGCAGTTCTCTGCAGCATGTGGATTGGAGCCCAGACAAAGGATGGAGGAAGAGTATGGAAAGCTTTAGTGACCTTCTGCATGGCACTGTGAAAGGCAAGAAACTTACTAGTCTTGGACACTTGGAACTCTTTTTAGAAGACAATTGCTATTGGGCTTCAGCAAACTGGGGTGGTATTGTTAGCAGGACACAAGAGAACAAGGTAAAAACCAGGCAACGGATTTATGGAAGAGAGAAAAATGGGGATACCTAATAGATCTAGAAGGGTATACCTAACAGATCTAGAAGAAAAACATGGTGAGGCCTGAGGGACAGTGAAGCTACAGCTGCAGCCTGGAGGTTGGCTAGGAAAAGACATGACAGGGGCTAAAGCAAGACATATATGGGATAAGGGGTGATAGGTGTTAACAGTCAAGTTTGGAAGGTGACAAAGGAATAATGAGGTATTAAGAAACAAAATTGTCCAGATCACTGGATTAAAGAGAATTTGGAGAAGGAGGGAACCATTGGGTAATGTATAAATATTTTCTGTTGGCCTTATTTGAAGACCAACTTGTTGAAGTTTTGTAAACTGATGGCAGCATGTTTTAAGTTTTGACACCTTATTATTTCATTTTAATTTTAGTTGATGAAGTTGTTTTTTAAGGTCAGACAAGCTGATGGAAGCAGGATTTTAAGTTTTTGACACTTTCTTAATTAAAAAAAAGTTCCTATCAGTGTGTCTGCCCAATATGGGCTGCGTATCTTATGGGAATGCCCAGCCTGCGCTACGTTCAATCAACTTCATAGTTGGCTTCCATGACTGAGCATATGCTGCTTCTAGCAGCAGTTTAAAGTATTTCATTGGGGGAGGGGGTCTGCTGGTATGCAAATATAAAATGAGAGGCTTTTTTTCCAAGCTGATTGGGGAAAAAAACATGTCTTATATTTGAGTAAATATGGTAACTTGTGTAGTGTCAGCTTTCAAATCCCAGCTCCCATTTGGTTACTAAGAAAAGTAATTTTTTACTATTAAAAAGATGCCTCTCTCCTTTTAGATCAGGATCAAACAACCTCTTTATCACCTTTTAGTTAAGCTAACTAGGTGGAGCATCTTTAATTTCTTACTAAAAGGCAGCTTTTCCATACTCCAAGTAGTTCTTGTAGCTCTTTTCTGAATCCTTTCCAATTAGCCAATGTCACTTTATAAACTATTAATTCAAGTGCATTAATGGATTTACAGGAGTTAGGATGGATCTATATAAACAAGAGAATTACAGGTTCTTTGGAGCATACTGAATTTAATACAAGCTGAACTACATCACACAGAGTGTTATATGGCCATATTTTTCATATACCAAAAATATATATATTTAATCATTTGACAGCAGCAGATTCACTAATCTTTGTGACAACCTAAATATATGGATTTCTCAAGTAGGCTGAGACAAGAAAAACACCAGCACTGACAAAAAGTAGAAAGCCACCTGACTAATGCAGTAATGGATAAGATTTGGAGGACTACATATCAGACAAAATAGTTAATAACTTCTTCGTGCATGTGTTCATTTAAAAAAAAAATGGAGTGGATCATGCTGCTACCACTCTGGCTCTAAAGAAAGCAGCAACAAATAATTGCACTGGACCATCTGGCTTATAATGAGGTACCTTTTCTCCATCCCAGCTGATGGAAAAGGAGTTAGCCCCAGAAAGCTTCATAATTCAGAATAAAGGAGGAACATGCAATAAACTGGGGGTGGAAGAGATCTGTTTTGCAAAGACCAAGATTACCTCTGAAAAGAAGCTGTCTGTGGAAGGAAAGATCATCTAATGGGCAGCTTGTGATCTAGGAGTGAAAGCCAAAAGTCAGATAGAGAAGCAGCCTTTTGCTCACAGAAGCCCAAGCAGTAGCCAGGCAGTGGGATACAATACAGACGCCTGTATGCTGTAGGCATGATGGCGACTACAAACAAATAGCAGACAAATGTTACAAAGGGGACCTAAATGGTAGGGCTGTGTGAAATTTTGCTGGGCGTTTCATTTCAAAGCTATTTTGACATGTTTCAAGCTCGAAACAGCGAAATTGAAATGAAACAAAAGGCTTTGAAACAGAATGAGGGCACTCAAAATGTTTCAAAAGTTTTGAAATGTTTCAAGTTTTGAAGCCGGGCTTGCTGCAGCTAAACAGAAACTAAGAAGAGGAAGGGGGAAGAGGGGGGAAGGACTGCTCTTACGTTGACATCTAGCTCCCTGTTTGATTCCCCAGCTCTCTGACTGCTTTCCACAGCTCTTCCTGGGGGGCACGGGCCCCTGATCTGCATGTGGGGTTTCAGCAGGTTGCCGCAGAAACTCCAGCAGCAGCCTGCTGAAACCCAGTGTGCAGATCCAGGGGCCTGCACCCCCCAGAAAGAGCTGTGGAAGTGACCAGAGAGCTGGGGAAAGCAGTCAGAGAGCTGGGGAGTCAAACCAGTGGCTGGGGAATCGAACCAGGAGCTGGGGGAATGTTCAGCTCCCTGGACATTCCCCCAGTTGCCGGTTGGATTCCCCAGCTCCCTGATCATTCCCCCACCTCTCTGATCACTTCCCCCAGCTCTTCCTGGAGGGTGTGGGCCCCCAGATGATGTGGGATGACAGCAGGCTGCTGCTGCCAGCTGGTGATGATGGCAGCTGTGGGCTATTTCCCCAGCTGGTAGCAGCAGCCTGCTGAAAGCCTGTTCACAGATCTGGGGGGCTCACGCCCCCCCCCCCCCCGGGGGGGGGTGGTTGGCCCCCCTCCCGGCGGGGGGGGCGGGGCGCATGTGGGATGACAGCAGGTTGCTGCTGCTGGCTGGGACCAGTGCTGGACGCAGCCTGTGCCGAGTGTCAGGAAGACTAGTGTTGCCACTGCTCATCCTGTCATCCTGTGTGCAGATCTGGGGCCCCGCACCCCCCAGGAAGAGTCCAGCACAGCCCCATAGCCCTGGTTGGGGATGTGGGCCACCAGATCTGCGTGCGGGATGACAGCAGAGTTTTGCTTTGAACAGTTTGAGGTTGTTTCCCAGAAACCCCTGAACCTATTTCCTTGAAACCTGGCAGGCCTCATGCCCTTAGAAGGGGCTATCACCCCGGCAAGTTCCATCTGAATCAGGCAAGAAATGACAAAGTTATAGGCATTTTCATGATTTCCCATTATAGCCCATTATAGCCTATGGGCAAAATGGCAAAATGCAGTCCTCCAGCATCCCAGATGCCTTGTCCCCTTCAAGATTCTCCTGTCCTGTGTGAACACATTTTTCATCCCCTGAACTCTACTGCCCAATGGGCAGTACTGACACTAACCTAACTTTCCCCTCCAGCCTCTGGGGGTGTGACCCCATGGAAACATCCTAAAGAACTCATGTGAACTAGCCAGGTCACAGGACATGGATGAGTCCAGGAGTGGTGTTTAGGGTGGGATAGGAGGGGGACTAGGTAGGAAGCTGAATTGAGTCCCTATAGGCTGGGGCTTCCTTCCCAGGCAGGGGCAGATCTGCCCCAGAAGTGCCTTCCCTCACTGTTTCCACCTCCCAGCCATGCCTGGAAGCATGGCCAGCACCCCCCACACTCCAATCCTAAATCCCAATTGATTAAAACATAAGACCTTGTTTAATGTACTTCCTCTTTATTTCTTTTTACATTCATTTTCTTTTCTTTTACTTCTTTTTATTCTATCCTTCAGTGGTTGACTTCCTTCATTTCACCACCTTTTCCCCATTCCCATTTCCTTTCCAGTTCCCATTTCCTTACCCACCCCCATCCCATTAACTCCCCATCTCCCAGCTTTATGTTCATTCCCTGCCCCCTGCTCCCCCAACTCCCCAAACTATCTCTCTCACATCCCCACCTTCAACAGGCATAGAAGCCTATCCTGGCTCACCAGCTCTGTAGTGGAAACTCACAGCTGTAGCTCCTAGTCAGGCTGTTGCTTGTCAGCCCTCTAATGAAAGTCACAGCTGTGCAGGTGGTGAACAGTTGGAGAAGGTTTTTAGCTTTAGGGTGTGACTGTCCAAACTTCAGCTAGCACTAACAGCGATCGACATTTGAGTAGCTCAAAATGCGGTATATAACAATGCCCTTAAAAGGAAGCAATCAAGGGCAAAATGTTGTGGTTGGAGCACCTATAATACTTGCCTTTAACTTCCTGATATGTAGGGTATGTTCCCAAGACATTTAGAGAAGTCAGTGCTCCCCAGCACTCAGACACACCTATAAGCAGCTTTGGCTGCTTATTAGTGGACACCATAGTTGGAACTTTCAAAATCACCTAGAGCACTGATGAACCTCTGCTTCCAGTGGAGTCAATGAGACCAGGAGAAGAGTGTTAAAGTAGCAATAAGTGCTTTTAAAATTGTACCCTTAAAAGATGACTTTCTTTTACATATATTCCACCCCCTCCTGCCATTATAGTTCTCCTTTTTCAATACAACTGAGAAATTGCAGGTTCTGACCTGACAGATCAAAACTCCTTTAAGATGCAAGTTTCAGGAAAGAAGACTATTTAAAGAGCATGACATTTTAAAGTTAAATTTAAACAGAGATACAATGAGAAGGAAATATAGTTTAAAAAAGATGATGATACACAGGAACATAGGACTGGAAAGACCCATCTTGGACAGTGAGGCTAATGAAATAATAGATACTAAGTTTAAAAGGGTCCACCAACATTTATTAATAATAATAAACTTACTACCTCTTGATTGGTATGTGAGCTAAACCATTGCATGAGGGAAAAAACATTAAAATAAGTCACAAGATATGATACTATTTCTATTCCCCCTCAATTACTCATGTTCTTCATCAAACCTGTGGTTCACACAAAGAGATCTTCTTCTAAGCATATGTGGAAGTAAAGGGGAAAGTGAGGCTGAAGCCCATGCTCTAGGCACTGGAGACAACACACTCAGTCAGAGGATGCTTAGTAAACAGTTTTGGGCACTAGAAAACATTTGGTTAATGCACAATAATTTCATATCATGACAAATCATATAATTTATGGAAAAGGCCAAACATGACTAGTAATTTCAGCACACAAACTGAGACACTTTGCAGGGAATTAATTTTAGGGGACATCCAACCTGAGGTAGCAAAAATTGTATTATATAAAAACTTGATTCAGTTTTGATTTTATGTTTTATACAGCAAGATATGCTTGTTTAAAGTCATTGAGAAAGATGGGTGCTCATTATAATTTATGGTCAAGCCATTTATGTCAAGTATCTACAGTAGTACATTTTGAAAGAGGCATTTGTGCATTCTTCTGACAGCTGATTTTTTTCCCCCTTTGGTAGATAATGCTTCAGATAAAAAACAATAACTTTGATAGGGTTGATGTTATGATTAGAATTCAAATCTTCCATAATACCTGAATTAAGTAATATCTAGTTTTTCCTTCTGGGTTTGCAACCACATGACATTCTCACTGATCTGCCTTTATTGGTAGCAAGATGGTTACTTGGTGAATCACCCCAGAATACTGATGAAAAAAATAGTTCTTCATTTTGGGTAGGTAGGCAAGGGAATTTATTTTTCTGTAAGAATACCCATGCCTTGCAATTGCAGGTGTTCTACATCTGTCAGGCTCATAATAAGAAGTTATGTTGTCTGGTGTGGGCTGAATGCTAAAGACTTTATTCAAGCAAAACATCCATTTGAATGGTCAACTTGACCACCCCAACTCCATAAACTGTCTTAATACAGGTATCACATAATTTTATGTATAAGAAAACAAAATAAACAATACACAAGTAAGAATGTCTGTTGCACTAGTACAGTGGTGCTCAACCTTTTAGCCCTGCAGCCAGGTGAGTGGTGTGGGGCCCATTTGTGGCCAGATTGGCTTGGGGGCCCAGCACCACCCTCTCCCACCACCTGCATGCCAGGATTGGACTCTGAGGACTTGGAACCACCCCCTCTTACCCCCTGGAGCCCAGGATTGTGTCCCAGTTGCCCAACACTGCCCACTCCTGCCCTCTGGGATTGGATTCTGGGGACTTGGCACTGCCTACTCCCACCCACCTTGCTCCGGGGATTGGGTTTGGGGGGCTTGCCATCACCCCCTCCTGCTCCCCTTGCACCAGGATTGGGTCACAGAGGCTCAGCACAGCTACCTCCTTCACTCCTTGCACAAGGACTAGGTTCCCTGGATCCCAGCTCAGCACTGCCTCCTCCTGCCCCCCTTGCAGCAGGATTGGGTCTTGGGGGCTCAGCATAGCTGCTACTTGGACCTGTACATGGGGATCAGGTGCTGGTTCCAGCACACAGGATCAAAGGCTCCCCATGGTTCTGGACATGTGGCAACAGTGGAGCAGCGACACAGGTCTACCACCATTAAATTTCTAGACCAGTAGAGAGCCCCGCGGACTGGATGACAAATTACCACAGGCTGGGTCTGGCCCACAGGCTGAAGGTTGAGAACCCCTGCACTAGTGTATTATATTGTATCGCTAATGTACTTTTTATGATATCTCACCTACTAGCTGTTGGACAGCCACAGAACAATGCATGTGCATTCTCCATTTTTTTATCCTTCAGTATGGCACACATGTATGTCTCTTGTATGCAAGCTAGATGCAGGATTTCCACAAATGACAGAGGAATGCCAAATAGGACAGTGAGGTATATGTATATTCACGTACCAGTTAAGTACTATATATTTCACATATGAAACTTATTTGAAATCATAGTAACTCATGAACTATATGAAAGCATTCTTTTCAGTTACTCAATCAATGCACCCGTGGACTGTGTAAAATTGATATATGCACGTTATACACAATATACTGCACAATCATTTGTATTACAATAGCTTTCCAAATGATATCAACACCTTTTTAAAATCCTTACTCCAAAGACCTTACAAAACACAAAGCCAGAAACACAAAGAAAGGGTAGGAAAGAACTACATATGGAAGCAAAGTGATCAGAGTGATCCTTGGTGTTAGGGTGATCTTGGGTAACATTGAATTTGCAGCTGAATACAAGGCTATAGCCTGTGGCCCAGCAAAGCTGCTAACCACAAGGTAGAATGATATATTAAAAGTAACACTGCAAGATGCTTAGGCAAGCATTTTCCTAATAATGTGGTAATATGTAGGACATATGACTCATTGTGTAAGGAGAATGGGATGCAGCCCACCAGCTATCATTAGGAGATAAGCATAAGTAAGACCTTGGAGATGAAGGAGGAGTCAGCAAGAAACAGCAATAGATCGAAAGAAGCTGGGGTCAGGGTCTTATGCATGTGTTCATAGCAAAAAGACATGTAAAATAAGTGAAATGCATATGCAATTCCATGCTAATGAAGTAAACAGTAATCAGAGGTGGAGCTTGAGATAGGAGGGAATATGGGTGGAACAAAGGAGGGACAAATGTGGAGTAAATGTTAATAAGCAAGAACCAAGATGTATAAATATAGAAAAAACTGATGTTCCCTCAGCTCCCAAGTTTTTTGGAGCTGGCCCGAAATTGTCTCCATTTCGAATAAAGCTGTGGCTAGCAATGTGTACTGGTGTTTGCTTTCTAAGCAATTGGGTCATCGTCTCCCTAGTCGTTAGGTGCCACATGGAGTCAGGGGTCTAACACTTGGGACTCAGCTCGTTGCTTCTAATGCAAGTCTCTGGTTATTTGAATACATATTGAATGTAAAATCTATATAGCTAGGTAAACTTATTTTAATGTAACAAAGCATAAAAGGTATGTACCACCGCCAGTTCAGATGTGATATCTATAAGCCTTGGCATTTATTTCTGACGAATATAGGTATCCCTATCTTTAGCAAAACAGAGTTTATAGTCCTGATGTTTCTGAGTAACAAAGAAAGATTTGTGAAGGCCCAGCAGGGGAAACAATGCTGAGGGGAAACCAGCACGGGTTTGTCACAGGTAGATCCTGCCTGACAAACCTTGTAGCTTTCTATGACCAGGTCACACACTGCCTGGACGCGGGAGCCGAGGCTGATGTCATCTTCCTGGACGTTAGGAAGGCCTTCGACACAGTTTCACACTCTATCCTCATTGGGAAGCTAGCAGACTGCGGAGTGGATGCCGACAGTCAGGTGGGTGGCCAACTGGCTTAGGGACCGCACCCAGAGAGTGGTGGTGGATAGTTCCTTCTCGGCCTGGAGGGAGGTGGGCAGTGGGGTCCCGCAGGGTTCAGTCCTCGGACTGATATTATTTAATATCTTCATCAGCAACTTGGATGAGGGCGTGGAGAGCACCCTCTCCAAGTTTGCTGATGATATCAAGTTATGGGACAAATTTAGTACACTGGAGGTCAGGGAGCAGATTCAGGCTGACCTGGACAGGTTGGATCAGTGGGCAGAGAGAAATAGGATGCAATTTAATAAAGATAAATGTAAGGTACTCCACCTGGGAAGAAGGAATCCCCAGCACACCTATAGGTTAGGGCATGTCCTTCTCAGCAGCTCAGAGGCAGAGAGGGATCTTGGAGTCATAATTGACTCCAAGATGAATATGAGCCGGCAGTGTAATGAGGCCATCAACAAGGCCAATTGCACCTTGTCGTGCATTAGCAGGTGCATGACTAATAGATCAAAGGAGGTGATGCTCCCCCTCCATGCAGCACTGGTCGGGCCACAATTGGAGTACTGTGTCCAGTTTTGGGCACCACACTTCAAGAGGGATGCGGAGAATCTGGAGAGGGTCCAGAGGACGGCCACTCACATGATTAGTGGCCTTCATGATAGACCATACGGGGGGAGGTTGAGAGAGCTGAATCTCTTCAGCCTTCACAAGAGACAGCTGAGGGGAGATCTTGTGGCCACCTATAAACTTATTAGGGGAGGTCAACGGGGAATAGGGGATGCACTATTTACTAGGGCGCCCCAGGGAGTGACTAGGAATAATGGGTGTAAACTAGTTGAGAGTGGATTTAGGTTAGATATTAGGAAGAAAGTTTTCACAGTAAGGATGACCAGAATCTGGAATGGGCTTCCAAGAGAGGTGGTGCTATCACCTAGATTGGAGGTCTTCAAGAAGAGGCTAGATAGTCACCAGGCTGGGGTCATCTGACCTCAGTCCTCTTTTCTGCCAGGGGCTGGGGGTCGGACATAATGATCCATTGTGGTCCCTTCTGACTCTACAATCTATGAATCTATGAATAAGGATGCTTTAAAGAAGATGATGATATAGGTCATTTAACATTTTCATGCAAATATCATTCAGACTGGTCATATTTTGTATACAGTCCTGAAGCTTCAGTGGCATATTGAAATAGTTAAAATAAATCTCACTTAACTGTAATTATAAAATAACAGCCTTTCTGGGTGGTCTTTGTGGAAGATAGTAACAACAGTACTGCATGCCATAGCCAGTATAAATATATCTATTATAGAGCCCATGTGTTTGTGGATTTACAATGAAGATTAGGTAGAGAGCTATATTTTGAGGGGTTTGTTTGCTTAACATACAGTCTAGAAATATTCCATAATCTACTGAAGGACAGTATAAGGCAGGGTAGAGATGCACCTTATAAATTAATGAACTGGAGATGCGTAAGATTTTGTAAGCAAGAGCTCACTACATCATGTGCATCTGAGGAAGCAAGTTCTTGCTCACAAAAGGTTATAGACTAACTGAATCAAAGATGAATAAGGTGCATCTCTATTCTGGCTTATATTTGCCTTCATACTAACATGACTAAATACCTCTCTAGTGCAAGGTATATTACGCATTGTATTTCTTTCTGATGCAAAGAAAAACTATCTAAAAAAGCAATAAATAATACTTCACACCACAGCTGATTTGACACAATATTATTATACTAATTCATAAACATTAATCAAGTTACAGCTCCCCAAAGATACAAATCAAAATTTTGGCCCCTTTTTGGGGAGGGAGGGGGTGCCAAGCACTTACTTACTCACACATGGCCTGCTGCTGCTTCAGTGTAAACTCCCAGAACATGACTGGTGTGGCAGTGGCAGGGTGGGATCCCTGAGGGCTGCCATTCTGGTGGCCCCTCTGAATTGGCATTCAGGGCTGGTGCTCTGTTCATCCCTCTCCCCCCCCCCCACCCCCGGCACTTCCCTCCCCAGTTACATTACTGCATCTCACCTGTATATTATTCCAAAATATCATAATTTTCTTTTTTACAAATAAGGAAACTGAGGTGGAAGCTGCATATGTCACAAAGCAATAGAGTCAGCGCGTCAAGCATGGAATCCTGACTCTGAGGCTTCTTCTCACATGTGTTGATAGTTTTCCCTCTCTAAAGTTGTCACTTTGATTATGAAAGATGAGGAGCCAAGGAATTATAACTTGCAGGGGAAACTTGTGTAGACAATCCAACCACACAGTTGCTGGATTCTGATTACAGGAGGTTGATTTGTACTGAAGGTGCATTCTTCCATATACACCAAACTATGGCTTTCTTATTGCCAGCTCTTTAAGCAAATTTCTTTCTTCTAGGCTCACTATACCTCATCTTTCAATACTCCGATGTTAAAAGAATGGATGGTAGTGCAACCTGTTACTGAAGGAGTAATTTGTGTTTGGCACATGACAACCTGTCCCATTGTTCCTTTCTACATGAAAAATCTTTTGAACGAAATATAGTTCATCATTGCAGAGTCCGTGGGTTTATTTCTAGCACTGGCTTGGTCTCTTTAGTGCCTGCTTTGTAGCATTGTCTGTCAAAGCGAAATTATGTGACCTTTTAGTGATTAAGACAGTATTGGAGGTGTGGGGAAGGCAAGATGGGGAAATGCCTAACTGAAAGCACATCATATATTAATTCTTCATGACACTTTCAGTAGCTCTCTGAAAACACTATGGTGTGTTTGAAATAACTGTCACAGAATCGGAGATTAAAGGTTTAGAAGAGACCTTGGGTTATGTAGTTCAAATCACCTACATTAGGGAGAAATGACTGTGTAAGGTTTTCAAAGGGACTGCCATTCACCTCTCTGCTCAAAATGAATGGTACTCTAACTTCACACTTTGTATTGACTACTTAAGAACCCAACTTTGCAACCTTTGCTATCAATGACAATACCATGTAGACTTTAAATTGTAGGCCTAATTCTGAATGAAGATGCATAGCTATCTTTTTCAGTAAGTTGTTATCCTCTTGTCCTCCTCCCTCAGAGTTTTATAATTTCCATGTTGAATCTGTTCATCTCTGACACTTTGGCCAACTTAAATAAAAGGAATTAAGTGTCTACAACTTTTAATGGCCTTGTCCTACAGCTTTTAATGACCTTGTAAGAGCTTTACTGAACAACACACTGCTCTTCAGTCTCTGAGCAGGTCCTGTCCCAACAACATTACTGGCTTCCCTGGTTCCTGACCCTGCCTTCAGCTTATTCCTGGATTTTCTCTGCCTACCTGTTTCCTGACTCCTGACCCCAGCCTGGCTTACTCTTGGACTTTCCCATAGAGATCATCCTTTGGACTTGGTAACTAGGTTTCTGATACTTGACTCCTGACCCTTGGCTTGGCATTTTGGCTTCCGATTGTAGCTTCTGACTTTTACACCTACAACCCCCAATTTTTCATCCAGCTCTACCCTCTAGGCCAACCAGTCTGGTCAAATGTGACAGGCCTGGCCCTCAGAGTAGAATCTGTAACTTATACTTGGTTTCTAGGTTGGCAGGAGGAAAATTAGGCAACTTGAAAGGCTAATGCACAAAAATGCATGTTGTGTTGAGAGATGCCTTGAGATAGCTGAAAGGGAATGATACGACACAAGGATGCCTGAAATCCTAGCCTCCCTAGAAGTTAGATACTTGATTCAGGGATGCAGGCAGAGGGCTCAGACTGGATTTAAACCCAAAAGGATGTGTGCCCAAAAGCCCCTCTGTTTTTTAAAGAACTAAGTAGGGATCACTCTTTTCTTTTAGAATAATGGTGCCCATATGATTATAATAGTTTGGTGCTTGGAAATCTCACCCAGAAAGTGGGATATACATTTCTAATGCCCTCCTCATTCTGAGGGGATTCAAGCCTACATGCCCTATCTCCCAGGAACATCACCAGGCTGTAAAATAAATAGGGACACTCTATGCCCTATTGAAGTAACTGTGGAGAAAGGAGGGCAATATTCATGGGGCCAGAGAGAGAGCATAAGAGGGAGTCTGAATTTGTAGTTTAGTGATTAGGATACTCAGCCAGGAGGAGGAAGTTCTGAGTTACACTATCAGCTTCCAACAAGATGAGGTACAGTGCTTTACTTTATCAATTCCATGAGATTGCTGAGACCCACAGTAGATACGGCCCCTGCTGCTGTGTCCTCCAGATCCATGAGCAGCCCCATGGGCCATGGTTTGGCATGCTGGATCAGGCATCCTAGACCAAGCAGAGACAGCACAGGGCCTTGGAGCCCTGTCCCAGCATGCCATGTTGGGTGGAAGCAGCATGTGGGGGTGGCACAGGGTCCAATCTGGTGCACAGACCCACCCTGCAACATTCATCTGACTGATAGGGTCGAAACCTTAAGTACCACTGACCTCACATATTTTAATGTCTCCTGTTCTCTGGATGTGATACACAGTTTATTTGCCTAAGGAATTAAATGCCTTACTAATCTAGTCTTATGCCATACTAATGTATTAGCAATTTACTAAATGCTAACTAATGAATCTGGACTTCATATAGGGCACTTGGATGAAATTTAGCAGTCTGTGATGCACAGAAGGTTAGACTAAATGAACTAATGTTCCCTTCTGACCTTAAACTTTCTGAAACTATGAAATACTCTTAACAGAGATGTCAATTATTGAAAAGTATAATTGACGTACATTGGGCACATCAACACATGCATTTGATTGATCTGAGATCAGTTTACTTGTGAGTAATGTATTCACAAGTAAATGCTCCTAGGCAGGCATCTATACATGTAGGGATGTGGGAGCAGATTTCCTGTTCCTAGCAGCAAACTGCTTCCGTTTCCTGTGGCCTTGCAATGGGCTCCTGCCACCACCAGAGGGAGCTCAAGGCTCCCCGCTGGGTGCTAGCCCAGGTGCTGGCAGCGACAACCAGGCTAGGAGACTGCTGTCTCCTGGCCAGGGTGGGACATTGTTCCCTATCCCCAAGGGGCTGTCTGCAGCCAGAGCAGGGACAATGTTGCCCTGCCCTGGCAGCAGGGAGTTCCCAGTCCCAGCTCCCTGATTGGGGCAGGGAACTTGGAAAAAGCTGCAGGAGAGGGGCAGGTCCCAGTCCCCTGCCCTGGTCCACCAGTGGGGCAACTAGGGGCAAGCCCCGATCTGGGCAGGGATTCTCCACCCAGCTGGGGGTTCACTACTAGCTGCCCCACAGGTAGATGGGGCAGGGACTGGGACCTGCCACACCCCTGCAGCTCTGTCCAAGCTCCATGCCTTGATCACTCTGTTCATGGAGCTGAGTGGGGAACAAGTCCCCCAACCTGTTCCCTACCCAGCTCAGTAATGATGGAGCTCACCAGGAAACAGGCTTCCAGGTCTGCAATTACAGAGCTGGGTAGGGAACAGGCTCCCCAGTGCCCACCAGCTGGGAGCTCATGGTGCCAGCTCCGTGATCTCCCAGTCCAAGCTCTGTGACCATGGAGCTGGCGCTGGAAGATAAGGATTTCCCAGCTCCCATTCCCCAATCGTAATCTTGAAGTTGGGGGCTTAGAGATCCCAGGGCAGGGGAACATAGTTCCCGCCCCAGCAGCAGGCAGCTCCCGGGGCAGGAAACAATCTCCTGCCCCCTGGTAACCAGCTGACTGCTCCTGGTCAGACATTTACGTGAGCACAAGTAACTTGCACAAGTAAATTTGCTACTTTCATCTGCAGGTAACAAATTTACTCGCAATTAGCAAGGTTTACTGTGCAGTAAACATGTGCACATATAGGCACACATGCTTACTGCGCAGTAAACTATGCTACTTCACAATAAAGCACCTTGTATAGATGCGCTCATTATTGTTTTGGACAACTTTCAATAAGCAGCTGACTTGAACATCAACTGATGTCCCACTGGCTAAAGAAAATCATAATATAACATCCTGCAGTGAGCAACCTGAAGTTGATACAGTACAGAGTTAATATAAATTGCATCTTGGGAGCATTTATAAATGTTAATGTCTTTCCTTAAGGGACGTGACTATTATTTCTCTGTACTTTTGATCACTGTCCAATTAACCTTCCCCTGAAGGTCTCCTACCATCTAGGTAGCTTAAACAATTCCTACATATTTGCCAGGAGAGCAAAATAAAGTAAATGTCTGTGGTTATTGTCTTTTTCCTGCTTTAATAGGTTCCCAGAAGTTATTCCAAACTAAGGTTTAAACAACAAAACAAAACTAGAGGTCTAGTGACAGAAAGTAACAGAAATAAAAACTGCAAAAAAATTAACTTAGCAGAAAAAGGTATATTGAGCAATGATAACCACCTGTTTTATGCCGCAGGAGTATGCAGAGTTCTCAAACCTGTATATTTGTGCTGTAGTTAACTCTAGCATTATTTCTTTAAGTCATTAATCTTTTTTAGGGCCCAAAATATATCCATTTTAAAGCTAAATTGCAGACATTTTCTGATTATTTACTACTCCTAGCAAAATTAGATATTTCTGTAATTAGATCTGTTATCGGTTATATTTGATTTGCAGCTAACTATTTGAAACCACAGGGTATAATCTGAATAGGGTTCCTGGCAAAAGAATGTGGTTATAATGAGATTTTTTGATGTGTTGTAAAATGTAATGATTAAAAAAATGGGCCTTTTGAGTTTTTGAGTAACAAAATTATACCCTCTGCAATACCCCTTGGGAAAAGGCAGAAAGTGATTTAACTGTAGCCAATGAGGAGCGTCAGAGGATCAGAATATGTTCCATTCACTGATAGTTTCAACAGCTAGAAGTTGAGATTAATAAGCCTGAAATGTATCTTTGCAATAACATTTATTGTAGGGGGAGTAACAAATACCTTAATATAAATATCTGCCTAACAAAATTTCCAATGTTTATTATAATTTCGTAACTTTAACACTTTCAAGGGACTCAATGCCTGGAAATTCAATATCTGGGAAATCCTGAAGTCAGTGGTAGCCTTTGTTGTCCCGGTGCAAATGGGTTGAGATGTTTCTAATTATAAACAACTTAAAACAGTTACTTCAATTTGTATTGTGTTCCTAAGGAAGGCAGAAAAGAAAGAAATACACATGGAGAGGAATAGGAAAATAGCTGGGCACTGGTGCTCAAGCTTCTGACTCTGTGGGCCAGATGAACATTGTGGATCTGGTCTGTGGGCTGGATTGAGCCCTGGATGCTAAAATCAGCCCCTATGCTATCTCTGCTAAGCCCCACTGCAGCCTCAGCTACCTCCAGGCATTGGGACTAGGACCCAAGCACTGTCCCATCCCAGCCCCGAACACTGTGATCAGACCCTGCATACCCAATCTAGCATGAAGGGCTTGAGGCTTCCTATGGGTTAGGAAATTTGGCGCCACTCCTCTGCTGCCAAATTTTCAGACTCATGGAGACCACTGGAGCTCCACATGGCCCAGGGGTTGAGCACCCCTGCTCTAGGGAAAGAGAGGTACACAGAGATGGATCGTGGCAGCGGTCCCTCGAAGTCAAGGATGATGTGCATCAGGCTTGATGGGTCCTCAAGTGACTTCAATGAGCAAGGCTTCAATGCTGGGGGACACAGCTTCACGGAGGATGCCCGCGCTGGTCTGGAGGTTCTCCCATTTTATCTCCAGGATTTGACACAAGCACAACTGGTGAAAGCTCTCAAGGGTCTTAATGTGGCAGCAGTAGATGGTTCAGGCTTCAATGAAGTACAAGAGGGTGGTCACCATGACACCCTTATAAACCAGGACCTTTGTCGACTTCCAAAGTTCTCTATTTTCAAAGACACAGAGCTTGAAGAAGGCAGCACTGGCACAGCTGACCCAGTGCTGGACTTCTTCATTGAGAGAGGTGACTGCCGAGATACAGAAAGTGCTCCACATATTCCAGAGCCTCCCCATCTATGTAGATAGCATGAGAGATGTTCAGCTGGCCTGGGGAGGGATGGTAGAAAACCTTCATCTTGGCGACATTCAAGTACAGGCCAAGTCTTTTATACAAAACATCGAAGAGATCTAGGGTCACTTGCACATCCTGTGCAGAGTGAGCCATCATGCAGCAATCATCCACAAACTAAAGATCATGGATGTCCTTGGTGGTGAGTTTCGATTTTGCCCAGAAGCGCCCAAGATTGAAAAGCTTTCTGGATACTGACGCTGGATGGTAGTTCATCTTGGATGAGGTGGTTTATGACAGTCAGGTAGATGGTGAACAGGGTGGGGGCTATCATGCAACCTTGTTTGACCCTGGTGCAGATGCAGAAGGCATCAGTTTCAGATCTTCCACTCAGGACGGTGGCAGTCATATTGTCATGCAGGAGTCTCAGCACGATGACAAACTTCAGCGGGCAGCCAAGGCATTGGAGGATAGTCCACAGAGCTTCACAATATAAGGAATTGAATGCCTTGGTCAGGTCAATGAAGGTGAGGAACAGTTCTTGATTTTGTTCCTGACATTTTTCTTGGATCTGCTTGGCAACAAAAACCATGTCTGCAGTGCCCCGGGATGGTTGGAAGCTGCACTGGGTTTCTGGAAGGATCTCCTCAGCGACAGGACAAAGGTGGTTCAGGAGAATGTGGGCCAGGATCTTACCCGCAATGGACAGGAAGGAAATCCCCCTGTAGTTCCCATATTCAGATTTGTCCCCCTTCTTGTAGATGGTCACGATGGTCACATTCTTCAGATCCTCAGGGATGTCCTCTTCGTCCCAAAGGCGGAGGACAAGCTGGTGGAGTTGTGATGTGAGCAAGAAGCCACCAGCATGGTAGATCTCTGTGGATATACCATCCAGCCTACAGGCTTTGTTGGTTTTCATCTGTTGGATGTCCTGCTTCAGCTCTCTGCTGGTTGGTGGATCGCCAAGGGAATCCACCACAGGGCATTACAGGATGCCTTGGGGCATCTCCTCTGATATGGTGAACTCCTGGGTAAGGAGGAGTTTAAAATGCTCCTTCCAACACAGTGGCAATGTGTCGGGGGTGCATGGGGGTGCACATGTACCCCCTGAGAGTGCTGGTGCACCCCCTGGCTAGAGTGATCCCAGGCGGGGGGGGGCAGGTGAGAGCGCTGGTGCCCCACCTGAGAGTGCTGGCCAAAGAGTGCGCCAGGAGAAGCAGTCCCCCTGAAGCCAATCTCACTGACCCAGAAGTGAAGGTGGCATGACCAGAAGTGCTAGTGGCATGCTGTTGCCAGTTGTGGGTCATCAGGATCAGCCGCAGGGGGACCCTCCCCTCTCCCGGCCTGTGGGATCACCCATGGGGGGACCCTCCCCTTGGTTTGCAGGAACAGACACGGGGGCCCCTCCCTTCTCTCCAGCTGCTGACTAGTCATTTGTGGGCAAGCACCCCCCTGACTCGGGAGACACCAGTCACCCATGTTCCAATGCAGACAGATGGCATCATCATCTTTGAGGAGCTGGGAGTCATCTTGTGATTGGAGGGGATTTTATCCAATGGAGCAGGGTCTGTAGGTTGTCTTGGTAACCTGGAAGGAGATACACATGGCATGCTGGTTGGCATAGCCTTGGGTCACATGCACCTTCTCCACCCACCAATTGTTCTTCATGTCACAAATGCATTGCTGGACCCCAGCCTTCAGCTGGTGGTACACTGCCGTCTTTCACAACGTTTGTGGATGGCTTTGACAGGCGATGAAGGCTGCATGCTTCCACTTAAAGGAGATCATGAATTTGAGCATCATTGGCATTGAACCAGTCCTGGTTCCTTCACCATGCAAACCCAATAGTCTGGGCACAGGCATCTTGGACAGCAGACTTGAGTTGCTCCCAGGGTGCCTGAATGGAGATGTCATCAGTGCTAGGACTTGCTCCAGTGCATTATACAACTGGGCCTGGAACTCCTCCCACTGTCCAAGGTCCTTTAGAGCTGTGACATTCAGTCATCTATGGGTGGCCTTCTGGGTCTTCCAGTGTCTTGGCACCAAGAAAATGTTCACCACTGAGCACACAAGTCCATGGTCTGTCCAGCAGTCTTCAGATCCCTTCGTGGCCCTTGTGATTAGCACATCCCTCAGGTCCCCCACTTGGATGATGATATAGTCCAAGAGGTGCCAGTGCTCCAACCGTGGATGCCTCCATGTGGTCTTAAGCTGGTCTTTCTAGTGGATGATGGTGTTCTTCACAATCAGGCCATGTTGGGTGCATTTGGTCAGGAGCAGGATACCATTGGCATTGGCCTTCCCCATGCCATTCTTGCTGATAGTTCCTCTCCAGATTTTGTGGTCATGTCCAACCCGGGCATTGAAGTCACCCAGGAGAATGACCTTGTTGTCCCTGGGGATGGAGGCAATGGTGTTGTCAATATCGGAGTAGAACCTTTTCTTTACACTTCCTTGTCCAAATCCAGAGTCAGAGCATATGAGCTGATGACAGTGGTGCATTGGTTTCAGCTGAGCTGCAGGCAAAGGATCATCAACCTTTCACTGACACCTGAAGGGAGTTCACGGAGCACATCAGCAATCCTGGTTCCTGCCGGCAAAACTGACTCCATGGATATGGGAGTTGCGGTCTGGTTTCCCTTTCCAGAAGAAGGTGTACCCTCCACTGACCTCCCTCTGCTGTCCCTCCCTAGTGAGCCAGGTTTTGCTGAGAGCAGCAATATCAATGTTATGCCCTGCTAACTCCCGACTCACAATGGCAGTTCATCTTTCCAGGCAATCACTCTTTGGGTTGAGCATTCTCACATTCCAGGTTCTGAAGTTTAGCTTTTTATTTCAACTGCAGGAATGGTAACCCCACTGGGTGTGGTTTCCCAGCCAGGAAAAGTAGGACAGCCTATTTTTGGGGCACCTTTTCAAGGACTGAAAAGACCCCACATTTACAGGGACCCCTTATACACCTACACTGTGATAACATTTTAATGCCATGCCTGTATATTAGATTTCATAGATTTCATAGACATTAGGGCTAGAAGGGACCTCGGAAGATCATCGAGTCCAGCCCCCTGCCCAAAGGGCAGGAAGT
Source organism: Alligator sinensis (assembly GCF_000455745.1). NCBI lineage: Eukaryota > Metazoa > Chordata > Crocodylia > Alligatoridae > Alligator > Alligator sinensis. The sequence continues at coordinate 1,933,453 of NW_005841972.1, read as the reverse complement.
CAGCCGGGTTCATAGGATCCCAGCAAGATGAGCATCCAGTTTGCTCTTGAAGGTTTTCAATGTGGGTGCTTGAACCACCTCCGGTGGCAGGCTGTTCCAGACCTTGGGGGCTCGGACAGTAAAGAAATTCTTCCTTATGTCCAGCCTGAAACGATCTTGAAGTAGTTTGTGACCATTCGACCTCGTCATCCCTTGGGGC
>NW_005841972.1:1883379-1932225 GCF_000455745.1 Alligator sinensis | reverse complement strand
CATCTGGTGGTCAATGATGACCCCTAAGTCTCTTTCTTCCATAGTGCTAGCCAACGTAGCACTGCCGAGCTTATAAGGATGCTGCGGGTTTTTTTTCCCAAGGTGGAGAACCTTGCATTTATCGGCGTTGAACACCATCAGATTCTCGTCCGCCCACTTGCTGAGCCTGTCCAGGTCAGCCTGGATCACCTGCCTGTCTTCTGGTGTGGATGCTTTTCCCCAAAGTTTGGTGTCATCAGCGAACTTGGCCAGTCCACTTCTGACTCCAGTGTCCACATCATTAATGAAGATGTTGAACAGTATGGGTCCAAGGACAGAGCCTTGGGGGACACCACTGGTCACAGGACACCACGATGAGTGACTTCCATCAATTACTACCCTCTGGGTCCGACCCCGGAGCCAGTTTTCCAGCCATTGGATCATGGAGGACCAAAGGCGACAATTGGCCAGTTTCTCTAAGAGGTGATTATGGGAAACCAGGTCAAAGGCTTTTTTGAAGTCAAGATATATGACATCAATCTCTTCTCCCTTGTCCAGGTGATAGGTCACCTGGTCGTAGAAGGAAATAAGATTACTCATTACTCGTAGATTACTTTCCCCCCAGAGATATTGGCAAGTTGATATATTTTTTAAAGAATATGAATTTGAAGCTGTTGTGGAGTAGGAATATTGTAATAAATTCTAATATTGATTATTGTGCAGAAGAGCTGACAAAGGTATACAATAAATACATTTATCGTATAGTTTTGCAATGTCAGTTGTCACATGCATGTTGTCTTTAGATTGACTAAATATATAGCCAATTAGGAAGCAAGGCAAGCTTTATTTACCAAAACTAAAAGGACATACTGTAAACTAGAGGCATATTGTTGTCAGGCATTCAGTACTAGTGTATTTAATGGAAGAAACACAGAGGGTAGCGGGAGAAAAAGTAACAAGAAGAATGTCTGCTTATTTTGGAGTGCTAGTATCTCAGTATCAACAGTACATGTTAGAGTTTGTCTTTGTAATTATAAATGCATTGTTTTTCAAGTATTTTTTTACTAGCAAATTGTATTTTAACTGTCACTTTAAAATCTCTGAAGTCCCTTGACTTTTTTGCCTCTCCTGCCATTATCTGGTTATATCCAGCTGCAAAGACAGGTGAGAAACTGCCCTAGTCTGCCATAGCAGACCCTAGTGCTACTCTCAGTTGGTAGAATTTTTTTCTTTTCACTCAATTCTTCCTTCTGTTTGCATCCACAACCTGAATAGAACTAATCACGCACTGAGCTCCATACAATCAAATCTACAATTCTACCAGTTCATTGACAGCATCACCAGGGTATCAACCACAGAAGGATAATTGTTACGCTTCAGCACCTTTTCACATAAATATGTATCAGCAAAATCTCATTTTGTATGGCCATTGTTCTAAAATGTCAATTACCATACATAACAATGCATTCAGATTTGCTCTAATGCATGCCTGCTGTATACACAGACCCAGGTGATACACATTATATAAGCAACCTAAAATGGAATGTCATTGTTGAACGTTTTTCTACCTTTACATTTCTGTTTCACCCAAAACATTTGCAGGCCAAGTCTACACAATGCTATCTATAAGATAGTGACTCTGTTCATGTCAGTTCCTTCTTTTTCAAGAACTTTCTGTTGACTCCAGTTCCATGTTCTCCTTCAGGGAATAATTTATGCTCTGCAAAAATAACAATACAATAAAGGGTAGTGGACTTTTGTAAAATCTGTGTTAGATATCCCAATAGATCTGGTGTTACACAATTATATATTTCCCTTTTAAGCCTGTAAGAGATTTATATAAAACATTGTTTTCTACACATTTCAAGAAAACATGCAACTCTTCTAGGGAGGATACGGGGATAATTTTGTCAAACCCAAATGTTGGAAAATATCACATAAATCATTTATTTGACAATAATTAAATTACAAGAGATTTATGAAATCATTAATGAGCAAATTTTGAAATTCAGTCAGTAGGATAGGATATGAAGTTATTCACAGTATGCAAGAATAACCCCACTGACAATCTGTGGACACTTTTGGGATAATTATGTCTGGAAGAAGTTTTAAAGCCTAAGAAGAAACCTCATTTGGCAAATCATCTTTTTAATGAACAAATTAAAGCAACCCGTCCCCCCCTCAAAAAACAAAAAAAACCCCCAACCCCTTAATAATTAGAAAGGGCATTTTTTTTTTTGTATACTTTTCGTTGGAGGCTACTAATTTCAAATTAGATGTAAAGATAGCTTTTCCCTTTCCTTGAAAGTCAATATAGCCTATGTATAGCACACCACATTACCATTTCTTTGACTACATTTATTTCTACAAAGTTTTTAAAATATCTGTGCAAGTAAGGTTTAATAACAAAACAAATATTTCTTCTTTCTACACTATCTATTTTTCAACAGGCCAAGTAATATTAAAATCAAACAGTATCAGAAAATAAAAGAATCCCCCAAATCACGAGATAGACTTTAAGGCTGTATACAGATATTCAGGGAAGTTATGGGAAAGCTACATTGGGTTAAAAATGACCACCCAATCTAATTTAGTTTGCCCAGGTGCAGACCTTGCAATAGATAGGTGCATCTAAGTGAGAAGTATACAGAATTTCAAGACAGTTAGTTCAGTCTAAATATGGCAGACCCAATATAAATTAACTCTGCATCTGAGGTACACTCAACCGAGATAAGGTTGGCCATTTTTAGACCAAACTAACTGTCCTGAACTTTTGAACAGTTTCCAGTCCAGCCCCAAGGGACTGCCCCAGCCCCATGGTTGCACTTTGCCAACCCTTTTCCTGACACCAAGCTATTTTTAGCCCTCCCACCCTTTAACACCCCCTTTCCCCGTGATGGACAACACTCCCCCTAGCCCACCAATCCCTCTATCCCACAAGCTGCTTCTGGTGCCACTTTTACCAGCCATCAATAGTGCCAGCAGCCAAGAAAATAACTTGGGGCAGGGAGAGATGGGGGGTTGGTTTGCCAGGGATTCAGAGGGCTAAAAATATTCCTGGGAGTGAAAACAAGCAACAAGCGTCCCCACAGACCTTGTCAGCTCCCCTGATCCTGCCAAACCCTCCTGTGGACCCCACTAGCCCCACTGATCCATCCAACCCCCTCCAATGGATGCCATATAACCCCAATTCCTCCCACAGACACCACCTGTGCCCCTGATCCCCTGCAGACCCTGCCTGCCCCCTGGCCCCACATGGACACCCACACAGACCTCCCCGTTCCCTCACCCTTCCTGCTAGCCACCCCATCTTGACTTACCTTATATCAGGTGGCCATTTTTAACTCAATCAAACCTCCCCCTAACCTCCCTGAATCTCTGTACACAGCCTAAGAGAAAAAATGCTGGGTGTCCTTTATATTTATGTTCTAATTTTAGACTATTTAGGATTCTTGGTTCTAGCCATGTCAGTTTAAGGACATAGGCACATAAGGTTCTTTGGGTAAATGCGATATCTTTTCTTACACCAACTAAATAGTTGTGGGGGAAAAAAAGTTCTTTGCAAGCTTTTGGGCACAAACACCCTTCTTCAGGCATAGGAAGACTCTGCTGGTGTTTTGTATGCTACTGCTACACAAAACACCAGCAGACTCTCCCTGTGCCTGAAGAAGGGTGTTTGTGCCTGAAAGTTTGCAAACAACAATTTTTCCAACTATTTAGCAAAGAACCTTGTCAGAATATTTAGGACACACTCAAGTTACCTTTTCAAGCTTTTCACTGCAAATATGACAGCTAGAAAGTCACTTTTTTAATAAAATAAAATAGTGAAAATATGAATAAAACTGAGAATGCAAGGTTTCTCCTTTTCTATTAAGTGCCCAAAACACTGGACTACAGAGACATACTTATATTCCTTTTCTCTCTGTGTCCCAAGACATTTTTAATTACTCCATGGTTACATAAAAAGTGTAAACAGGAAAGACTATGAATTCCCCCAATGACCTTCCAGATTACCCTGCAGTTTAATGGTTAGAGCATTCATCTGGAAAGTGAGATGTATAGGATCAAATCTCTCACAGGAGAGGAAGGTTTTGAACCTGGGTCCCCACATCCTGGGTAAGTACCTAAACCACTGACATGCTGGATCAAAGGGAGGGGGGCAGCTCCCCTTCTAACTGGGTTATGATTGGGGCTCAAACTGACATGTGGTCTAACAATACCTGATGGATCAGATCCTTCAGAATAGAGCCCACAAGAATACTTATTTTGGGAAATCTGACAGAGTTGCTCCATATCAAGACATAGGTATCTCTGGGCTTGCCCAGAAACAGAGCTGTACACACCTAAGGACTTTTACTGGTGAAAACTTGCCATCTGCAAACTTCAGGTGCTCCTGAGTTAGATGACAACTGAATAGGGGGTGAAACATTCTAAGTCTGGCCCCTAAAGGGGCAGTTTGGGGTACTTCACAGACCTTTTTATTGGTGTAGCCCTGACTCCAAACAAAAGGTTCTCACTAATTTATTACAAATTCTCCAAGTGCCAATTATATGGAGTGCGGACTGCATAAACTAGAGAGAGAAAATAATTTCTATACGTTCTAAGAAAACAAAAAGCAATGTTACAATTCACTGATACATGTTTTGATAAACTTTTTAAAATACATTTTTAAAGAGCAGCTGTGGAAGAGCTATCCTCCAACTTCGTGAGGCCCCACAAAAATCTTTCTTTGACCCACTTCTATTTCTCCCTTTTTCTTTGAGCAATTCATTCACAAATGTGATTGCAGTTCATCATCTCCATGCTGGTGTTTTACAGCTGTACTTTTGTACTGCAGACTTGACTCCTACTGTTCAAATTTGAATTCCAACCTTCCTTTTCTGACATTTCTTCATGGGTGTCCAGATCTTAACTTAAAGTTAATATGGCCAGAAAGTATAAACTTTCCTCCCACAAAATATAGCCATCTTCCCTGTCACTCAGTTCTGTAACTTAGACATTGTTTTGGTTTTGTCTCTCTTTCTAGATCTCTATAAGAGTCTGCATATGCATAACTAAAATGTTTGTGTAGACCCCAAACATCTGACATCTAAACAGCCAATTTCCTTCTCTCCAGCCCTACCAAATCTAATATTTCCTTACTTATATCCATACAACATGGAATATTATCATGACTTGTCACTTCAACCACATCATCCCCCTCTACTGTCCCTCCACAATTTTCCTTTATCAATCATAAATATAAGCTACTCATCTTCTCTTTCTGGCCCTTCACAACCTATCCTTGTTCCACCTATCATATCGCCTGATACTGAGATATCAACTATTATATTCTAAAAGGGGGGTGTTAAAAGATCTAAATCTGGCACCTAAAGGGGTGGGTTTAGGGACTTCAGACATTTTTATGGATGTAGCTCTGACTCCATTCTATATTCTATTCTTCAAAATACTGTGTGACAGTTTCCAAGAAGCATTTTAATCCTGTCTCCCCAACACCTTGTGTCTAGCATACAATTTGTTGCAAATGTGAAGCAGACTGATGAAGCTCTATTGTTCAAGAACAGGAGCCCATCATGGTGTATGTCCCACCCTGAATAATAAATTATGTGGTTCTAGGTGTCCCTTCCATGTAGGTCATTTTCATATCAGATGATAGAAATGATTCCCTCATTCATCAAATGTGAGAAGGCAATCCCTTTGTTTTGCAGATAATGATAATTGTCCCACAGTTGAAAAAGTATCTATAGCATACTCCAAGATCATAACTGGAGAACTGGCATAATCCTAACTTTGAACAAGCCCTTATCCCCAGAACCCTTTTTAAGTAATCTGTCCTATACTTTTTCCCCCTATAACATCAACTGTTTCTAAAAGGTAAAGGATTGACCATGTATAGTCATATCTACCCCACAACATTACTGTGCAATACAGCAATGTGCTCAAGATATACTGTTTTATGCACACTACCTCCCCAAATGAGAATCAATGTGAATTAATCCACCAGCAGCACTACATGAACATGGCTACATGGATTCTGATTTGCAAGGCAGCAAGAAGAGCAGTGCACTGTTTGTGTGTGCCTAATGTAGTGCATTACAATTTGTGGCATAGATATCTGCCTCCAGTACATTTAAAGTGTGATGGCAGCCCACATAGACTGACTCAAACTAGCTTTATGCAAGCTGGTGTTAGTGTAGGCTAAATATCACACGGTTAAAGGTTTACACAACTGAAAGAGGCAGCTGGTCAATTTCACAGGCAGATCTTTAGACAAGCCACCATCTTCATGGGCTTATCATGGTGTCCCCCCCCCACCCCATGCCCCTAATTGGGCAGGGCCCCAGTGGCCCCATCCCCCGCCAGTAATTGGTGAAGACACCTGTCCATAATATGGCCTTGCCCCTCGCTACTGATTGGTGGAGGGGGGTGGGATTGCATGACAGGCAGCCCTCTCAGTGGTGAGGGGTGGGGGCAGTATTCATATTGCCTGCTTACCTTCATGCTAGCAACCCTCTTCATGACAGCTGTATGGTCAGGAGGACTGGTGCCTCCCACATTTGTATGTTTAGTAAGTTTTTTGTTTGTTTTTTGTTTCCTGTGGATTTCCTGGGGATTGCCCAATTTCGTTATTTCTGTGAAATCTGCACAATCGCGACTTGAGTAGGTGCCTACCCATGGTCCCAGGCAAGTTTTTCAGCCTGACCTAAACCATAAGCTGTGTGGTGTACTACACTTTGAAAAAGCTCTCCAAATATTACAATGTATACCTTGAGAATCTGTTATCATGTACAGATAGATTTGCATATGTATTTGTGTGTGTGGGGGGGGGGGGGGGGGGGGGGTAGCACCAGGCTGCCATTGTCTGTCTTATCTTTTTTGTTGTCCTGGATAGGAAAAAGATACATAGACAAATGATATCAACAGAGAATTTGGAGTACAAATACCAGAAACATTGAGGTAGCAGAAGCAAAGGTAAGGAAGACTAAGTGTGTAAGGAGGTAGGAGGCAAAACTTAATAGAAAACTGTATTAAAAAGTTTGGACTATTAAATAAGGCTACTGGGGAGCCATATAGTTAATGAACAACTGTCACGGGGGGCAGGGGTGGGGAGGGGGAACCACCCTTGTCAGGTTCTGTAGAAGCCATATATCTGTTTAAGATTGACTGTTTCTATAATATAGATCATTTAGTATGAATGGAAATAGTAAATATGTTTTTTGTCACTATTGTGTCACATACTGTAATTATTTTGTGACATGACACCCAAGAGAAGTGAATGTATCTGTTAAACTTGTCATTGAGCATAATAGTTTAGAACAGCAACTCTAGAAAATGAATATTTTCCCAGTGGGCCAATGTATTAACTACTTCTCTGTGCAATTCCATGTCACTTCATTTTTTACTAGCCCATAACCTGGATATCATATAAAAAATAGTGCAGTAACAGAAAAGTAATATGTTAGTGTTGTATTGGTCAAGGCATTTTTGCATGCATGCAGTCCCATAATTTAAAATGTGTTGACACTGGTAAATCACTCTGAACAGCCTCAGGGCCCTTCTAGACATTCAGGTAAAGGAGTGATAGGCTCTGATGCACAAACCACATGATCATGCTTCCTGCCATTCCACACATACAGCCATGGAAACACACAGTGCACCACTGCAGCTGGGAGCCCTGTCAACTGATGGGTTCTCCAGCCACATGGGAGCACCTGGTCACATGTTTTATTAACTATGTGATAAGAATGAGCCACAAAGTTATCACACTATTTTGTAGAACAACTTTGTAGCTTATTCCTTGTTTTATCATGCCATTAACTGATTGAACACATGGCTAGGTCACAACTTAAGATGCAATTAGCTGGCTAACATAGCTATTTGAATCCCTTTAATAATGTGTAATGAAATCAAAATTTCAGGTTATACATTTCAATCAATCAATTAAATAAATAATACCCCAACTGCCCCAAAGCATTTACAAATTAAAGCTGACTCTTAAAAGGTATTGTTGAGCTGCAGAAAAACTCTTATGATTGATAAAGAATTCCTACCGGAGCATTAACATGATATGAAGACTGCAACTCGTCACAGGATGATTTTACAATAGTAAATCTGTTCATCTGCAGAGAAAACCAGCTGGAGATAAGAGGACCTGACAACTTTGTTTTTGAAAATAAAAAATACCAAGTACTAGATAAACATTTTGCCAGGTAGATATGTTTGATAGTACACAAACAATGGGGTGCCATTTTAAACTGTTAAATTGACCATATTTAGAGCAAACAGGTTTAAAAATCAAAGAGGCAGAGGATTTTTCAACAAACCTGAGAAGTTCTTCTGCATATGTTTCTCTTTGTCAATTCATTTTTGTAATTCTTTTCCCAGTTTATCATTCCAGCAATCAAAATGCAAGCCAATATCATTTTTTAAACATAGATATCTTACACTATTCAATTATTTCTAAAATACAATTATGAAATGCTCTGTAAAAGGAACATTGAATATTTGGTTTGTTCAAGCTCTTGTAGCATCCATCAAAGGTGCATCAGAGAACTATTCTATACAGTCTGCAAGAGCTCCTAAATACCACTGCAGGAAGGCACGGGCCAGATTTTTAATAGCCCAGTGGTGACAGTGCATGTGCATCTAAGGACAATGCACATACAGAAGCAGCTAATTAACATCAAACACTAATTAGTCCCTCAGTATTTAGCAATGAAGTATCAGCAGCTGTCTTAGATGCCATATGCTAATTAGCATTAATAAACTTCAGAAATAATTGTCTCCATTGTTCTGTGTCATAATACTCCCTCTAATTGTACTTTGGAGAGCATTGGCTATAAATGGTAGCAAGCATTACATTGCATTGCTTGAAGTTTAATGAGCAATTTACCGCAAATCATGGCAATGGAAAAAGGATATATACAGGAAGGAAAAGAGATTAATGGGAATTTTTAAAAAATCCATAATTAATATGCTAGCCTGTACCTGTATTTGAGAACTGCATAGGATTGGAGATTTTTTTTTGGCTCAAGATTGTCTCGTCGTGTGGTACACAGCAAAATTCATAGAAAGGTGAGGTTTTAACTTAATAAACCTGTTTCAGTGCTGCAGCATGAAGATGCTGTAAAAGATCAGCTTTATATCTTAGACAAAACGGTGCAAGCTATCACATTAGAGTGTTTGTGCTCTGGTTCTGATTTTATGGATGTGTAGAATTCCATTTCTCTAATGGTGAGGAGGAGAGAGAAGTGCTATATTTGATTCACCCTGATCAATATGCATTATCCAGTGAAGGAGGTTTTTCCTCAGAACAGTACTTTGTTTGCAACTTCAAACGGCTGTAACAATTGTTTTGCTTTATAAAAGGCAAAACACCAGCAGCATCTATAGAAAACACTAGTTTAATATTAGAGCAGTGGCATAAACAATCGCAAGGCCCCGAGACAGTGAAAGAGCCATGAAAACTTGTCCATGAGCTTGTCACTAAGAGGACTCAAAACTATCAGCAGAAGCACTCTGTAGTTTCTATTCCCCCAACCAATGAGTAAAACCCATTTAACATTGAGTACAAGTGCAAACAGTAAGCACACCTGTACTGACCAAAAGAGTGAAGTAGAATAGTAGGAGGTTAAGTGTAGCAGAAAAAGATCTGGTGACAAGGTAAGAAGTAGCAAACATGAGCAGAGGGAGCAATATGAAAGTGGAATTGTAGAGACCAGGACGCTGGTGAATTAGACATGGCCAAAATCTTCCATCCTATAGCAAAAACTGCTGCTGAGAATTACCACTTGTGCTACCACAGACTTCAGCTGAACTGCTCACAGTCCTACTATACACAAGAGCTGCTTCAAGACCCACTTCTATACTACTATTTAAAACCTATTATAAAACATTAAATCTAACTGCAGGTAACATGGCAGTTTCAAAAAAGGGAAAGCCATCCTAGATTTTTTCTACAAAAGGAAACCCACCAGTTCAGCTGAAGCAGTAAGAGCACAACAATTGTTTCTTTTGAAAAAGTGAGGAATGGAGGCCATTCAGGAGCACATCTTTGCTTAGAAATTTTACATCACTGTATTAGGGTTTTTACTGAAAATGCAGTATCCGAGTTTCCATCTTGTCCTTGATACATATCATTAAATCAGACAGTAGTGAAGACAGCTAGGTCATCTCTAAAGTAGTCTCAAGTCCTACTGCAGTTCCATCTACAAAACTTTTATACTGTAAAATGGAGACAGTCTGCCAGCAATTAGGATAAAATAATATGTATTAAAATATTCATTCTTCTGATTATTCATTCCATGTGATTTTTAATAGATGACAGAGCTCCAAAGCTCCAAAGTTTGAGTTTGTTTAGCAAATGTACTATATATCATAATGCTATAGTCATTATTATTTTAGGCCTCAGTGACTTCTCTCACTTTTTTTTTTTTAATGGAGAAAGCTGTCTGGTTCACTCTGTGACTGTGATTTTTAACTTTAGAACTGATTTTGGATCTGGGTTTGAACATATAATCAATACCAAAAATCCAGCACTGTTTGGATTCAGAGCCATTTCTAATTTTAAAGTCACATAATTTTTTCCCATGCAAGGAGGTTAGATAAAATTCTCTTATTTTGACAAACTTACTTATACCCCAAATCAAGTTACTTTTCCAATTATTTCATATTTATAATGGAATACCTACATGGGCTGCTATAATTCATATCTCTATTCAGATTCACATGCATGGATATAAAAATATATATACCACAGTTGAAATATTTGAAACTCTGAATTAAAATATTCTGTTTTCATATCTTAAAGTTTGTAGAAAATAATTATTATATAGTAGGTCTGTAATATCAAAATATACAAAAACCCTCTATGAAAGCATGTTATTAATTCAGACCTGAAGACATTTTCTTTCAGTAATTAAAACTTCAGCTATGGACTAACAAGGTGATATATGCACTTGTATTTTATTTTTTTAACAAGAGCCCAATGCAATTGTTTTCGCTTATGTTTTTAGTTTCCACAACAGACCCTGAGGCTTTGATAAAGCTTTTAAACTGGAAACATTTCTACCTTCACTCTTTATCAAGATTTCAACACAGGAATTAATATATTATGTTGGTAGTTGGATTTATATGCAAAATATTTTTCTCATGTTATATTAAAGAGATTTCCTCCTCCTGACCAGTTTGATGTTCCCTATATTGTGTACCAGAGTGCTATATCTTTATGGATTTAAAACACATTTAAAAACCTATGAACAGAATTTATTGCAGCAACTATGATAATTTTACTGTATATAGATTTCTAATGATAGGATATATATTTCTAAGATCCCACTTTCCTTTAGTATAAAAGCCAAAGTGCTCAATACTCAAAAGGCTAAGTTTGTGGCATTTAGGCCCAACCCGCTACATGGACAATATGGAGTCACACTGCCCCCCTGGGGAACCTCAGAAGATGTTTCTCTCCAGCAAGCTCTCTATGGTATACAATGATGGAGTATACAATATCTATAACACCCTTACAAGGCATACATTTACATCATACTTAAAAGAATGACTTAATTTTTTAATCATGTGATCTAACCCTTCCCAGCCCTCCCCCTCCCCCCCAAAAAAACCAAAAAACCAAAAAAAAAACCCTTTTGCAGACAAGGAGAAATAGGTTGGAGATTAGGAAGAACTTTCTCACTGTGAGTATAGTTAAGCATTGGAACAGGCTACAAAGAGAGGTCATAAACACTCCATCCTTGGAAGTTTTGGGAGCAAACAAGTGTTTATGGGACACAGATGCCTAAACCTGTATCAGGATCTGTGTTTGAAAGGAAAGTGTTCTCCACTTGTTGGAAGGAGGCGCAGGCAGCCAGAGGCAAGTAGGTCAGGGCTGACACAGGTCTGAGTGGAGGAGGGGCAGTTCCAGGGGTAGAGGGGGTGTTAAAAATACCTCAGTCCGAGTTGGCGAGGTAAAAACAGCATAGCCCCAGGGCTGTGGAGAGTGCCTGGGCTTTTCCAGCCCCGGGGTTGTGCTGTGAATATGTGCAAGCATTTGCTGGGCTAGGTTCACTCTCGCTAGATTAATCCTGTGCTAATCTAAAATTAATTCATGTCTGATGAGAACTAACTTTAGATCAAGCACACCATTTTTAGGCCCACCTAAGCCCTGCAAACCTTGGTTAGAGCAATCTAAATGTGTACATACCCATAAAAGTAGATTAGACAGACACTTGAATGAAAAGGTTTAGAGAGGATGATCATGAGCAGAGGCATGAACTGCTCAAGAAGCCCCTTCTGGCCCTAATTTTCTATTCTATGACAGCATATAGGTAGACCCAACAATAGGACAACCTATATGCTAAAACTTAAGCACTTGATGCCATATATTCAACCTTTCCAGTGCTGGAAGAATGTCAGCCCTGTGGAAACTAATAGTTATTTCTCCTCTCTTAGCTCCTATTGATGGCAAGAAAGTAGACACCTATCGTCCTGTAAGTCTGGCTGGCTAAATCTCTTCTACTGAATAACCAGTGGTTTTACTTTAGTTACAAAAGCAATATACTAAACCATAAACAATCTTTAGAATATTATTAATAATCCTTTATTACACATACAGGTAAAAGAGCTGCATGCTGTCACCCCACTAACAGGGTCTCCGCAGTTCTGTTACCTCCAGGGTCCAAGACAGACCAATATTATAAGAGTTACAACTATGGCAGCAATGGTGCTAAAGCCTCAATTAATTTGAACATGCTCACCATGGTCTAGAAGTCATAGTGCAAAGGTTCTGCAACTGAATGCTGCATCATCTCTCTGAATATGTCCTTAGTACTCGTTCAAGATTACACTAGGGACAGGTAACAAATGAGCTCAATGGTGGCTCTTTTAGGATGCTGGCTTTGTCTCAGTAGCTCTTCTAAGTGGCATAGGAATAAAGAGTTTCAAAAACCAGCTCAAAAATACTTTGCTACAAAGACTGTAGAAGACACCCCAGGAATATTCCCTATGTGAGAGCTGAAGAACATCTTTTTACCGGAAAGCGTGAGATCTGACTCCTGCATCTTGCATTAATGACCCTGAACTAGACAGTAGAGTTCACACAAGCTGTTGTACTTTGGACCATTAAACCAACACATACTTTTGTGGCTAATTTTTTATAGGGGTCTTAAAAATAAAACAATCTGTTTCATAAAATGGAAGGCAGCAATATTCAATTAATTGTCCTGGCTTTTTTAGTCTTAAGGATCCAACATGCTTTTTTTCTATGTATGCCATAAAAATCGTATATTTTAATACCCTATCATAGATACTGGAGTAGATTGTGAAAGTTCTTTGTAGTACCCTGTTGAGACACTGTTGTCTCTCTGGTCCCATGAAGTTTTAGCTCAAATGAGCAATAGAGGGAGAAGGAAGTGATGTTAAATGAGATGTAACAGGAAGAAAAGTAAACCTGAAGTACTCAGAGAAAGAGACTACAGAGAAACAGGAGCTAAAAGGAGGAATAAGAACTGCTCTGGGACTAAAGGTTAACACAGGAACAGAATAGGTGAAACAAACCTATAGCAAAGCCGCTCCCCCAGCAAATGCCTCTTGACAATCCCTATTTACCGTTAATTCCAACAGCCTTTCTCTTTCCATCTTTTCTGAAAGGTTCAAGGAATAGATCAGGCTGGTCTACAGCTGCTCCTACCACTTAGCAGAACCCTGTGGAGGAAATCTGGTGTCAGTATTATGCCTTTCACAGACACAGTCTGCTCTTAAAACAAACAGACCAACCTATCAGGCAATATGCATGCTATTTGCTTTATCCAGTCTTTATTTTGTTGTACCTGGAGCTAGACAGAATTTGGCAATTGTATTTAATAGAACAATATTGCCTGTTCAACAGTTCTGAGGGTTGAGGATTGTAGCTCTGATGACTGATTTGATAGTAACTGAAAATCTGGTCCCCTATTTGTGTACAGAAACAAAGATTACATCTATTATTTGGTAAGAACCCTTAGGAATGAGGAGACATAACATTAGGATTAAATGAGGAATGCCACATTCCCAGGGTAAAAGTAGTGACAGCTTAAAAGCAGTCATTGGGCAGTTTGGTGATAATGCTACCAAGCACGTAAAGAGAGAGGACCAGATGCCATCCTCTACATAGGATAAGGCCAAAGAGTATTAGTAAGATACAACCTGTCCTGTTGGTGTATCCCTATAAACACCAGGTCAGTGATCAGCAGTCAGCCCTTTTCAGTTCATACAGACCTCGCTCTAGTTTATATTTTAGGTAATGCATTAACTCTGTAGGGCAGACTCACCATGGGTTTAACATATAGCAGAGTTCTGTGCATGGGTCTTCTGCACTGGGGTAAATTTTCCACAATTAAAGACACCTAACTAATTTGATGCCAGGCCTAGCCATTACTTCACTTCTGCTCTCTTTTTCAGCTTCACAGCTTTGTCACCTCAGCCACAGATCAGTGGCTGAGGTGACAAACACCCAGCCAACCAACTCATGAAAACCCTATTCTTTCTACACTATGAAAATCAAAATGCAGACAGAAAACAGAAAAGGCTTTCATCCTGTCTGAAGCTGGGCACAGTGCTTCCCTCTTCACATGAGCTGATCAATAGTCCCTATACTTTTCCTTTGTTCATGTAACAGGCAGTTTAAGGGGCACTTACCTTCTAAGTGTTCTACACTGGGCTCTGCCTGGTTCAGGAAGATTTGAATTGTCGTTCAGATGATCCCCAGCAAGGGGATGCAATATTCAAAAACCAGAAAATTCCAGGCCAGGGATTTGCTGGGTGGCTTCCCTTAAAACCAGAGTGTCTCCCCACCCCTGGTGTGGAGAGAGGAGCTGAGAAGAGCCTGCGGCATGGTCCCACCCCACGGTTGCCTGCCAGACCCCTTGTAGGCAGGCCAGCAGAGCAACTGAAGCATCAAGCAAAAGAATGCAAACCCCCAGAATGAGCAAGTGAAGTTTGTGAGTGAGCTGAACAAATTCCTTAGGGTGGGGACACAGCCCCAGGAAGCTCCTGGACAGCGGGACAGTGATTCCCCACTGGGTTTGGAGACTTGCAGGGGGCGGGGGTGTATAACTGTGTAAATAGCTCTGCAGACTTCGAGAGGCTGTGCCATGGCAGAGAAGAGTGCACGGAGGTATGTGCAGGAGATTTTGTGTTTTGCAGGAGTCTGTGTGGAAACAGTTTCTGCAGGCCACAAGACGCCTGGGCCTGTGTGGATATACCAAGGCAGCTGGAGCCCACAAGCATGTGATGTAATGAGTGAGGGACTGCCCCACCCTCTATTCATTGAGCATAAGTTGGGGTGGTTGGCTATTGGTTGTGAATAGTTAATTAGGGATTTAATATAAGGAGTATCTAACATGGTACCTAATTATGTATTGATTGATTTGACCATCCTTTTAAAATAGTTATCAACTGTTATTCTTTACAGACTCAACCTCGTGTATTGCAAATAGAGGGTTCCCAACTTTTGATATTATTTAATGTTTGTTGGCATGTAGCAATTACCTCCTGTATATATTTAATTTTTATAAATAGTTATTTATGAATCTGTAAGGACTTTCCATTGTAAAGGGAGCCTCTCCTTTCCTCTCAGGGAGCCTCTGGCCACTCCTAGGTGAGCTGAGCAGGGGGTAGAGCTACCTGGCACCTCAGGTCCCAAAGAATTAGACATAGCTATGCTTAGCACCACATGCCAAGGGTTACATTCATATAGAATGACTTTGTCACCCAACCAGGTAACAGTATAGCAAGAATCCACAGCAACCCTTTTGCATGGGTTCCCATATACAAGAGCCATAAGCAGTAAGGCTACTTGCCACTACCTCCCCATCTTTTCTGTCTCAAATGTTCTTTCCTTCCCTGAGCATTCTCCAATTCTTCTGACTCCTAGAGCTCCTCTACTCATGTCTTTCTCTGACTGAAACACTGGCTGCTTCATAGACATCAGGGCTGGAAGGGACCTTGCAAGATCATTGGGTCCTGATCTTGGGCAGGGGGCCAGACCCAATGTGGGGGTACACTGCCACACTGCCTCTACCCACTCCCTCCTTATGCACTGGGGGGCTGGGGGCAACAGATCAGGAGTGAGCTGCACCAGCAAGGCCAGGGCACTGTCATATCAGTGCTGCTACAAAGCAGTGGAGGGGACAGCCACAGCTGTGACTTGGACAAGGGGGTAAAAAGCACCCTGTTCAAATTTGCAGATGACACTAAGTTGTGGGGGGAAGCGGGCACACTAGAAGGGAGGAATAGATTGCAATCGGACCTAGACAGGTTACAAGAGTGGGCGGATGAGAACAGGATTGGTTTCAACACTGACAAGTGCAGGTACTGCACCTGGGGGGGAAGAACCAGCAGCATACCTATAGGCTGAGGAACTCCCTTCTCATCAGTGCAGAGGCAGAAAAGGGTCTTGGTGTCATTATTGATGCCAAAATGAACATGGGCTGACAGTGTGGGGACATGGTCAGGAAGGCCAACCATACTTTGTCATGCATCCAACAGATGCATCTCAAACAGGTCCAGGGAGGTGATCCCTCCCCCTCTATGCGACACTGGTCAGGCCACAGTTGGAGTGCTGCATCCAGTTCGCGGCGCTGCACTTCAGGAGGGATGTGGACAACATGGAGAGGGTCCAGACCAGCAGGCATTGGGGGAGTCCCTGTTCCCCCAAGCACTACCAGGAGTGACTAGAAACAATGGCCACAAGCTGGCAGAGGGCAGATTTAGATTAGACATCAGGAGGCGCTACTTCACTGTCAGGGCGGCTAGGATCTGGAACCAACTTCCAAGAGAAGTGGTGCTGGTTCCTACCCTTGTGGTCTTTAAGAGCAGGCTAGATGAACACCTTGCTGGGGCTGTTTGACCCCAGTAATCTTTCCTGCCATGGCAGGGGGTCAGACTTGATGATCTGCTCAGGTCCCTTCCAACCCTACCAACTATGAAACTATGATGGGGAAAGGAATCCAGGACAGCTTGTTGTACTTTAAAGAAATGTTACTAAGAGTGCAGTAACAAACAATCCCAATGTGCAGGATGACTAGCAAGTATGGCAGAAAAGCAACTTTGCTTAACAAGGAAGTCTTCAATGCAGAACGATAGCTTACAAGAAATGGAAATTGGACAAATGACTAGGGAGTAGTATAAGAGTATTGTTCAGGCTATGGAGGGCCAGTAGGGGATGCTCCTGCATTGAACCACTCACCTCACTGCGCCCGACCCCCTTCCAGGCTCTGAGTGCCTTCCTGGGGGTGCCTCACATCCAGCCAACCCCCTTCCTGGAGCACACCCGCAAGCCTGGGGTAATGCCAAGAGTCTGGACTGATCTGGGAAACACAGGCCTAGTAGTCCTTGAGGGTAGTTGACCCACTGCAAGAATTTGGGGTGCTTCCCTCTGTCTGAAGCACGAATAGTGGTCTCCCTTAGTCAGCTGAACCAAGGGAACCCCCAAGACAATCTAGACCCTCTCCCAATAAGTCTCCCATGCTAGGTACAAAGGAGAACTTTATTGGTTACAAGGAATAGGTTTGAAATAGGCTACACGGTAAAGCAATACCAGAGAATACCTGAGAACAAACAGTGGCATGGTAGCCTTTGATTACACATCTGTATTACTGCAAGCTATATATTTAGTTAGATCTCAAGTAATTTACTCACAAGTATCATCCAGAGGCAAGTGGAGATTTCCTCTGGAGGCAAGCAGTTCATTGACCATGAGTTTCAAAGGAGAGAGCAAATTTCATATGGTCCACCTTCTCTGAGAGTTCTCATCATGGCTGCTGCCCCTCCTCTTAGGCAGCACTTATGACCTCATTTTACTTGATCCAATGAAGGCCAGCAACTGTTGGCTGCCAACCAACCAATTTGAAATGCATCACTGGTTGCCAAGCAGACTGGCAGGGTCTCTGCCCCCCTCCCATTGTTTAGAACAATAGGGAGTTTAAGCCCCAACCCATGTATGAGAGGCCAATCACATAGGCAGAGGGAGCAGGTTTCCCCCTCCCTCAGGAATGTATCCAGCTCAGGTTATAACTCAGGGTTACCTGAAGCCAATGGGGCCAGAGGTGGCTGTCCTCTGCAGTGAACATGGTAACCAAATTGCCAGATTAGGCATCCGGCTGATAGCAGAGTTTGGGGAGAGATAGAGATGGCATTCTGCCACACGGGCATGCAGAGATGAAATCAGGAAGACCAAAGCACAGCCAACGTTTCAGCTAGCAAGAAATGTGGAGGATAACAAGAAGGGTTTCTACAAGTACGTCTGTAACAAGAGGAAGATCACGGAAAATGTGGGCTCCTTACTAAATGGAGGAGACAACCTAGTGACAGAGGATGTGGAAAAGGTTGAAGTACTCAATTACTTTTTCATCTCAGTCTTCACAGGCAAGGTCAGCTCCCAGACTACTGCAGATGGCACCACTGTTTGGGGAAGAGGTGAGCAGCTGATAGTGGCAAAAGAACAAACCAGTTAGGGACTATTTAGAAGAGCTGGAGGTGTACAAGTCCATAGAGCCAGACGTGATGCACCTGAGGGTGCTGAGGGAGTTGGTCACTGTGACTGCAGGGCCACTGGCCATTATCTTTGAGAACTGATAGCAACTGGAAGAGGTCCCAGATAATTGGAAAAGGGCAAATATAGTGCCCATCTTTAAGAAAGGGAAGAAGGAAGACCTGGGGTATGACAGATTGGTCAGCCTCCCCTCTGTCCTTCAGGAAATCATGGAGCAGGTCCTCAAGGAATCCATTTCTAAACACTTGGAGAAAACAAAGGTGATTATGAACAGCCAGCATGGATTCACCAAGGTCAAGTCATGCCTGACCAACCTGATTGCCTTCTATGATCAGATGGCTGCCTCTGTGCATGCAGGAAGAGGGGTGGACATGATATACCCTGACTTTAGCAAGGCTTTGTACATGGTCTCCCACAACTTTCTTGAAAGCAAGCTAAGGAACTAAAGGTTGGATGGACTGTAAGTTGCATGAATGCCATGTGCCCCCGGAGGCTGGGGGGCATGGCAAGCTCCCGCAGGTGGCAGTGGCTGTGGTGGTGGCAGGAGCATGGCAGAGGCAAGTGGTGAGCTCCTGCAGGCAGCTGTAGCACTGTTGGCAGCAGGGAGGGTGGGGGTGGTGAGCACCAACCAATGTTCAGTGACCACCTGCAGATGCCTCTGGCAGTGGCGGCAGTGGCCAGCAGCAATTGGGAACCACCCACTGATGCTGCTGGCAGTGTTGGCGGTGGTGGGGGGGGAGTGGTGAGCGGTGAATGCCTTTAGGCACCACCAGCAGTGTCGGTGGCACCTTTTTGCAGGAGGTACACTGCCAAGCTTAGGGGGTGTATGTGCACCCATGTGCACCCCCTACACATTGCCAATGGTAAGTTGGATAGAAAACTGGCTGGATCATTGGGCTCAATGGGTAGTAACCAATGGCTGAATGTCTAGTTGGCAGCCAGTATCAAGTGGAGCACCCCAGGGTTGATCCTTGTTGAAATATCACCATGTACAGATGCGGACCTCTGTGTCCCATTGACATTCACTTGCCATTCCTATGCCGGACAGACGCCAGTAAGTCAATTAGGTTGGTGCTCCTCTCAGTTCTCATCTGCCATGATTTGATGAATTGATTGAATTGTGGAGGGGTGATGACGCCCTGACCTGGAGCTGACTGCCGCCCGTCAGAATGTAAGGAATGGCAAAAGGAAAGAAAAAAACCTGCAAAACAAAGAATTTTTTTCTTTGATAATTAGCAGCTCACTGGCTCAATTAACCACCCGCTGCGGCCAGTTAATGCAGAAACACGTTTTTCTGAGCTCCTCCAAGCTCTATAGACCCTGTGGGTCTGCTGCCCCAGTCCTGGGGACTTAAGTCCAGACCGGCAATCATCCTCTCTGCTGGTCCCTTCTTCTCCTCCTTACCTTCCTTCTTCCTGCCGGCGTATAGGGCCAGAAATAGTTCCTGAAGTCTTGATTGAACCAATCTGACTTACCTGGCGAGCTGGTAAGGCTGAGCCTGGGTGGATTGGAAGCTCCCTCTGGAGCATGGCCACACTGCTACTGCTGGACGTGTCCCTCTGGCTGGGGAGTTTCTCTGTGCAGGTATCCTTGATCTTCTCAGTCTTGAGGCTGGTTTTGTTCACTGTTTTCATCAACAACCTGGAAGGTGGGATAGAGTGCACCCTCAGCAAGTTTGTGGATGACACCAACCTGGGGGGAGTAATATATATGCTTGAAAGTAGAACTAGGATTCAGAGACCTAGACAAATTGGAGGATTGAACCAAAAGAAATCTCATGAGGCTCAATAAGGAGAAATGAAAACCCTGCACTCAGGATAGTACCAGTACAGGCTGGGGACCAACTGGTTAAGCAGCACCTCTGCAGAAAAGGATCTGGGGGTTACAGTGGACAAGAAGCTGAATGTGAGCCAAAAGTGTTTTGTTGCTACGAAGAAGGCTAACCGCATACTGGACTGCATTAGTAGGAGCATTGCCAGCAGATTGAGGGAAGTGATTATTCCCCTCTATTCTGCACTGGTGAGGCCACATTTAGAGTACTACGTCCAGTTTTGGCCCCCCCGCTAAAGAACGGATGTAGACAAATTGGAAAGAGTCCTGCAGAGGGCAAAGAAAATTGTTAGGGGGCTAGGGCACATGACTTATGAGGAAAGGCTGAGGGAACTGCATTTTTTTAGTCTGGAGTAGAGAAGACTGAGGTGGGATTTAATAGCAGCCTTCAACTACCTGAAAGGCAGTTCCAAACAGGATGTAGCTAGATGGTGGGCAGATAACAGAACAAGGAGTAATAGTCTCAAGTTACAACCAGGGAAGTTTAGGCTAGATAGTAGGAAAAACTCTCTTGAGGAGGATAATAAAGCACAGGAACAGGTTACCCAGAGAGGTTGTAGAATCTCCATCTTTGGAGGTTTTTAAGACCCGGGTAGGCAAAGCCTTGGCTGGGATGATCTAGTTGGGGTTGGTCCTGCTTTGAGCAGGGGGTTGGACTAGATGACCTCCTGAGGCCCCTACCAACCATAATTTGCTATGATTCTATGATAGAGTTCAAAAGAAAAGTAAACTAGGACATTCTGTTTGAAAATACATAGGGCTGACTCTAGCAATTCAGCTGCATATGCCCTAGTCAAGTGATATAATCAACAAACAAAACAGATGTCCTTTTATAGTCCCTTTGGTCCCTTTTAGTAACATATGATATTGTTACTCATTCAGAGACATACTGTTCATGTTTAGTCTTCTTGAGAAATGGTCCAAGAATGGAATGCTCAAACCACTGAGGAACGTGAAAGGCACTATCAAAATACCCTGAGGTAAGCAGGTAACTAAAACTGTTTAGTAAGTAAAAATGCAATAGCTATTCACCAAATACAGAGTCTGCCTACTTGCTATTCTCCTGAGTATTTTGTGCCCATACTCTAGCACAAAAAAGACCTCTCCATGCACACACACACAAAATTAATGCATCTAGAAGAAGAGTGAGGAAAGGCTGTGCCATTATTTTATGGGAAAAGAAAGTATATATTGTAATTAACAGCTTGTTCTTTTTATGTAAATGCCTTTCTAGGGCAAAATTCTGCTGGCTTTTAAAAGCATATCACTCATAAGCTTTGCCTTTTCTCAGGAGAAAGACAATATTTTTCTCACCCCCTCACTATGCATTTCCATAATTAATTATTAAGGGTTTTTCAGGTTTTGTTTTTTGAATCACATGTATACAAGCAGTGTGCTCAGAGCTACTTCCAGCATTCTTTATTGTATGAACAGTTATATTTAAGGCTAGTTGAACAGAGCATGGGTAAGCAGAACACAGCAGGGGTAGGCAGACGTTACATGAACTTGGTAATAGTAAAGAGAGCTATAAAATGAGGGAAGTAGGAGGATGGAGAAAATAAAGCAAGAAAATGAGAGCTTTTACACTGTGCCTAAATGTAAACAAACATAGTTTAATCTCATAGGCAGCTTATTATTTTAGTCAATCCATCTTTTTGGCAATGTGTTAGCATTCATGACAAAATAAATTACTCTTATCAACAGCTTCAGTTTTCATGACACTCCCTAGAATGCCAGCTATTCCACTGCAGCCAAGGCAGCTACCTGTCAGGCATTATTTTGTAGAAACATTATCTTTGATTGTTTGGAAATAAAAAGAAAGCTCTTTTTCTCCATTGCTTGGAACCTGATGACAAAGGATATTTTACAACTTCCCTGCCATACCAGATGCTCCTTTAATTCTACAGACTATGATAAAGCAAATCTTGCAGGCAATAAGCACTTTGGCCCATGATAAATGTTGTGGGGGATGTTACATCTGCAGGAGAGCACAAAACCCCAGAGGATTGACTGATAGGTTTGTAGCTGCTTTGTGTGAATTTGGCTCTACAGTTCAAGCAGTTTTGGTAGACTAGATGACAAAATGATTCGTGACCAAATAATTGAAAGGAAAAAAAATAATTCCAAGATTAATGAACTCTTGCTAGTAGAGGACAGTTTAACCCTCGATAAGGCTGCTGAGTTAATCAAAAACAGCTATAGGAGTTGCAAAATCATTATCTCCTGCATAATCCAGTGATCCAGAATGTTAATGGAAGTGCAATAAACAGGAAAGATGTGAAAGGAAATAAAAGCCCATATTTGTAAGTGGACAAAAATACAACCTGTGCTACAAAACAATGTTGCTTTAGATATGGAGATGCCAGATATATGACTGACTTTCTGGAATGCCATGAAAGAAAACAAAGATATATATAATAAAAAAAAAAGGAACATCAAGGGAAACATGCTATATTTGAAGATGAACACTTCTAAAATGGCAAAGTCTATGATCCTAATGTATGAGAATCAAAATGATCATTTTTCTCATTGGGTCTTAATTACTGATAAAGCATCAACTTTCATTATGGTTATTCTTAAGAGTAATACTACAGTTGAAAGTAAGAGCAGAACTTGTTAAATTGAAAAACACAGAAGATTATATGACTCCACCTCCGTTAGTCATTGTCAATTGTAATTTACTTTGCAAAATTTCCCTGTAGATTTTTGTGCCACTTTCCTCTTATAAATAAGGGTGTAGAAAGCTGGCTTAAAACTACTCAGATGCTGTTAATTTTGAGTTTCACACTATAGAAAAAGGAATTTGTTCAGATTGTAGACATTGCATAAGGTGTGAAAACATGTATCTACTGAATTTGATGGCAGAAGTTTCAGAACTCTTTCTGAAAGGTGCTTAAACAAAGAACACCTATTCTATTTCAATCAGGTGTTTAGACCAGTAAACAAAGACATCAAAGAAAGCACCTGAGCAGAGGAAAGAAGAAAAGGCAAGATGCTGAGAAACATTGCATTGAATAACCCCTTGCAAAATATGTTCCTCATGACTAAAGGAAAATTCCAGGTGGACATGACAATTTACCTATTCCACTGCTCTATGATAGGATATAATGGAAATAAGGTCAGAGGGGAGGGGACCAATAACATAGAACAAGGAGGAGGCAAGGGAGGAAGTGGACCTGGGCCAAAGAGAAAAACAGAAGTGGAAGGAGTCATGGGAACATAAAAATAAAGAAAATGGGAGTGGAAGAAAAACAACTAGGCTGGCATCCAACAAATAACCAGATGCTCAACTAAGTCCACAAATACACTGCTACTTAAGAAAAAATAGGTTGGCTTATATCATGCACCAACGAGAACAAAAAGGAGGAGTGAAAAATTAGTGACAAAAATAATGGTAACATTAATGGAGAAAGGAGCAGAGAGCACAAAAGAGAGAAAAAGAGAGAGAGAGAGAGAGAGAGAGAAATACAGGAATCAGTCCCTCAGGGCTGATGCTTCCTTCTGCAAATATAAGGAGGAAAAGAAAAACATCAAAGGAGGAAGTGGGAAATAAGGGACCCGAAACTTTAATTGGCAAGGGTTTGGGAATCGGAACAAGACTAGCGGGGACAGTGCAAGATTGCCGATTGGGGGAGATTAGGATTATTGCAGGGGAGCCATGCTTCTACTTGTACTAGATCATTCAAACTCCTACAATCAGCTAGTTACACAATATTTTCCAGCTGTGCTTTGAATTCTCCTTCTTTAATGTATCTTCCTTGTGTACAGTAAAGAACAAAGCAGCAGATGTTTGCTTCCATGAGTAAAAGCACTGATACTTAAGAATGGTTTTTACTCGGTTCCCTACAGGCAATCAGGAAGAAGACAAATAACAAAAGGATTTAAGCAGGAGAAAACACATACAAGCAAAACTGACCATAAGTTTAAAGACAGAATAAAGTAAATTTTCTTACCCTCTTCTCTGGCTGCCACTTAGCCCTGCCAGTATTTCCACAAATCATCCTACCTGACAATTCTTGGACCCTTCTCCAGCCTGGGAAAAGTATAAAGACCTGGGCAACCTCATAGCTACCCCTTAAAATATCTCCCCAAGCCAGCCCCA
This sequence comes from Alligator sinensis, assembly GCF_000455745.1. Lineage (NCBI taxonomy): Eukaryota > Metazoa > Chordata > Crocodylia > Alligatoridae > Alligator > Alligator sinensis. The sequence continues at coordinate 1,907,788 of NW_005841972.1, read as the reverse complement.
CACCCTTGCCCCTGACCCATCACCATTGCCTCCATACATCACAAGCTTCCAGAAATCTCTGTCCCTGGTACACCTGGCATTCCTCTCATTGATGGGCCATTTCTCACAGATGCTTTAGCTATAGAGGCAGACAATGCCTTCTGCTTATGTCTGAGAGCGGGAATTCTTCTTGCCCTTGGGACATAATGAAAAGAGATATTTAGCAGTTCCACCTGCTCTTTTTCTTAAGCATGCAGCATAGCTCAATTTCTTGTCTGATACATGTCCAAAATCCTAAAGACTAGGGAGAGAGAGAGAGAGTGCATCATCTATAAAGTGATAGCATAACTGGATACAGCACAACATGGACTTTTCAACAAGACCCCATGTGCTTTTATCAGTGAAATAAGCACAAGAAAACATTCATGACACCCCATGAATACCCAGACTATAGTGGGTTTCATGACATCTCTGATATAATATTTGACTTACTTGATAAAAGTCCAGTGCTTTGCTGTCCACACTGCTTGAGATGTGTGGTGCTTGTATTTATGCTGATGTTGCTTTTTTGTTGGGTTTTTTTGTTACATAGGGCAATTGAATCAATGTATGCAATTTCATATATCTTTTGTGGACCTTTTCACAGTCAGCTTTATGTTATTGTTATATAGCACATGGTTGTTTATTGACCCTACCGTCTTAAAATGATGACACATCTGGTTCTTTCAGGAAAAAATAAAGGATCTGCATCAATCTAAATTAGGGTTGCTTAAAACAAAACACTACATACTGGCAGTGTCTACATGAGATTTTGTGTCACCATAGTGTCAAGCTATGGTGCTACAGCTTATCGCTACAGCAATGTAGAATCGGAGGGCATGAACCATGATGCCAGTGCTACTGTAGCTCATTGCTACTGTGCAATAAGGTCAGAAACAATCCATGTCCCACCAGGACTGTGCAGTAATGGTGGTTACTGCAGAGTCATTTAGTACTTGCTTTAGCTAAAGCTAAATGATTGTGCAGTAACAACTGCGCAGTCAGGAGCACATGTAGACAAGCCCACTGTGCCTAAGTGAAGTATGCAGTAGGCACATTTCTTCCCATTAGTTGAAAAATGGCCATTAATTTAAAAGAAAAACTTGAGCAAGCCTCAAAATAGAATAATAACTATAACATCTATCAAGCCACTGTAACATATTATAAATAATTATATAAGCTGTATTTCTGGAGAAAGCCTACAATAACTGCTACTGATTTTTTAAAAGGTACATACTATGATTTTCAAAAGCACGTGGGTTCTTATTTCCCACTGATATCAGTGGGAGTTAGCTTTCTATCTACAGCCTTACGTGTTTAAATATCTCTACAAATCTGCCTCTAGACCTGTTTCCTGAGTAGAAAAAGTGTATTCATACTACGTTTTGAAACAGCAGCTAGTTCTTATTGCCAGTGTGCAACACTAAATATGCACAAAATACCCCACAAAATGTTCTATTTATGGTCGTGACCCTGTACAGAAAATTATAAATGCTGGGACCAGATTATGGGTTAGCTCAAGGGTTCAAGGGCCGATTTGCTTCTTGCAGTGCCAGGCGAGCCAGATGACTTGCTACGCAGTACCAGGCAAGCAAGTGACTCACTATAGCACCATTCAGCCAAAGGGTTCACCTATACATTTGGGTATAAAACTAATTTGGAGAAGAAGAAGCATTCATCATCACTGCACTGTACTTGCTGTAAAATGGTGCAGAGTTGGATTTTTGTTGAAAGACTTTTCAAAGGGGTTGACAAAGAAGGGTTTATGGAGAGAAAGTGCATCAAACTGAACTCTCAGCATTCTAGTTCCCCAGCTATACATGCCAGTAGATTACTACAGATAGGGCCATAGAGCTGGTCACTGTTCTGAGGTTGTTAGATAAGAAGCTGCATTACAGGAAATTAAAAAGTTTGATATTCTAGGTCAGGACTGTCTAACTTCAAAGCAAGTAAGGGCCCCATGGCACACAGGCCATACCAGCTGGGGCCACACATCACTTGTGCCATACTACTGAGTGCCATCAGTCCCCAGGATCAGAGATGTGGGGCAGAAGTGCTTTATCTTTTCATAGGAAATGTTCCGTTCCATAAATTAATTAGTAACAATGAATGGATGCCAATACAATATTAGGCAAGCTTGGCAGTTTCAAAGTTGTAATGTTTTTCAGGTGATTATCCCTAGGAAGTGTGAAAGGGTATGTATATGTTTTATTGATTTGTAAACAGGAGGCTTAAAAGCATTCACATAATAATCCAAACCAAAAATCAAATTATGAATTCACCTAATTGGCTGTGCAGGTAAAACCAAAACCAAAGCTAAAATTCTTATTTCATCTCAGATTGCAAGTGAAAGCAAAACCAAAACTAAAACTGTGATTAATTTTTGTTTCACTTTAGTTAAGCAAAAACACAGAGCAGGTCTCATTTCTTTTCCTGAGTTGGGGAAGTTGGAAGTGTTTGCGTTAAGATCTGTTAGATTTTAGTGCTTTCACTTTGAAATAGTCATAGTAATGCCTAATCAGAAAAAAAAAAACTAGTGTGTGGCATCATTATACTGAAATTCAAGCCATTGAAGGAAGAATGAAAGTTGGTAGATTTAAGTATTTCAGGAAGGAATATGCTAACAACACAATAACAATAGAGAAACATTTAATAACATGTAGAAACTGTCCTGAAAGAGTACAAGTCGTATACAGAAAGCTAATACAACCAAGTAGTGGAAAAGTCTACTTCAGAAATCCTATGTAAGTAACAAATCAATATGTTAAAGAGCACACAGTATAGAATAGCATCTATATTGTTTTAAAACATTATAATTTTAAAAGTTATTAATAGAAATCTGGACCATTATTTATTTATTTATTTAAAATAGTTGTATCCTGCTTTTCTGCTTGCACTAAGCACCCAAATTGGCTTAGGATTAACAATATGTTTTTTAAAAATTACATAATGGTTAACTATTTTAACTCAACAGAGCAAGCTTAGTCCTCTGGCCAGTGGCAGAGGCCAAACTATACTTCCCTTTGGCTCTCCAGTCCTGGGGAAACCGAGCAGCAAGTTGAGCAGCAGAGTGTTCTTTCTGGCAGGAAGCAGGGAAGCAAGGTCCCTGCTGCTTGCTACTAGCAAACTGCAAAGCGATTGTGAAGATATTCAACAATCATCATGTTGCTAATCAGACTTTGAAGAAATTACAGAAAGAGAAGCAGTAGAAGGAAAGTGCATATTTATTGCCAGGAGAAGCTAGATGGGGCTGGGCTACAAATGTTTACGTAGTTTGATACGCACAAAGAACTGTTTGCAGCATGCTTCAATAGATGACACAGTATCCCAGATGATTCCTGTTGACGTTTGGAAGCAGATTCTTGAGAACGATGTGTCCTGAGTTTGAGTTCAAGGAGCATTCAATTTGCTACTACACTAAAAGCTGTGCTATCCAGCACCTTACAAGCCAGCATGCTCTACTAACTGGCATGCCGGCTTGTAAGGGAAAAGTGAAACCAGAAGTGCCCACCGTGGCACTTCTGGTTTCACCAAGCCCCCATGGCCCAGGGCAAAACAACCTGTGCTGCTGATCCCACACAGCCCAGGGCATAGAGCTTGTGCGGAGCCCCCTCCCTGTCCCTTGGGGCCTGTGGAAGGGGTGGTGATGTGGTGGGAGGGGCAGCAGGAGGGGCAGCGATATGGCAGGAAGGACATTGACACCCTGGATGTGGCAGGAGAGGCGGTGGCCCAAACAGGAAAATACACCTGTTCAGGCCACTCAGTTAACTGGCATGTTTTGTTGTCTGGCATTCCCCATTCCCTATGGGTGCCGGATAACAAAGCTTTTACTGTACCACTTTCAGTGGCTATGAAGAAATTTAAAGGAAATATACCAAGCCTTTCAAATATTCCAGAGATATTCAGACAACTGAATGAAAATCTAACTGAGCTTTTGCCTTTTCACCTCTATCCAAAAATGAAAAACTCAAACAAATGTTTACTAAGATATCTGAGTTTTGTTCTCATCAGGCACATCCATACATGCAACCACACGCACTTGCAGCAGCTCAAATAGAAGCGGCGCAAATTTGAGCCGGGGCTTTTTGCCTCAGAGTACATGCTTGGACATGCACTTTGTTGTGGAACAAATTGTGCCACTTGGGGCAAAATAACCCTGCCTGGCTCCTCCTGGATCAGCATCCAGGAGAAGCTAGAGCCTGGGGCCAGCACCTGTGCTGTCCCCAGCAGTATAAAAAGCCACCCTGTCCTGGTCCCATCAGTACAAAAAGCTGCCCTGGCAAATAGATCAGGACTACTCACTCTAAGGAGCTTCTGGGGACCACCCAATTGGTACCTGGGGATACTATCCCTTGTGCCAGCAGGACTGCTGAAGCAGCCCTGAGATTTCCCTGCACTCTCTACCCACTGCAGTAGTCTGGCAGTGGGAGCTGCTGCCTGGTTGTGACCTATGTGCCTGCCAGACCCAGATGGGGACTGCATAGCCAATAGAGGCATCTGTCCCTCTGGGCCAGCTGCCAGTGGGTTGTGGCTGCAGAGTTGGTATTTGTGCGGCACTACTGCCATGTGTGACCCCTGCCCGGCCATCTGGGCAACTATCGCCTGGAAGATGTTCTGGGTGTGGTGCCCTGCTTTGAACTGTCAAAGCATGCCCTCCTGGCCCCATTTGAGGTCAGCCACAGCCAGTTGGGTCCAAGGTGCCACCTGTGAGCAGGCAGGGTCCTGCCACTGGCCTCCCTAGCAGGAATTCTGGTGTTCCCTATTGGAAAACTGAAAAATCCCTCATAAAAAAAAAATCGCAAAGTCACTTTGTAAAATACTCCAAAATCCGTGTTCCTCCACAATTAAAACAAAAGACCACTATAAAGACAGAGAGAAAGTGAATCAGAGACAGCGATCAGTTGGACAATGTTTTATTAGTATATCTACAGTGTTAAAGCAATGTGGAAGCCTACCAGTGTCTCTATCATAATAATAAAGTGAACTCTAAATACATGTTTCATGAATACATTAATATATATTTTGCTGCCCTCCCATAGGGGCTACAGCCCCCTCATTACAACGGCTACGGCCCCCACACGAGGACTATGGCCTCACACAGGGGTTACAGCCCTCCGACAGGGGCCAAATAGCCCCCCTGCAAGCCCCTGCCCCCCAATTGCTGCCCCACCTGACCCCATCCCTCGCCAGCTGCTGCAGCCCCCCAATAGCTGCACCCCAATTTCAGCAGTCTGGAGGAGCTGGGGAGGTGTGGTTTGGGTGGAAAATTACAGTGCCAAGAAGGCTTACCGATAGTTAAATCTGCACTCAGTGGGCCCATCAGCATGAGACGTTTACTGTGGAGTTGCCTAATTAGCTCCACAGTAAATGTCTCAGTGTCTACATGTGCGATGCTATTAGGCCGGAGTAAACTAATTTACTCTGCTGCAGTCCATGTTTAGATGCTGATGCAGCTGGCTGGGGCATGAGGGTGCCTCAGTGCAGGGGATGCCTGCTGACTAGCCCCACACTGGAGCACCTTTGTTCTCCAGTCAGCTCCACCACAACATGCTGAGCCAAGTCAGAGTAGCCCCTGGATAGCAGGCTGAGCCCTCCAGACCCCATGCCAGTCTGGGCTCCTCTGACCCAGTTGAATGTGCTGTGGTCCCAGGTGCATTTTCAGACATGGTGCTTGGGAGCAATACACTCTGGTGTAATATGTGCCAGAGTTAATTGCTTCATGCTAATTGAACGTGTAGATGTGCCCGGTATGAAATGCATAATACCTCTTCAGTATCCTGCAAGAGGGTTTTGGCAGAACTAGGAATAGAAATAACCATAAAAAGCAGAATATCTGAGATAAGAAAACCACTTTGCTGTCTTCCTTCTTCATGGTGCTCCTTTAGTGTTAATCATTTCAGCAACAACATTCTGTGGTGCACCTTTATGGAAATAAATAGGACCAAAGGAATTCCAACCCCTGAAGCACTGTTTCAAGTTGTCCACAAATTCAGGGGCAAAAGAATCTATTACACTACTAACACTGAAGACATTTTCTTTCCAAACGAAAGGTCTAGAAACTCACTCATTTAAATATACTTACCTGACCAACCAGAATTCATGAAGTAGGACATCAAGTAGCATCCTTGATTTAGTATATACTAAGATGCTGATAAATCCTGGAGAAGCGCTTTAGCCTTGCTACATAATCACCATTCCCAACATAAAGGGACAGGCAGCTTTCTTAGTAACGAAGCATGCTAATCAGTTACAAGAGAGAGTTTATTTTTTAAAAATGCAAAATGTGAGTATATTAACATAGTGATCAATTCAGTAGCCCTCCTTAGAGATGTTATTATTTGTGTCCTTAATTGAAAGCTTGTCCTCTTGCTACAGTCTGATTCTCAGGAGAAATCAAATGCTTTTGTACTAAAAAGGCTGCATTGTAAATGTTTAACTTGCCCATCCTCTATTAATTCATTATGGACATGCATGCTCCTTTCCAATCCTTCAAAGCTACTAATTAAATATTAGAATCAGATTCATGCCCATCTTATGGCAATACAAAAGGTTTATAATGATGTTTTAATTGGGCATTTTTTTCTGGCACAGCAAGACCTTTTTTAATGTGGAATGTAGGTTTGCACATCATTATTAGTTTTGTGATTTGGTGATTCGAATCACTGTCCAGAATTGATTTGGTTGAATCTGATTTAGAGGTTTGGCTCTTGCCAAACCTCTGAATCAGCCAGGCCCATCCCTCCCCAGCCCAGCAATGGCTGCCCTACCCACCCCAGCTCCTGGCTCTTTCGGGGAAAAAAAGCCCCAACTCACCAGGTGCTGCCGGGCTTGGTGAGGGGCAATCCCTGCTGTCCCCCACTGCCCCATGCTGCATGGGTGGCTCTGCATGAGCCCCCCAACCCTCCCCTCACTCCCCACATGGGTGTCCTACATGGGCGAGCTCCGACCCTTTAAGAAAAAATAAAAACTGAGAAAAGCCCTGCACACACCCTTGCTGCTGGCGAGGGGCAATCCCCGTTGCCCCATGCCATGTGGGGGGCTCTGCATAAGCCCCCTGAAGCCCCAAGGCTGCTGCAGGAATGGCGAGTCCCAGGGCTTTTCTTGGTTTTATTTTTCCTTAAAGGGCAGGAGCTGGCCTGATGGGGCACCTGTGCTGAGGCTGGAGGAGTGGGGGGGCATTGGGGGACTTGTGCAGAGCCTGCCATGCAACAAGGGGGGGAATCACCCTCCCCCCCACCCCAGCCTGGCAGCACCCGGTGAGCATCGGGGCTTTTCTTTAAAGCCCTGGGAGCTGGGGGGAGGGGGAAGCCTTGGAGGGAGCCTGGGGGAGGGGCTAGAGTCACTCTCAACCCCCTCCCCCACCCCTACTTACCAGCTCAGAGTCAGCTGCAGCTCTCTGCTGCAACCACCGGGGACTGTCTGAAGCATAGAAGGTTAACAGGAAATTCTTTGGAAAAGATTCAGAGAGCTTTGAATTGATTCGCCCCTTTTAATTGGTCCCAATTTGATTCAGATTTGGCCAAATCTCCTCCAAATCGAATCACCACCTGAAGCTTCTCACAGCCATACTCAGGAGGTCATCTAGTCCAACCCCTTGCTCAAAGCAGGACCAGCCCCAATTAGATCATCCCAGACAAGGCTTTGTCTAGCCAGGTCTTAAAAACCTCCAAGGATGGAGAGTCCACTACCTTCTTTCTCAGCTTCTTTGTCTTCTTGTTGTTTCTCTCACAAACACTGTTTCAATTCAATCAGTGTATGAGGTCCTTCATTTTTATAACTATCCTTACTTGTGCCTTTAATGTACAGCTCCAAAACACAGAGCTGCTACTGACTAGAAGAATTCTCCAGGGAGAAAGCCTACCTCAAAGAGGAGATTACTATCTGAGATAGTGTCTATGAAGGGCTAGCAAAGGTCACTTGGAAAGGGAGTCTTTGGAGGAAGTTGGATTTCGTGGCTGGCCCTGGAGCAGTGGAGGAGAAATGCAATGGAATAAGCCTCCATACCCCACAAGCTTCAACCTGTTTTGGTCAGGGAATACCTTTACTTAGGTGTAACATTATAAGTTTTTTGTACTTGGGGTAAAACTGCCCTGAAGGAAAGTCTTGAACAGATTTGGCATATGCCATTAATCCTTCCTGGCCTAGGGGACACAGGAAAAGAGCTTACAGGCAGAGGAACAGTGCCTGTATTCAAGTCATGATCAACTCTGTCAATCTCATTTGGGATACCTTCATGGAATACAAAGAGTGATCTTTTTTGCCTTGTTCATACTATACAGCATAAGGACCCTGTGTGACCATCAGGGATTCCCACATAAAATATACTCAGTTTACAAGTCAGAAAATTGCTAGCTAGCTAGCTATCTTCTGATTTGTAAACTGATTACACACACACACACACACACACACACAGTGTAGGCTTAGATCAAGATGTTTTCTGTTTTGGTATCACCTTCTGCAATTAGTCTAGCCAATAATTTTTGTTGATGAATGCAGTATACTCTTCCATACTATTTCATTGCTACCTAGGAAAGATTATTTTGAAGTAAAAAGTAAGACAAACACTGTGTAGCAAGTAAAATTGCCAATTTTGCATTGAATCCAAGTCACTTCTCAGATTATGGTGAGATTGATGAAGCAAACGATCACCTCCAAACAATTTATTCTTACTGAGGAATCATGAAACAGCAGCAGCAGCAAATGAATAAACTATAAAATTTGCAAAATCTACCACATTTTCACCTGGTAAACAGACAGCACAGCATAATGCAGAGTAGGTGAGACAACCCTGGCATTTAACAGTGATCCTTTTAGTAGCAATTAAAAATATCTTGTAAATAGTTTTATCTAATTTTGAACAGTACTGAACATGAATGTGACTTGTAATTTTATGTTCTACAACATGCAATTAGAATGAAGTGTGTGTGTGTGTGTGTGTGTGTGTGTGTGTGTGTGTTACTTTCTGCAGACACCAGCTCTTATTTTTCCTTAAAAAAAAATCTGAACCACACATACCAAAGTTATAATCAACTGTGCAAGCAACACAATTTTCATATCCCATTGGATCAGGCAGAGCAGAATAGGAGCATTGTCCCCAACTTTGACACCAATTTGTTCTGTATCATAGTACAAATCAATTCCTCTTCCAGTGCCTTAGTGTCCCCCCATGTACAAAAAAGTGATAGTGATATTAACTGTTACATATGCACAGTTGTGTATGTATAACAAAAACTTTTGCCTCTTGGATTATTTCACTGAGTCAAGCCTAATCCCACTGACAACCTTGGTCTCAGTTTCCTAATTAGCAAATCTATGCAAAATGAGAGTTTGAGGTGGGAGAGAAGGGAACATGCTGGATCTTTTTTCTAAGGCAGAGGAGCTATCAAACCAGGCTTGAGTTAATAAATCAGTAGGCCACACCCAGTGGCAGGAAGAACTCTCTCAAAAAGGCACCTTTTGTTTTTTAAATAAAGATCCCCAAAAAGATATTTAAAATGGAGTAGAGAAAGATGTAGATAAACAGAAAAACTGACAAAATATAGCCCACTGGTATCTAAACCTAGAAGCAAATGTCTATGAGGAAAGGCACAGGAATTCAGGAAAGTTGGGTTTAAGTCTGTCTCTTCTACTGGCTCACTGAGGGACCCTGCACTGTTCACTTCACTTTTCCTGTGCCTTGGTTCTCCTCTGTTAAATGGTGCTAATCATGTTTCCCTCTTCAGCAAAGTGTTTTTTGACCCATGAAGGAAAAAATTCCATAAAATGGCATGTTATATAATTACTTTATAATTAAGCCTGGATACCCAGGTTGGAATCTGAAGTACAGAAAATGACTGTATTTACTCAATTCTAACATGTGTCCCTTTCCCCCCCAAGAAGAGTTCTTCGTCTTAGAAACACATATGAGGGTAAGGGGAGGGGGCAGGTGACTGCTGTGGCTTGGGCTCCAGTCCCTACCCATGCCCTTTGCATCCTGCCATTTCCTCCCTGCAGTCTCTTCCTCCCATCTCTTCCCAATACAACCTCTGCTCCCCACCTGCCTCCCTCCATCCCCATCTGGCTCTTGTTCCACACCAGCAGGCTCCATACACACTGCAGCCTGGGGCACTGAGCCCCACTGAGCCCCAACCCAGCCCTGTAGCAGTGGTGTGCAATCCACATGGATCTATGGGAACTGGACTGGGGCCAGGCAAGATTGGGACAGAACCTGCGGGTGCAAAACAAGGGTAAGATGGAAGAAAGCAGGGAGCAGAGGCTGGAGCAGGGGATCCAATTTAATTATTGGGAAGTTGTCTTAAATGCAGAATCACCTTAGATCAAATTAATATGGGTAATTTTTTTTGGCAACCATTTATCTTTCCATGGTGTATGCATGAGAGGTCACCCTCACCTTCAATGCTTATGCCTAGGCAGGAGTTTTTTGGAGGAGTGGAGGCTGCCCAGACCCTCCATCCCTGCTTTAGGCCACTGAGACAGAATCCAAAGACCAGACTGAGTCCAGAAGTTTGGTGCCTCCACAGCTGTGCTTGTATGAGCATCCAGAAATTGAACCCGGGTCTCCTGTGTGGCAGACAAAGAGTCTACGACTGAACCACAGGGGACTCCATATAGTAAATTAATAAGACTGGAAATGCTGGAGTTCAGATAAACAAGGATAAAATGGAATTCCACAAGCTAGTGATTATATTTCTAATACTACTACTAAAACCACTACTACAGAAAAAAAACCAACATTCCTGTAGAGCTGCTGTATCACTGTTTCTGCAGGATGCATCAGATTCATAATTGCAAACAGTAATTACAAGGATGTGAAACTCAAGACATTTAAGTCGCATATGCACAGTAGATCTGCTTCCACAGTAGGAACTTCTTTCTTCTTTAAGAACAGCTAGCGCAGTGGGCTCTTCATTAACAAATGGCTTACCAGAGGGGTCCATTATTAAGTCAGTCAACACATTATTTTTCATCAGCTGTTAAGTTAATTCAAAGTTGACACATGGAAACCCCTAGAAAGGCTTTTGTTAATAGATCAGCAGGCTACAGCACTGACAGGGAAAGCTAAATCATCAGAAGAAAATTTAACCTATAGAGGAATCTTAAAAAGGTCACAACCAAACCCTATACCTCCCAAAACTTTTTTTTTTTAATGGAAAGAGAGAAAGACATAGATAAACAGCTGAGCTGATAAAAATGAACCACTAATATCTACAATGAGCTTTCTCTCTATACCTCCTTTTACCTCTTCTTGATGAACAGATCTTGGGTTGCTTTAGTTTTATTTCTAGTCTTTCCTGTAGTGCTTAGTGTCATAGTAACCAAGCACCTCATAGCTGACAATAATTTAGCTTCCAAGTAACCTTTTGGGTTATGACAATCTTCATTGTAAAAGCAATGGCTGAGTCAGGATGAGAAGCCAGATAACCTATTTCTTTGGGCAGCGATTTAAATCATAAGATCTTTTTCTAGTAAACAGAAGTTCTTAGGTCTAGAGCTGGCTAATGCTGGCCACCATTCACTTTGATTGTGGCTAAAACTGAGAGAAAAAATTCACAGCAAAAAACTCTAATAATTTAACTTAAGTTTTTTTTTTCTTATGCCAGAAGATATGCTTTTATAGTAGCTGCAAGTTAATAATGAATTTACTCATCATCAGAATTTACTTAATCCCCCACTTTGCCACACACCCATCCAGTGGTTTTATCAAAAGGAATACATTACCAGTGTTCCAGAAGTGATTTCAAAATTTGAGCTATGGAGGTTAATTGCGATTAGATATTTAAATCACATGCACTTGTTTCTGTTCTCTCATTGCATAATTGCACCTTGCTCAATGAAGGGAGTTATGTGGAGAAGTGACTATGATCTAATCCAGGGGCAGGCAATGATTTTGGATGGAGGGGCACTTACTGAGTTTTGGCAAGCTGTTGAGGGCCACATGGGTAGCCCCACCCCTTGACTGGTGTCCCACCCTGGTCACCATCTTGTGACTGGAAGTCCCACCCCCTGACCCCTTACCTTTGCCATCAGCAGTTCCCCTTCCCACCCCCACCCCCCACACACACCCAGAAGTACTCCTTTCAGCAAGGGGGTTTGCCATCTTGGAACCAGAAAAATACCAAATAATATCCTAAAAACCGAACATCTAACACATTAATTAATTTGATGTTAAAAAATATTTTTGTCCTGGTTTACATGCGTTTGTGTAGTGTACATAGAGGTAATTGTATATAATAGCTTAAAATGAAGTCTTACACACATATATTATGGGGGTATAGGTTTGTGGGGGGCTGTGGGTGTGTGGGTATGTGAGGGTGTGGGTCTGCCTGTGGGAGTGGATAGGTGTTGGGGGAGATGAGGGAGCATGTGGATATGTGGGGTGTGGGGGTCTGCATGTATGGCAGTGCGAGGGGGGGTGTGGGCGTGTGTGTGTAGTGTGGGGTCTGCATGTGGGACTCACCCTACAAACACACACAATTATATACACAGTCCCTCCCTACACACACACACACACACACTTCCTACACCCGCTCCCCCGGGGTACTAGCATTGGCCCTGTGCTCCCGCAGTCTGGTGATGCAGCCGGGAACCATGTGGTGCTGGAGCAGTGCGAGGGTGGGAAGGCAGGGAAATGACTGGAGGTGGGGTGGGGCTGGTCTGCTGTGTCCTGCTGCTGGCTCTCTCTAGGTCCGACTGCCCCTGGCTCCTATCATCTTTGACAGGCAGCCAGAAGCAGATAAATATTTTTTTTTAAAGAAGGGGGGCCGCTGTGGGCCAGATAGAATGTCCTGGTGGGCTGGATCTGGCCCATGGGCCATATTTTGCCCACCCCTGATTTAATCTATCTCGTACCTAGCTCTAAAACTTTTTAGTCAAGCATTTTAATATTTTTGAACTTCCTCCGTCTTGCCTGAAAATGTTCATAGAAATATTTGACTGCTATATGATTTCATGGATGGATTCAACTGCTTTTAATTTTCTCTAGTCACATTCACACATACAAGTTGTATGTTCAGGTATGGCCCTATTTTTGAAAGATACCAAGTTCTGGTCCAGCTCATTTAAAATGCCAGTGTTTGGGTGAAGGCTTTTGGGGCCCCTTTAATTATGCTATTCTAACAAGTTCCAATCAGATATAAAGTATCCAAAGTACTTTAGAATACAAGTTGAAAATCCACTTTCTGCAAGCACACAGGCAACAAAGAATGCCTGAATGTTCATAGAAAGTGAACACAAGAACAATGCAAGGAAGGTTGACACATTCATTTCAAATCCTGTGAATATTAGCAGAAATATTTAATTGTCCAGTTTTCCTTGTGACTGTTTCACATGCCCAGACAACTTATCTTTACTTACATCACTGCAACTGTGCTGACTTCTGTGCAGTGACTCCTATGCAGGTGCATGTGAAAAGAGAATCAAGAATTGTTCTTAGTATGTAAAAAAAAATCTACTAGGAAGAAGTATTTAGAACCTTAAGAAGACAAGAGCTATTGAACTAAACTTGTCATCCCTTCTTGTTGCTCATCCTCCTTTCATCTTTCCCTGTCTTTTTAGGATTTATGGGTGTGAACAAGCATTCACCACACCCAGTTTAGCTTTAGGCAGCTTACTTTAAGCAGGGGCTGGCAGGATGTAAGGGATAGTTGGGGGACTAAAAAGTAGCCAGGTCAAGGCGTGAGGGAGATAAGAACAGCATAGCACTGGGGCTATGCTGTTCTTATCTAAGGCATTCACTAAGTCAGGTTAACCCTTCATGAATCAGGTTAACTCTTTATTAATCTAAAGTTAAGTCACCTAAGGAGTACATAACTTTTTAGGTGATTTAAGCCCTGAAAAATGCCTGCACACTTGGACATTTAGATTGACCTAACCTTGGTTATACTTGTACACGTCCCTTATTACAGCACAACATAAAACCAGCAACTAAGATCACTGCCCTTTTGTAATAAATACTTTACCAATTCACAACATGAGGCAATCCCTGTGCTACAAAGTTTACAAACTAAATATGCAAGCTTGAGATAGGAAGTGCATTTATCCCCATTTTTCATATGGAAAGAGAGGCTCAAGGAGATTAAAGCCCTAGTTCAAGAAGATACTTAAGTGCAAATCTAATTGGAAGTATACAGGTAGTCCAACAGAAGTAAATAAGAACACATACGCACCTGCTCCCAAGTGGTATGTGCTTCTTGTCTTTCCAAAGCAAAGCCTAAGTAACTGACTAAAGGTCACACAAGTTTCTGGCAGAGACAGGAACCAAAACTAGATTTTGCCTCCTAGGTCAGTGGCCTGTCCACAAAAGCACTGTCCTTTTCTTGTTTTAGAGGTATATCTAGAGTTAGACATAGGCTGAGATTGAAAGCACAGTTTGGAGGCCTGGATAAATAATGTTTTGATCGGATCACTTGAAAATAGGCCTGATGTGACTTGGTTAAATTAATGGAGTTAAACTAGAGATGAATTTGACACAGAAAGCTTCTGGATCATCTCCCACATTTATCATGGGCTAGGTACAGACATTCAAAAAGTGGAACAGATCTGTTATGTGGTTTTCTGTAAGCAACATAATTCAGAGTGGTAGTGAACAGAACACACATTTTCCCTTTGGTGGCAGGGCATCTTAGACTGGGTACCACCTTTTTTGAACCAGTCTGTATGTGCTGAACTTCTGTTCTGTTATGGGTATAGTTTGGTTTCCAATCACTTAACACTGGTAAAAGTGTAATGTCTGTACCTGACCACAGTGGAGATGTGTCAATTTTCCTCCAGCTACAAATCTGTCTCTGAAGAGCCTGTTCTGTAATTTCAAATCTCAGGAGGTGAGGCTGCACAAAGCAATAAGCAGAATTAGGTATGTATTTTTCTCTCTCTTCCTCCTCCATCTTGCTTCATTTAGAAATTCTCAGGTGAGTCTTCAGACCTGCTTGATTACCAGGTATATTAAAACTAAATGTTATCTGCTTGTCGCATACGTTACAAGCAGAGTCATAATTTCCCTTACAATCTATGAATCTATGTACAGCTTTATAAGCACTATTATCCATCCTATGTACTATGACAGTGCCTTAGGACAAATTAAGAGTGGGGGACCCATAGTGCCAGCCACTTTACCCATAAAGAACAGTAGATAGTCCCTGTAGCAGCAGATAGCTTTTAATCTCTGTCTGTATTTAACACTACATATAACTCTAAAGCAAGAAGAGAGCAGAGTTTTTGTGGCTACGGCACTGACCTGGGAGTCCAAAATCTGGTTTAGGGTCCTGTCCCAACCAGTAACTTTGTGAGTGACATTCAGTCAGTCACTTGGGTTTTGATTTGGAAGATCCAATAGTTTATAGATAGACTGGACAAGGATGATAGCAGGCTGAAAAATGTGATGGTAGCCAATGAGAAGCAGCATTGAAGGGAAGCAAATGTAGGTGCAAAAGGACAGGAGAGACAGGTATGGTATAAAAGTGAGCAGAATTGCGGACAAGGAAATCCAATAAGGCATAGGGAAGAGAAAGTCCAACAAAATTGTCAGAAGTTGTCTGAATAGGCAGAGAACTCTGCTTTGGATACTTCTGCGATGCTCTGATTATTGGAGTCTCTGACTGGGTCCTCTCTGCAGTTTTTGTCCCTAAATGACAAATCACAAGGCATCATTTGGGTCCTAGTTTTTTCTCAGAGTGGAAAGCAGGTGGGGAGCAGCTGTGGGTGTCTCATCTCAATGGTTTTGGTTTCAGTGGTCTGATGGGAAGAGGCAAATACCCACCTCTTCAGTGTGGTAATTCCTGCTTCAGCTACTTGTGTGCTGCTCCTAATAGCTGGATATCCTGCCTGATTCCTCCCTGCAGCATCAATACGTCTGTCTACACAGGTGCAACTACTGCATATTTCTTTGCTGGACTAGCAAACGGATCAGGGAGGGGAGAAAAAAATTCTCCAACACAATGTAAATGCCTTTTTATCTTTTCACTGTTCACTTTTTCCTTGTTAAGTTTCTCTATTCCTTTCCTATTTTAAAGCGTACAGCAGTAACACTGAATTCCAATGACAGCAGAAGTTAACACAGCATCCTGGCAGTCACTTTTCATGCCATTTCTTTGAGACATTAGCTCACACTTCTCTTCATTACTCGAAGACAGTTCATGCTTGTCCAAGATTACAATACACTTGACTTTTAGAGAAAAGAGTGAACTAAGTGATCACTCAGACAGTTTGAAAAATACACTTGTTCAGCAAGACAAAGAAAATATCAGTGAAAAGTAGTATAATACAATAAATCAATCACTTTAAATTTCTATTTTGACATTCAGTCCATCCTGTTTTACATATGGTTTCTTTGTGGGGGGAGCATTTTTGTTTTGTTTAAAATCTTTTCTAATTTCGTTGCTGAACAGAAAACCGCTTTCTGCTTTTTGGGTAATTGACAGTCAGCTCCACGAACTGCATGTCAGCACTCAAAATGAAAATTTAAATTGTTAATACAGGAACCATGAAGATTATTTCATTTTTTTTTCCTGTTTGTTTCAGTAGTTTTTCTTTGATAGGGGAATATAGGATTCATCATAACTTGCTCAAAACATTTCTCAAAGGAGTCTACACTTACTTATCACAGTCTGCTCTGCCATACATTGCCTTTACATTCAAGAATATTAATAAACATTAAAGTTAATTTGATGGAAAACAAACTAGATGTTTGCTGGATAATTGCTTTGAACTGAGCTGGTTGACTAAATCTAATTTTAGCCTTGCTGTTATTTTTGCCATCTTGACAATGCAAAGCAGATGATCTGTAAAGAACTAAAGTCCAGCCAAAATTGATCAACTTCTTGAAGGAGTGCAAATGCATTTTTAAATGAAACATGACAAAATGTTTATTAAAATGGTATAAAAACACTGACAACACCAACAAGAACAGTGTAATGGCAGCTCAAAGCACAGTCAAGATCAATATGAAAATAAACACTGAAAAAAGTTAACTGCACAAAAAAATTGTA
Organism: Alligator sinensis; assembly: GCF_000455745.1. Taxonomy (NCBI): domain Eukaryota; kingdom Metazoa; phylum Chordata; order Crocodylia; family Alligatoridae; genus Alligator; species Alligator sinensis. The sequence goes on along the minus strand of NW_005841972.1, from coordinate 1,890,788 downwards.
GGGTACTTCATCCTTGAAGTATTTCTTCAGGTATCAGTTTTGTTATACAGGACAGCTATTGATTTCTCATTTCAACCCAGAGACTCCCAGAACTACTTGGGATAAATATTTAAGTGGAAAGAGAAATCATTTCATTGTCATAGCAAATTGAATGCAAATAGCAAATTGGTTCCTTTTCTGATGACTGGCTTTAGAAGGTACAGTACCATCAAATTAAATCACATGTATGAACACAATATTGTACATCTAGTAGAATTCCGAAAGCTTTCCTTCTATGAGTGGTGCCAAGCACAGGGTTGGACAATATCTCTGAACACAAGCATGTTCACACATGCATAAACACTGGCACACAAGATATGAGACCCAAAAGTCAGAGTCAAGGATTTCTTAGGGTGATATCTTTTATTGGACCAACTATATAGACCAATAATTAAATACATTGTGACTATGTTGGTTAGTTGTGCCTATTCCTGAACACATGCACAATTTTCATAAATATTTTTAAAAGTGTCTTTAAATATTGGTAATATTGGACCAACTATGTCAATCTATATTGGTCCAATAAAAAATATCCTAAGGATCCTAATACATACTTGCTTCTCACATAATTTCAGGACCATCTGACTACAACATCACTCTTACACTATGAAGATTACCAACATTTAAAGGGAATTTTAAAACTATCCATGAAAACTGAATCAGTGAGTGTGTTCAGAGATCGGCACAACCAACCATCATATTTACAATATACTTAGTTAGCATATTAATTATCTTAATACGTTTGAACACCTAGTGACAAGCAATGTAAAATCAAGTTCTTTCTAGGAACGCATGAATAATCCTAAATTCACTGGATAGTTGCCCCAGCAACTCCTATGCGAGTGGTTGTGGAGATACCAAAGAAGTAGAAGGGAGCAAGAAAGAGCCCAGGAACTGATGACGAAAACAACAGAAATAAGAAGGATTGCCACCCTCTGGAGATGAGCTGTTGAGAGAGTCCTTAGGGACTTTTTTGGGGTTTTTTTTTTTTGGTGAGAGAGAGTCTTTTAGTTCAGCTTGTGAATTTGGTAACTATCAAGGAAAGTAATGTGAGGTTATAAAGCATGAAACACATCTGTTTAGGTACCACAGCCATGAATGCCATCTTTACATGATATGGCAATTATAGTGTCACAGATATAGATACAATAGATACAGTCTCTCTCTCATGTGTGTCATTGTTCCCCTGGTTCCCCTATACAATTGTATTTGCCTTTTCCATTAGTCACTGAAGGCAGGAAGTGTTTGCATCATATAGTGTTCAGTCTACTTGTCTGTAGGGGTAGGGGTGGATAAAATGGCAACTCTGAATCCAAAACAAAATGGGAGAAATGTTGAAATGGTTGAAACGAAACAAGTCAAAACGTTTTGAAGATGTTTTAGCATTTTGAAGGTGTTTCAAAGCTGGGCTTGCAGAAAGTAAGGACAGGGAAGGAGAAGAGGAGGGAACAGACTGACATCTGTAGCTGGCCAGTGTCTGCTAACTGTCCCTGAAGTCCTTTCCAATCCAAGTGCTCTGGGGAAGGCACCTAAACAATTTAAAAACAGCATATAAGCCTGTGAGTGCCTAAGCTGCCAGCCTTCATCGACCTGTCTCTTACCAGAGAGCAGCACCTGAAAGGCATTGACTCTGACGGCTTCCTAGCTGCTACTGTCTAGCTAGGGACTGTCTCTTCTACTTGCAAAGGATTGGATTGGATACAGCTTACTCTGACAGCTTAGCTATACTAGCCTAACTTCAATACTAGTATTGTTATCCCTATTTCTTTTTCCCCTGTATCCATTCCTTTTAAATTTTTTTTATTTTTTTTTTTACCTGAAGAAAAAGAAGTCTTTGTTGTGCCTGACAGCGTGATCACTGAGCACTGTTCAGGAAAGCACAGCATAGATTAGATAGATTGCACACACAGACACCTACATAATACATTACACACAATCAGACTTATTTTTCCACCATGGACAAACATGAAGCATGCTGGAAAGGCTGGTGCTGCCAAGTCTGGGAGGGGAGCGAGTGGGGGCTGAGGGAGAGGTGTCAGTTCCCCACCGCCAAACTGAGATGCAGCCTCTTTTCAACCAGCCATGAGGCTTCTGCTGGTACTGGGAGCAAGGAGGTCACAGCAGTGCCTGCAGCTGCACCCCCTCTGACACGAGCTTTGATAATAAACTCCAGCACCAGCAGCATGACAACAAGCAGCACCAGCAGCACAGTCTCCTCCACCCCAGTTACAGGTCGCAGAATGAGCCTTCCACTCCCAGTCTTAAAGGAGCTCAATCTTGAAGTAGAGGACCTCAGCTTGATAGCCCAACAAATTCTGGGGAGGAGGAGGAGGAAGCAGAGTTTGTGCTCCACACCCCTCAAAGCTCCCATAGAGCCAGGTCCCCTTCCCCAGAAGGGACTGCGGAGGAGACTTTGGGGGAAGCTGGTTTAGCTCCTCCTATTGTTGTGCCTCTGCCGGCTGAAGAGATAAGGCAGAAGCCCCACCCACACCCCAGAGATGAGGGGGTAGTGTGGTCTGGGATCATTTTGAGGTGGAAGATGATCCCACATGTGCTACCTGCGTGCACTGCTGAGCCCAAACCAGCCAGGGCAAGGGAGCAAAATGCATGAGCACCACAGGGATGCTAATGCACCTCCACAGGCACAACCCCCTTGCCCTTGCTCCTCCTCAGCCTGGCACCAGTGGGAGTGTGCCCAAATGAAGTCCCCCTCTTGCTCAAAAGCCCCCATCCCCCCAAAGCAGAAGCAGGCCACCATGGAGCAGTGGGGCATACATGGGGAGGGCATTCCCAAGGTGATTAAGGTCACCCAGAGCATTGGGGAGATGCTTCCTGTGGATGGCCAGCCCTCCAATATAGACATTGGAATGATGACACACTACAACCTGCCAGACATCCGACTCCCCAGGTACCTCTCCACTTTTACCTGCTACATCTCCCTTCCCCCTACCCCAGCCTGTCTCTCACCCCCTTATGCTTCTATTTCCAATTTCACTGACCGGCTTCTTGCCTGCATTGTGTGCCAGCTTCTGGCTTCTTTACTATTCCTTCCATCCAGGAACAGCACACGCCAACTGCAGGTGCTTCTTCAGCCTGATGAAAGGTTTTCAACCCGGAAGCTTGCTAAGATATATTTCTGCAACTATTCAGTTGGTCTACAATACTTTTTGTGCTGAGCCTACACTTGTGAACTATTTGTGCCCTCAAGTTCTTCAAGTCTCATAAAACTTATAAAGGAGAGCACTTTTATGGTATCACAATAAACAAGATTATCTCATTCTGTTTAAGACTGTCTCCCCCTTTTCTTGAATTTGCTCATGATACACAGACCAAGAATCAAAGAGAGGGAGTTAGCTATGTTAGTCTGAAGTCAGGTAGAAGGCAGGGCAGGGTAGCACCTTATAAACTAACTGAAGCAGAGATTTGTAAGAGATTCTATACCAAAATGTCTCCCCTGGGCTGTCGTTTTGACTCAAGTCACCTCCCACAAGCGTTTTCACTTTTGAACATATTTCCTGTCCCATCTCATTTTAGCTACTACTCATTTCCTGGCTCTTTTCCTACTTTTTCTTTGTACAGGCAACCTGTAAATCCTTTCTACTTGTAGCTCTCCTCCTCTCTCTCTTTGGTGTATGCATGCAAACATGTGTGTTGTCTGTTTTAAAGTGTCACCAATAGCAAAGCAGTCAACAAGTGCCTGTTTCTTGATGACCTTAATTTATAACCCCTGGTTTAGTTGTAATACTGTAAACCTCAGACTCCCAAACCTCACCTCCTTTGAGAGATCATGCCCCAAGGTTCTGAAACACAACATGAACTTTAAAAACCCATTGACTGCTCACTCAAAGGTGAGTGTCTAACCCAGTGCACAGACAGTTGTTCATACCTACTGCTACACAAAATACAGTTTTCAAGAGAATTTCATTTGAGGGTTTTTTTTCCCCTCGATCAAATTTTGTAATTACTTCAACCAGGTCAATTTCCAATCTTCCAAATGGCTGATCTTGCTTTTTAACATCAGTGCATTGTTTGCATTCATTTTTAAAGGATCCCTAGCCAAATTTTAATTAGAGAATGGTACCTCTACAGTAATGCAAGCAGAGTGAAAGAGTACATAATATCAGATCATTTCCTTTTCACCATGAGTGCTATTTCAGAAAAAGCTCTAGGGTGGCTATTATTTATTGGCATACTTGTTTAATTGAGATTCTTGTGTTTTACAGTGTCATTAATTTGGAAGTTGGAAGCTGCAGAAATTATTGCCCCTGTGATTTATGTGTCCCTGATTTCTCAACACAGGAGTCAACACTAAATGAATCTTTACAAAGAGTTTGTCTGTAGACAATAATCACTGGGACCCAAACATCATTTCATATTCATGCTGGAGTTCATTAATATGCTGAGTTTGACACTTAGGATTTGTGACGAATAAATATTTTGTTCAAAGTCTACCTCTTTCAAAATGTACTGCTGGCAAAATCCTTACCCTATGCTGTGCACATACATAGATTCAAAGGTATGGCAAAGAGCTCTAGAAACCGTGCCTTGTCCTATCACTACCACCATGCTCATCATGCAATAGATACTCAGAGGAAAAAAGGCCTCATGTTGACTTTGCATTTAAAATGAGATCTAATGAGTATATATTTAATAAATGATGCATGCCTTACATATCCTGGAGGCTAGTACCCCAATAAACAAACTCACAGAAGAGGTGATCTGTAAGGGCATTTATACACATAGTTCTCAGATGCGCCAGAGATCCACCGCTTCAATGCAGACTTGATTAATTGAGTCTGTTCTGCACAGGAGCTGATGCGCACCATGCTGTGCCTCTTACAGTTGTATAAGTGATAAAATGAGTACCAGCAAAGAGAAAATGGCAGCAGTGTGCTTTTGAACTAAAGCACCTCAGAGGTGTTTAAGTTCAAAAGCGTACCGCTGCCGTTTTCTTTATGCTAATGCACATTTCACCACTTATACAACTGGAAGCATCGCAGCGCCGGGCACTTTTCAAAGTGCCTGGCACTGTGGTGCTTCCACATGTAAAAATACCCTAAGTGCACATGGAGGAGTGATTTTGCTGACCAAACAACAGGAAAAATAAGCATGTTTTACCAGAAGCAGCAGCACATTACTTCAACCTCGCTATTCAGCATCTGTATTGGGCGCTATAGTGGGTTTTTTTGATGCTTTTATCTAATAGCTGATTGAATCTAAACAGAAGTCAGCCATGCCAGGTCCAACTAAGGTGTTACTTCTTCTGGGCATGTGCTGGGCTTGGTGCAGGAGTGCACAGAGTTTGAAGTCAACAAGGAGCTGTTGTATTTTAATTTTTTTTTTTAATCTAGAAGTCCAGAATTTCATGAAGACTATAATAGTTAAAAGAGAAAATCTTTTTTAGTGACTCTTTAAGAGAACAACTATGTTAAATTATTTTTCAGATGATTGTTTTGTATACTGGATAGCCCAAAATGTCTGTTCCGCATACAATGCACATTCCTCTTCAGAGCCAACCTTAGGGGTGGGCAACTACCTAGGACACCATGGTTAGAGGGTGCCATGCACACATACACACATGTACCATAAGCAGCAGGTAGCTATGCCAGCCTGGGACATTGCTTAGGCCCCACACAATGCCGGAGTAGAGAGAGGCAGGGGTCTTGGCAGGGGGGGGCAGGGCACAACAGACTTTCTGGGGCTAGCAGCCAGCAGCAGGGGAGGGCCTGGAAGATCTCTTTGGAGGGTACAGGACACTGGAGCCCCATGCTATCACTTCCCAGCTATTCATCACAGGCTCCTGCTCCATCTAGTTCAGCTCCACAGGACTGTAGCTGGTGGTCCCTACCACAGGCAGACACCCTGCCCAGCTCCCTGGCCCATCAGATGGAGCCCTCTGCTGCAGGGAAGCAGTGCTGGTAACTTGGGGGGGGAAGTACCGGGGGGAGGGGAAGGGGATGGGAATGACACCTAAATAGAAGTTTTCCTAGGGCATCATTTTCCTGGTCCACATTGGAAGCTACATGAAATGTTCCACTGCCTGCACGTATTGAAAAAGGGGAAACAACAAGACCCATATCCATGTAGTGATCCCTGGTAATGTCTCTGAGGGACAAGAGCTCCTGAATTGACAAAAATGCCAAAGCACACAAAGATAAAGTTATGGATACTATTTTTGTCATACAAAAGAAGAATTTATTGAAAACAAGGTCAATAAACAGCAAGGCAATGAACATAAAAAAAGGACATGTAAGAGTTTTGTCAACCTACGACTAAGGGTCAAATGCTCATTATTTTCCTAAAGTTAAAAGTAGTTTTCACATGTAAAATGGTTACCATAATATCTTTATGGAGAGAAGGGAAAAATATATAAGAAGGACTTTTAGTCTCTCTAGACCTCTAACGGGAACTAAAAAATGGCAGAGGCAAATTCACAAACAAATTATGGTGCATTTTGGTGAATAGAGTAGGATGTAATTGCTTGAATAGGGTGTTTGAGATTTGGTTTTACAATACTTAGAATTTCTGGAACAAGTAGATCCAATTCAAGCAGGACCTTTCCATTCTTTCAAGTTATACACATTGAGAAGATGCCCATAATTTGTAAGATTTCACAGATCTTAGGGTTGGAAGGAACCTATTACATCATCAAGTCCAGCCCCCTGCCCTGGGCAGGAAAAAGTGTTGGATTCAGATGACCCCAGCCAGGTGTTTGTCCAATCTCCTCTTAAATACCGCCACGGAAGGGGATAGCACCACCTCCTTTGAAAGTGTATTCCATATTTTGGCACGCCTCACTGTAAAGAATTTTTTCCTGATGTCCAATCTAAATTTGCTCTCCTTCAGTTTGTGGCCATTGTTTCTAGTTACCTCGACGGGCACCCTGGTAAACATTGTATCCCTTATTTCCTGCTGTTGTCCCCCCTCTCCCCACCCCGATGGGTTTGTAGGCAGCCACAAGATCACCTCTCAGCCTTCTCTTGCAGAAGCTGAAGAGATTCAGGTCCCTCAATCGGTCCTCATAGGGTTTTTCCTGTAGGACTTTAACCAGATGGGTGGCCCTCCTCTAAACCCTTTCCAGGTTATCTACATCCCTCCTGAAGTGCAGCACCCCAAACTGGACACAGTACTCCAGCCACAGCCTGCCCAATGCTGCATAGAGGGGAAGTATCATCTCCCTAGACCTGTTTGTGATACACCTACTTATGCAAGAAAGAGGGTGGTTAGCTTTGCTTCTTACTTCATCGCACTGGCGAATCATGTTCATTTTGGAGTCAGCTACGACTCTGGGATCCCTTTCCACAGTTATGCTACTTAGAATGGTACCTCCCAGGCTATAGGTGTGTTTCATAGATTTCATAGATTTCATA
>NW_005841972.1:1861542-1881133 GCF_000455745.1 Alligator sinensis | reverse complement strand
AGAGGAAGCTCTGCGACCGCTCAGATTTTGCTGAGCTATCCTCCCATGAGATGTCTGGGTAATTGAAGTCACCCATGACAACCATGGTCCTGGAGCAAGCTGCCTCAGCCAGTTCCTGGGCAAACTCCTGGTCAAGCTCAGGACTTTGAGTGGGAGGTCTGTAATAGACTCCCACCATTGTGTCCCCTGTGCCGTGTTCCCCACGGATTTTAACCCAGAGGGTCTCCAGCCGTCCACCCTGGTCGCCAATATCGGCTTGCAGGGATGTGTCACTTTCCTTAACATAGAGAGCTACCCCCTATGATGGGGGTTGATGATTCTTCCTCCCTAGGTGCTCCACATGGCAGTTATCTTTGTTAAACTGCATCCTATTCTGTTCTGCCCACTTCCCCAGCCTGTCCAAATCCACTGAAATTCACTCCTTGCCCTCTAGTTTGTTTACCTCTCCCATAGTTTGGTGCTGTCTGCAAACTTGGACACGGTGCTTTCTACTCCCTCGTCCAAGTCACTAATGAAGTTATTGAATAGTACTGGGCCCAGGACAGAGCCTTGGGGGACTCCACTGCCCACATTTCTCCAGGTAGAAACCGACCTGTCCACCATCACTCTCTGGGTGCATCCCATAAAACAATTTTCCACCCACCAGACTGTGTAATAATCTACATTGCAAATGTTTAGTTTATTTATAAGGATTGGGTGCAACACTGTGTCAAAGGCCTTGTTAAAATCTAAGTAAATAACATCTACCTCTATTCCTTCATCCAAGCATTTTATGACCCAGTCATAAAAAGAAACCAGGTTTGTCAGGCAGGATCTGCCTGCTTTGAACCCATGCTGGTTGCCCCTTAGCATTATTTTACCCACTGGTCCCCCATAAATGTGATCCTTAACAATTTTCTCAAAGGTCTTGCCAAGGATAGAGGTGAAGCTAACCAACCTACTGGTCCCTCCTTCCTCCCCTTCTTGAAAATAGGGACCACATTGACCTTTTTCCAGTCCTCTAGGACCTGTCCTGAGCACCACAAGCACTCAGTCACACCAGTGGTTCTGCTATTACTCCAGCTAATTCCCCAAGTACCCTTGGATGAAGATCATCAGGAACTATTGACTTAAATACATCCAACCCTTAAAAGTGCCCCTTTACTAGGTCAGTGCTAACAGTTGGTGGGTTGGCATCCATTTCACACTTACCTAAAGTCCCATTGGGATGCATATTTGTATCCATGTCCAGGAACACAGATGCAAAGAAATCATTTAGGAGCTCTGCTTTGGCCATCCTATCTGTTGCCCATTGCCCTAGTTCATGTTGAAGGGGCCCTATGTTACCCTGTGCTTTCTTTTTGCTTCCTAGATGCTCACTATCATCTTAGGAAGCAAGGTCTTATTGGCTTTGTAGGACACATTTTTTTGTTTTCTTCTCATTCATCTGTGCAGTTATTCATATTTACCATTTGTTTATGTTATCACCCAAATTGGGTGTTTTCATATCCTATAGTAGCCTCCAAATCTTCAGCAAGTTTGGGGAAATTGTCACCGGTCACATTTTTTCAATTAAGACAATTGTAGACTCGCTCTCCTTAAATCTAGAACAGACAAAGGAAGGCAGGAAACTATCCTTTGTGCAGTAAAGTCAGTTCTCTGACAACACTTAGCTGTCTATTCTACTTACAGAAGAAACAGAGACTATTACTTCATTAGCCCTGTTCTTCCTCTTGTTGAAATCACTGGGAAATGTGTCATTGATTTTAGTGGGAACAAGATTGGACACAATCTTCTATACATGTACTTACATCCAGACACATGCATGCTATATAATGCAAGGTGACAACAATATCCTGTTTTCTATAAAGCATTACTCCCAACCAAAATCACCATACTCCAAATGCTAACATAGCTGGAGGAGAAGGAGAGTGGGAGGTAAGGAATCAGCATGCAGAATGCAGTCATTAGAGATTATCTGTTGTGCTTGTTACTGCTGGAAGTTAGAACCAGCAGTTCCTGTCAAAACTATGCACTTACCTAATTATTTAAAAGGGCTGAGATCTGCATTATTGTAGATGCTGCCAAAGACAAGATACACTTATGACAGGCATATTGTGGGCCTTATGTAGGGTATTCTTGAAAGTATGACAGGCCATAACTCTTGCAGAACTCCTACTGCATATTAATACAGAATTCAGCAGAAGGTTCTGATGAAGTTAAATGTTTTGACAGAAGGAATCTGGCCTCCAAGAGGAAAGGAAAACATCATTTTCAAATCTTCTTGCTTTCCCTGGTAGCAAGTACATTAAACTAGAATAGTTGTAGTTTCCTCTGACAAAGAATGAAGCTTGAGTGAGGCAGTATAATTGTGATAGCTTTGCTTATTGTGACAAAATTCATTCCATTTTTATTTAAAATTCTAGCATATTTGTACAGAAAAGTTTTTAATTAATTTTGACTAAATGAGCAAAATAAATAACCAGGCTTATTTGGCCAGACAATTAGAAGAAATTTACATTTCAATTTCATTCATTAGGATTAGCTATTTCAAAATGTTAAACAGGCATTTTACTGTATTTACCAGAGCAAGCTCTAGGAGAAAAAAAAAAAAGACTTCACAGTACATATTAAAGCTACATTTAATATTTTCAATGAAACTGGAAACCATAGAGGCTTGTTTTTTGACAGCACTGGTCATAATAAAAATGTCATTTCTTGTTGATTAAATATATTTCCTAGACCATTAAAAAATCCAGTACCAGTTATGCTACTTAGAATGGTACCTCCCAGGCTATAGGTGTGTTGACGATTCTTCCTCCCTAGGTGCCCCACATGGCAGTTATCTTTGTTAAACTGCATCCTATTCTGTTCTGCCCAGAGAACAGAGAATCTGAGCCAATACTCATCAAGATCAAATGAAATTTGGATTGTATATGATTTCTATGTGTGTTAAGGTGAAACTCTTCACAATTTTTAGGTTTTACACTGAGTTTTAGAGTTTGAATGAAAGGAAAGTTAAAAGAAATTAATAATACAGGCAGTGAATGCATCAGACCTAATTGAAGTTAACAAATGTTGATTCATTTCAGGTGTCAGAAATTATGGTTGCAACCTCTGGTTCTAGAAGCCTGCCTACAATGAGTGGTTGTTTAGGTATAGGACACCAGTATTATTTCCTCAAGCAATCTACAGCCAGCCTGTATAACTCTCAAACTGAATGAAACTCAATGGAAAAGGAACATAAACTGTTGCAAACATTTTGGATGATAGCCTTAGCATTAAAAAAAATAAACATGACTATATTAGACTACTGAGCTATGGACAACAAAATGAGATTCAACAAAGACAAATGGAAGATGCTACGCCAAGTGGAGAAAAGCCAAGTAACTAGATAGGCAGTAGTAATGAGAAAGATCTTGTTGGATACGATCGTCTCATTCCATTCAGTGCTGGGTAAGTTTACCTAGAGTACAGGTTTCAGTTTTGAACTTTAGGAAGGATGTACAGAAACTGGAAAAGATCCAGAAGAAAGCAACAAAGATTATACAAGGTTTGGAAAGATAAGCAGTACAAAGAAAGGTTGAGAGAACTGGATAGGTTTAGTTTGGAAGGGAAAAGAGGTTAAGGAAGGGATATGATATTAGTTTTCCAAATTGGAAAGGCTACCATAATGAAGAGGTGAACAAATATTCTCCCTTACAACAGAACTCAGGACACAAAACAATGGGCTTAAACAGTTGCAAGAAAAAAAACAGATAAAATTGAAGAAAAAGTAAAGAAAAAACCCATACTGTAACTGTAAGAACAGTAGTCCAGTAGACCAAGCTGCCTAGTGAAGTTGTGGAATCTCCTTCATTATTGGTTTTCAAAAAGAGTCTAGGTAGGCATGTTTGATTTAGGAATACTGAATTCTACATCTGTGCAGCAGATTAGAGTAGATGATCCTTGACGTTCATTCCAAACCTATGCTTCTATACATAGGTACTTGACTCAGCACAAGTTAGGATTTCTCCTGGCTCCAGAAACCAAATGTTATTTATTTATTACCAGTTTCTAATACACAACTCTTTCCAGTTCATAAGATGATCTCAGCACATTCCATTTTGATACAGGGAGGATCACCTGTGACTATACCATCCTAACCAAGAGCTTATCCAATCACGAGTTTATTCTATTGAAAATGTCCAGGGATAGAGATTCCACAACTTCTCTACTAGCCTGTTTCAATGCCTGACCACCCTCATAGTCAGAGATGCATTTTAAAGTAATTCTAATTGAAACTGAAACTTCCATTAACATTTAGTTTTGATTCAGGGCTCTATTCAGTATTTTCCACTCTGAAGTTTCAATAAGAGTTGTATGTGTAACTATAAGAGTCATTTAGTGTGGGAAAAGTGTATTTTAAAAAGTTTCTTTTAATGTATGCCAGTAGTAGTATTGTACATATTTTACATTTACATTTTTTTAATTTCAGTTTTTTTCTTCCCAGTGACAGCAATCCATATAGGTGCCTCAAAGAGCTAAACAAATCGTGCAATGTGTGGACAACTTCTGCTGATAACTATCAAGTATAATATTGTCTAAACAGCACCCCACTAACAAGCATTAAAGATTTATGCAAAACGCATGTAAGGCTTTCACTATCTCCTCTGTCTGTCAAGAAATTGAAAGGAAATTAAAGTTAGAATTCTCTATGCATCTTGAAGTTCAGTGCAAGTATCTGAAGCCACTGGTAATACATTGTAAATAAAACTGTCCTCATAATGTCATCATCTATATTTACAATAAATACTTTCCCTGTAGATCTGATACCTGACAAAGGAGCACAGAGTTTAACTCCATCTGTTTTATACAACAGTATTTTACTCAGTAGAAGATCATCCAAGTAAGAGTGAGTAAGATGACATTGATCTGGATAGGCAAAAGAACATTTTCTGATGATCTGACACTCATCACGCTTTAGGCTTGGACATAAACACACAGCAGCCCATTTGTTCTGGGAGGAAAGAAAAGTGAATTCCTGCTACTAAGTGAAGATGATAAATGATTCTTCTTTACTGTGATGGTATCTGCACCAAAATCAGTGCACTGCAATAGAAATCTCAATCCCCAGTACCACAGTGAAGCAACTCTTAAGCAGCCTCAGTAGCAAATATACTTACAACAAAAAATAAAATAATTTCCAAATGTATCTTGTAATTATGCATAAATCCACTAAACTGTCTGAGGGTGGACAGCTTCACATTTTGCCTCAGTAAACTAGATATGATTATAGATCATCTGTCCCTTGATATCTTTGTCATCACTATCAGTGAAAAGAGGCTGGAAAAAAAAAACCCAATACTACCACCCAACAGCTTTAGGGGCATTTTGGGGATAGAAGATAAATGTTATTCTCTGGCATCTCTCCATTCATGAGCAGTCCTTTTGTAACTATAGTAACAGAATCTGTGGGTGCAGAGACCCCAAATAAGCAAGCAACAAATAGCTGTTTCTCCTTCCTTAGCCATCCATGTCCAGTAGATAGTGAGTACAGCAGAGAACCTGGGCTGACAACTTTGTCTGAACAACTGGAGGGAATTCTGAACAGATCTTCCTTAAACTAGGATATAAGTAGCATTATATTTGCCCTTCAATTTAAATAATTATGGCACTGGGCGTGTGTACACAAGGTGCTTTACTGCACAGTAAGCGTGCACATCTATATGTGCGCAAGTTCATTGCGCAGTATACTTCACTATTTGTGACTAAATTTGCTACCTGCAAATGCATGTAGCAAACTTACTTATGAGTAGTTACTGCATAGTAACATGTGTGTATATGCCAACAAGGAGCAAATATGCTTTCAGTCAGACCTGCCACTAGGGGACCAGCATAAGCTCAGCCCCAGGTACCTGGGGCTGGGAGCCTCTCCTGCCCCAGGGCTGAAGCAGCTCTATGCCAACCCCATCCTCAGGCCCTTAAAAGCCTTCAGGTATTTAGAGTCTTGGGGCATAAAAGCAGGCAGCCTGGGGCAACTGTTGGCCTCTGCTCCCCCTGCAAAAGCCTCAGGCTACCTGTGGCAGAGGGCCTGGCACGGCCGTGCCATCCAGGGTTGCAGGCTGCTGCCAGGCCTGCCAGCACCTGGGGCCAGCTTCAGGCAGCTCCTAGCCACCAAGTCCAGCTCCAGCTGCCCGCAGCTGACCCCCAGCAGCCTGCCCAGACCCAGACCCAGAATGTGCTGCGAGGCATTGTCTTGTCACGCTCCTAGTCCCACACCACGCTCCTGTGTTGCATGATGCAGGCAGTTGTCCAAGCCCAGTAGTACAGGAACAGCTGTGCAAAGGCCCAGAAAGCCAGCACAGGAGACCCAATGGCATCATCACCCATGCCACACCTACCACCTGGGGCCCCAAACTGGTGACCTTGTGGCACTGTGGTCCAAGATGGAGGTGCAGCAGCAGTTTGCATGAGGTGGGTGCTCTAACATGTGTGTGTACAAGGGGATGCCAGGCCAGATGCAGAAGCATGGGCACAACCAGTCAGCACAGCAGTGCCACATAAAGGTCAAGGCCTTACAGGCACAGTGAGTTAAAATCTCTGACCATAACCTGTCAGGGAGTGCCCACAAGTCCATGCCTTTTATGCAGCAGCTGACTGACATCCCCATGTGACAAGACTCAGGCCACAGCTCTGCTGTGTACTGCAGCACAGGTGGCCTACCCAAGCCCCCACTCTGGCCTGGCACCCACAGTGATGCATCACTGGGGTAGGGTCCCTCAGGCCACCAGCAGCTCATCCCACTGACCTCCTAACCCCCTGTCTCCACCAGCAGCTCAGGGAGCCCAGGTCAATGCTTGCGCTGACAGCTGCATAACCTCAACCCCAGCCATGAGGTTTGGCCAGCCATGTCACCGACAGCAGTGCCAGCTCCTCCCGAAGGGGCAGGGCGGGGCGGGGCACTGGCTGGGCACCAACATGCTGCACTCTACTACCCAATGAGTCTGCTGGGAGCTGCACACCATCCACACCAGCAAGGAATGACCAGAGCAGCCAGCCATGCCAGATCCACTCATGTGGTAAGCAACACATTGGGGAGGGGGACTTTCCTACCCCAGCCCCTGCCCCAGCCCTCAACCCCATCCCTGGACCCTGCCCCACTTCCCTTTCGCTGCCTGGCCTGGCCACACTTCCCTGGCCCTCAGGTCCCCGCCACCCCCACCCAGAACAGCATGCAAGGAAGCAGGACTTTAAAACTTTATTGAGCAGCCTTTGCCCCCCCAGCTAGGCACAGGCTTCTCACCTGCTGAGGAACATGTTGATGCCAGCAGTGATGTCTTTCTCAGCTATGGGGGGCAGGGACATGTAGTGCAGCCACAGGCAGCTCTCCAGGCAGCAGCAGAGGTTGCAGGGTAGCACAGGCTTCCCCCCCACACTATTGAAGCTCAAGGTCCTGTGCCAGGTGTGCCTGGGGCACCATATCCATCAGCAGCAGGAGGGCATAGTGGATCAGGCACCCCTTAATCTGTGCAAAAAGTTCCTCACACACCACCCAGGGCACACACATCAAGGGCATGCTCAGTATGCAGAGAGGGTGCAGAAAGGCCACAGGGGGACTGGCCCCAGGGCACTTGCCTGAAGAGACCCCCTGCAGGAAGGAAGGGGTTGCAGGCAGCTCTATGTCCCAGTCATCCAGGAGCCCCACACCCCCTGTGCCCAAGCTCCATGGACTTGGTAGCAGCACAGAAGACAGGCTGGCCTGCAGGGGGAGCAGGGGGGAGAGACAGGTCTGGAGCTGTGGCAGCTAGGTGCTGCTAGGAGCTTGGCCTGGGAAGGGGGTGGGGGAGGCAGGCTGCCTGCAGCTAGCACCTAGCAGCCCACTAGCACTTGGAGAGTGATCAGGGATGGGGGCTTGGCTGGCAGCTGGCTGGCACCCATTCACTCACAACCCCCTTGGCTGGGGCTTGGCTGGCAGCTGGCTGGCACCCATTCACTCACAACCCCCAATCTGAGGCTGGGCAGTGTACGGGCCCCTTGTACAGAGCATCTTATCTCAGAAATGTTGTAAACTCTCACAAACAGCTTTCTTGTGGCTCTGAAGGCCCTGCAGCTTCACATGGGAGAGAGGCAGCAGTCGGCAGCCAGGATGCAGCCTCAGGGTCACTGCAACCCATGGCCAGGGCCCTGCAGATGCTGGACACCATTTTGGCCCTAGTGGTCACCTTTGTGCCACCTGCTGCCCTGCCCCTGCCTATAGCCCCATCTGTTGCCTGGCAGCTGCCTATCACCCAGCAGCAGGTTGGACTCTTCTCCTAGACTGGCTGGTGATGTCCATGGAGGACTGACTGAGGATGGCCATGGAGGACTCAAAACCCTGCTTACAAATTTCCTACATGGTACAAAGAATGAAAGAAATGCACGTAAGCTATACTGTATTGCTGAATTCCAGTTCTGGAAAAAGTGTAACTACTATGGTGATCGGTATGATGGAATGAAATTGAAATAACAAGGCAAGTGAAGTATGACTGTTAAGTACCTCAAAAATTTGATCCAAAGTCTTTGGACTTTTAAATTTGTTCATAAATAAAATCAGTAAATGAATAGTCTCTTAATCCCAAACACACCAAGTTAGGCCCAGTTTATGGTCTAAAATAAGAATATATATTGCAACTGTAATCCAAAAAACTTTAGGCACTTTGCAATTGTTAAGTATCCTTCATGATGCCTCCAAAATGCATGGAAAGACTGAATGATTTGCACAAAAGGCCTAATAAGAAACATGCAACAAAACTGGAAAACTTCATTATATTCCCTAACTCCCAGAGTTGTCCCTAAATTAAGCAGCATTCCACCCTATATACTCCATCCTAAAACAGAACCATTGGAATATCACTTGTCTATATAATAATTATGGTGGCTGTTTTAGCATTGTGCAGTGGAAAACTGTGGTTTCTTAGACCTGCAAAAGATGTACTTGTATGGTAACACTTTTAGAAATAATGGTTTTATTCTATTTAGGAAACATGGCCTACTAACAATTAAACAGGTTAATTTATGAGTTTCTTGAAATCATGCATTAGCTATTGATTTTTCACCTCACTGAGTCAAACATATAAAATTGATTTGCAGCAATTATATATTTTCCCCATCCCATCTTCCACTGAGTGTATTTAGCAGTTTACTATCCAGTTAATGGCAGTAGCATCCTCGGTTAGTGAAAATTGCTCCTAAACTGTAAGCATCAAGGGACTGACATGCTAATGCACTGATCACAATCCAGGTTACTGGGAGATAAATAACAAGGGGGGCATTTCTTGTTACTTGACCCTTCTGGTTATTGTTATTACTGATAAAGACGAGCAACTTTCAGTTACCAAAGTCTGTTGTGACAGTTTCCCAAAGTCTGTAGTCACATGCCACGCCGCACTGGAAAAACTCTGCCCGCTGCTATATAACAAAAAGTCAGAAATGTATTTTGAACGTATTTATAGTGAAAGATGTGTTCTATTCTTCTTGTTTCAGGATGAAATCCTTGCCTTATTGAAAAGAAGAAGAACCTGGCTAGAATGAAGCCAGAACTCCATATAGTCTCTCTCTAAGGCACACACCCTTGATTTAAACTGAATAAGAAACATACAATTGTCATAAATCCTTTCTGGTTTATTTCATATTTAAAAGCACATTGAGAATGAAGTGTAGGCTCCAAATGTATATTTTGTTTGTTTTTAATTTAAAAAGTGTTTTGCAAAATGTAATGGTTGGCATTTATTCCCATCCAGTGAATTAAACCACTTCAGAGTGACAGCAATGGTAGAGGAGATATAGGAGGCATGGCATCTTTCAGTCAAGCAGTGTAGAGATGCAATCACTCTACACCTCTACACTGTGGACCAGGCCAGCCTTATAAGATGCAGAGGTTGCCCATAAGAGCACAAAAAAATCATTGGGCAGGGACCTCGATCACTGTTATATACTGGCCCTTCCCTTAGTCTTGTACTTCTGCTGCAGATGTGGGTGCACGTATGCATGTGCTGTGCTGTGTGGCAACCTAGATGTTCCCGAGAATCACTCTCCTCTCCTGCAAAGATATCTCCTGATGTTTACTATGTCCCCCTTTACAGGCTGTTTGCATGGACGGGTTGCTATCAATGGAAAAAGAGGACAACATGTAACATAGCTTGCCCATATTTCCACATTACCTCAAAACCAATGCTTATTTCTTCAGGATGTGCATCTTAAGGCTTCAGTTGCCATTATGAAGCTATTCATTCGAAAAACAGTCAAACAAATGCATTGGTAGTGTATATCTATGGCATGCTGTCAGAGCACTTAGTCACACGCATGCACTTGATGATGAATTCTAAAGCTCCATTAAAGTATTGATGGTCACATTTGTTTTTTCTTTAAAATGTGTGGATTTTTATTTAATTTAAGAACTTCTGATCATAAATCAAGATTATTATTGTATTTCAATACAGGAATGATGAAAGCCAAGGCATTAAGGAAATCAAGCAGTGCTGTTCTCCCACTCCTCCTTCTCTTTCCACTTGATGAATAAGCATTTTGAAAGTCTCTACAGAACAGTTTGACAAAAATGTCATGAAAATATGACCTACCCAGCAAATATCACCCTTTCTTATGCTGATGGTAAAGAATGCTAATAAAGTTTACACCCTTAAAATAGCAATAAAATCCCATCACCCGGTGTGTGGGCAGTAGAGTTTTGCAACTCTCACTAATTATCATTTCCTATTTTATCTAGCATTTTGTAATACAGTTTATTCTGGTTTCAGTAAAATGCAAATACAAGGAGAAGATGTAACTGAGCTAAATTCCAAAGAATAATAGTCTTACCTCAGAGACACTGAAGCTTTGGTTGCTGGGCATGGCAGCTTTGCATTGTATGACTTCAAACACCTTGACTTCTTGAACCTGCTATTTTAACTCAAGCACACACTTTATTAACCTGAATGCAATAGCTTGAGAGGAGACTGTTGTTATATTTCTGTTTTTGCTCTGGTGCCAATTCAGTTTCAGCTACATGTGCAAATCAGGGGCAGTTCTCACCAGCCTTGTGAGAAAATATAACATTCCACGGTATCCAAAATTCCTGGGGTTTGCTTTTAACAAAAACAAAAAACTATATATATTTTTTCTTAGTCTGACTGTTTCTCAAGTTACCCGACAAATCTATGATCCTGCCCCAAATTCCCTTCAACTTCAGGAAGACTTTTAACCTCTCAGACTCCTGAAGTGGAGCTAATAGGACTTTCCTGGCTTGACAAAACTCACCAAAACATACCCCTGTATGCAAGTCTCTGTACCTTGACAGCCTGTCACATTATTTTTCCACAAGAAATTGTAAGAATGGGACATACATCAGCAATGAATATTGATAACATAATAGAAACATTGGCTCTTTGCTTCAAGTCAGTTGTAGCAAAATTTTGTTGTAGTAATATATGGATGCTGTTCTAGATCAGGAATGGCCAACTGGTGGCCTGGCCTGGAGGCCACATGCAGCCCGCAAGGCCCTGAGCTTTCATCCAGTAGCCACTCCCCTTACAGTTCTGGCTGCCGTAGTAACCAGGATCTCTGGGCTTTCTTTTCAGCTTCTGCTTCCTGAACCTGCCCCAAGGAACAGTGCAATGAATAGGAGCCTGTGGCACAGTGCAGTAGGGGAGCCCACAGCTGATCTATGTTAACAATCTCCCTTATAAAGTTGCCAATAGAAAAAACAGGTTGGAGAATTCTTAACTTGTAGTTTACTTACCTCTAGTAGTAATATTTGAAAATATGTTATTAGTTTCCTAAAATATACAGGATTCATTTCTACCATTGAAAAATATTGGTGAAAGTTTTGAACTTGTTCATTATGAGAAGCAAAAGAGTTTAGTAAGCATGCTTGAATCATTATCCCTTTTATTAGTTCCTCTTTATAGATACATAGTACTTAATGATTCATTTAATAGGGTTACCATATGACCAGGTTTTCCTGAACATGTCCTTTTTTTTGAGTTGTCCCAACTCCATCCAGGCAGTTTTTTAAAATATTAACAGATGTCTGGGACTTTGCTCTGCTCAGCATCTAAGTTTTTCTCAGCTTGCCCTAACAAGGAGCTGCTTGGGGTTAGAGGGAGGGTGATTGGAGGCAAGGGACATCGTGCATTTGTGCGTGCACACATGTGGCCAGCATGCAGCCAGGCAGGGTGGTGGGAGCACCCTGGCACCTAGATGCAGGGAAGTCTATGAGGGGTGGGAGTTGGAGGTCCAGGGCTAGAGGACTGTTTGGGGCAGTGTATGGCAGGGGTGTGTGGAGGGGATGGATGTGAAGGGGATGGGTGCCTGCCAGCACTGGGGAAAGCTACCAGTGGGTGGGGGGCCTTTGGGGGACAGCAGGGAGCTGTGTGGCACAGCTGGCAGCACCAGGGCCAGTGCCTGTGCTTGTAGGGGCAGGGCAGCTGGGAGATACTTTCAGGCTGAGAGAAACAGGAGGCTATGGGCCAGTGCCTGTGCTTGTAGGGGCAGGGCAACTGGGAGATACTTTCAGGCTGAGAGGAACAGGAGGCTAGGGGTGGGGAGTGAGGGGCTCCAGCGGGGTGGGGGAGTGTGGCTTAAGAGCAAGTGACACAGGAAGTGCCAGGGGGCTGTGGGCTGGGAATGGGGGGCTGGGAATGGGGGGTGTTGTGGCTTTGGAGTGAGGGGCAAGGGCAGGGCACAGGTATATTACCCTCCAACAACAGAATAACTATCCAGGCATGTAAAAGGCATAGATAGTCATCACCTGAATATTTTTACCATAAGGTTGATTGTTAGAGATCTTATATATCAGATTAAGAATTAAACTCCTATTTTCACTTGTTAGACTCTGTTTTATATCAATTATTATCTAGGTTGGAAGTAAAAATTGCAAAAGCTTGTCTCGGTCTTCCCTTGTCCACCAGTTTTGTTAATTAACAAATAATAAACCATTTCTTATGTGGATTTCAGTAAACCATTTAAGATAAGCATCATATGCAGAACTTGATCTAAGATTCAAATGCTTAAAAAACTGAGGGTGTATCAAATTAACAAGAAAAGATGTCCTACAAATTAAATATGTCCACTGCTGCCTGAAGTATAAAAGTGGAAAATATCATATTCATATTTTAGACTTGAAGTCACAGCCTAATAATGAGAAAAACCCAGCTACAGAGGGGTTCAAGACTCAGATTTGGGAATGAATCTGAATTTTAGACACAGATTGGTGGTGCTTAGGTATTATTTGTCCTATTATGATAATTAATTACAATGCACAATCAGATCTGAAATCTCGTGTGAAATCCTCCCAAAGCTTAACTGTGTTTAGATTTATAATATACTTCAACCAACCTCTGCCTTCATTCTCTCATAGCTACTACCCCCTAATGGCATGGTACTGCAATCCACATTCGTGCAAACATCTAATTGATTTCAGTGGGACTTATAAACATCTGAGGGCTGCAATGACTCACCACGGTATGTCTACAGGATCTATAGCTCCCAATATGGACACATGATAGGAAGTTTTGAAAATGTTGATTGTATTCACCAAAACTTTCTTTCTCCGCATTGCCCTACTATATTCTAATGGGGCCAGAAGCAAAATTAGAGCTGCCGGTAATAATACCATCTAATTCTTACTGCTGCCATTAATCTGTTATTTTCTCCACAAATCTATGAAGTTCTTTCCTCAAGTCTCAATATTTTTATTATGTTAGAGAAAAGTCATAAATACAAAAGCCTAGCAAATCAGGTTTCTGCCAATATGGTATCAAGATCACGCTGGTAGATTCAGCAATACCTGGGATGGAAAGAAGATGAAACCGCTATTACAATCACATGATTGACATGTACTTACACAACTAAATCCTGGTTAATGACTTTGTCCGAGTGAAACGGCATCATTTCCCCACCCCCCTCACATTGTAGATTTGAATGATGTATAATGCAACTGGAGAAAACAAACAAACTTTGTGCCATTCCACAAACCAAGTTCTTCCAGCACAATTTTTGCTAAAGGCAGCTTTGGTGCCAACATTGTTCTCTCTTACCTCAACAAAATGCGCTAGTTAAACATAAATTTGAGTCTCACATACATCTGAGAGCTGAATTTAGTTCTATGAAGACAAAGGTTTTGGTTCCATGGGAAGCTGAAACTATACATTTTGTGGAATGCATTCGGCCTTCTGAAACCTGGCTCATTTCAGTAGTGGAAGTATGGGTGGGAAAGCAAGGCATGAGCCCCAGGGGCTGTCTGGGATGGGGAAGAAGTGCCACTGGAAAGGAAGCAGGAGCTCTCCCCTATACCCTGCACCTTCCTTGCTGTGGTTCCAGCCAGTGGTGGCCGTAGGGTTGTTGGGACCCTGAGTAAGAGAGTCATTTGGGGCACCTTAGAGGTTTGTACTAAGGTAAATATTAACCGACCAAAGTTTCACTGTGAATCTTTTTAATATTCTTTGGGGGAATTAAATTGTTGAGTGTTAAAATGCAAAGAGAGCTACTTCCTTGCAAAAACTCCTGCCCCCCAAATTCAGGCTCCCTAAAGCATGGGCAAGTCACCTGGTTTGCCCTCCCCTAAGGCCACTACTGCTCCAGCAGCTAGGGTGGAGGAGCAGCCATGGGGTTCTGCTGGCAAGATCCTCACTTCCAGGGGAAGTTGCTGCTGTTGTGGGAGAGGGAACAATGTGTCAAGGAGCCAGAGTGTGAAACCTGTTATCTCCTTTTTTGCTGCCAAATTTCAACTTTGAGTTTGCTGCTCCACACACATTGCAGTGGTATCAACCCCATCAGGAGCTGCTTGTTCTGAGAGCAAACTCTTTCAGTTATGCCTCTGGCTCACTTCCTAATTATTTTTTTGCTGTATATTCCTGCTTTTATTTTGAGGGATTTATACATTTGTATTAGCCTACAATAAATGCATTGATACAAATATATAAACCTAGCGCACGCAGTCACATGTATCTCTATACCTGTCCCTAGAAAGAGAAACTGGCCCAGGAGTAGTAAACCCCATTTGGTGTCACAGAGAACTGGGCCAATCACTGCAGCAGTCATGTCTATTCAGGGTACAATCCATCCCAAAAGTAGACACTTCACCTCTGTCACTGCCACACACAAGAAAGCATTGCTTATGTTCCACTAGACTGTTCCACTGGATCATCCATCTTACTGCTTCTTCAGATAGGAATGGAAAAGCTATAGAAGACCCTATAGCATTGTGTCATATGTGCATATAAAGCATGGCAGTCACTAGGACTATTCTATTAGTAAGTCAAGGAGAAACAAGAAAGAGTCAAGAAAATGACAATCTAGAAAAAGGTATGTATGTGGATGAACATGCAAGTAACAAGTCACTCTCTCACAGCACATATTTATGCTGCTTCCATAGCTTTGATTGTTTCTCTGCTTCTGAACTTTTCTTGAGAACCTTGTAATGGCTGCAGAAAAGTAGCAGAGGATCAGGCAGGCAAGAACTCTTATGAAAAGCTGAATGGCAATAAAATGTATTCAGTACAAAGAAAGGAAAGAAATGGGATAATGGTAAAGAAAAATGGATAAAAAAAGGGAGACAGTCAATCAGAAACTAGAGGGTAAGTGTCAGATTGACAGAAAATTGTAATGAAAAGGAGAGAAAGACATCAAAAGATTATTTTAAAAACAGATTCAGAAAAAAAGTACTTTAGCATTTGAGTATTATTCCCTGTTTCCCCTCAGCCCCAAGTAAAGTGCATATAATATGACTGAAGTGGGATTTGATTTGTTAAACTAAAATAACTAAAAGCCATAAAGAGGGGATGCCAAAGGGCTGGGCAGTAACCCTAAAATGACTCTCCAAAGGGGAAAAAAATGGCTATTTCTGAACATCTGATTAAGATGCAGCTGCCAGTAACTACCTCTCTAGTGTCTAAATTACATTGAACAAACTGGAAAATAACTTTATTCTTGTATAGAATCAAGAAAAAGTGTGGCTCAAAGTGACCTCAGAAAGTCATCTAGCCCCAGCCCCTGAGCAAAGCAGAATTACACGTCTAAACCACCCCAGAAACGCATTTTTAACCTACTCTTAGAAACTTCCAAGAATGGAGATTCCATAAAACTCTGCGTAGCCTTTCTCAAAGCTCAACTACCCTCTCAGGGAGAACGTTCTTCCTCATATCTAAACCATTTTTCCTTGTTAAACTCCCTCACAGTCTTCTCTTTTCCATACTTAATAACACTTTTTTTTTCCATCTGTTCCTTGCAAGTCACATTTCCTAGACCTCTAATCACTTTAGTTGCTCTCCAGTCTGTCCACATCTTTCTTGAAGTGCAGTGCCCCAAACTGGACACAGTACTCCAGCTGAGCCATCACTAGTGCTGAATAGGGTGGACAAATCACTTTCTTTGCCTTGCAAACAATGGTCCTTTTAATGCAATCCACTGTGCAACAGGTTTTTCTTTCTTTATTAGTGACAAGAGCAAACTTGTAGCTGATATTCACCTTATGGATTACCCAAGGTGGTTTTGTGTAATCCCATATCTTAGTCAGTCATTCTCCAACCTGTTTTTATACATGTGATTATTCTGTCCTAAGTGTACTTGTCCTTGTACAATCAAAAGCAGTTGATAGAAAGAGCCCCTCTACATGTGCAGGTAAAGACACAGTGGGATCTAATGTGTTATCCAACAATCATGCCTCCTGCCACGTCACCTGGTTAATCATCCCTTAACTGTAATGTATAGAAGGTACCAAAGAGTCAATTAGAGCTCAACTGAGTAGGTGTGCCTTTAAAATTAGTAGATCATATTGTCCTTGAATTGCCATTTCATGGTGTAATCCTGCAGTTCCTTCTGTACTTGATATTGGTTGACTATGATTTGCAAATGTTCATGCCTGTGACTAAGCTGACTGTTGAGACTAAATCTAATCAAATTCAATAGAACGTTATTTAAGTAAAATTCAACATGTGGCCCTGCAGGATCAAATCGCACATGAATAAAGATTATTTGTGCATTTATAGGGCATGATCAAGCACTAAATCTCATTTCTGAAATGGGCTAATGAAAATGCTAATTAAAAAATATAAAATAACCTATTATCCCATCTCAACTTTATTACATAGAAATGTCATGAAAGAACAACATTTTAATGGTTTCTTTGCAGACTTTTTACTAGTTGATATACTGTGTACTGTGTTGTATTGTTTCTAATGAAGTGTATGCCTACATGGATTTGGGTATCTCAGTGAAGATGGTACTTTATTCTTTCACAGATCTAAGTTCAATTTTTCTAAAAAGCAAAACAAGTTTTTTCTATTTCATAAGTGGTAATGTAAATTGTCATCCCACTGCAGGTAGGTTGCTGTTCACTATAGTTGAAAAACCACATGTATAATCATCAAATGCAACCTAACAAACCAATTTGAGCACTGTAATATCTATGTTGGTCTTGATTTCTGTTGAACAGATCTAATACATCTTTTCTTCTTCTACTCTATGGTCACAAGCAGTTTACTGAAAGTATCGAACAATATTATTCCAAATTCAGACTGACTTGCTAAATTGTGGTGGATCAAATAAGTTACATAGTATTATCTGTTTTCTGAATTAATGGAGTGTATAACCTTTCTAATACCCATAGTTGAACTTGTACATCCAAAATTCTATTTTTTGCAAATCAACATGTGAGAGACTTGAAATCTGTTTTTCTGTCAGTAATATTTAATTGATTTATAGTTTCACAGAGAAAACAAACACAAAGGAGATTAAGAGACCATCTGAGGAAAATTAATTTAAAAAAACCTAGCAAATTTTTGCTTACTATCATGATAGACTCTGAGTTCATTTCAGTAATCTATTTTTAGGAAGCTATCCAAGGGACCAGAAAAGAGAAGTTACCTAGTAAAAAGAGGTTGTTTGTTTAAACTAAAACACATACTGATAGACCTGTGCAAAGCAGCTAGTATTTGCTTTGGATTTGGCCGATTCAGGGGACAGTGATTAGATTTGGTGATTTAAATCACTGTCCCAAATCGATTCATCTGAAAGTGATTTGGAGATTCGGCCACTTCTGAATTGGCCAAATCAGTGAATCGAACAGGCCCCATTCCCCATCCGCTCTCTTAGCCCCATCAATGACTTCCCTGCCCAGCCCCAGTGTCCCGGCACTTAAAAAAAAAAAAAAAAAAAAAAGGCCCCTCACCAGGTCCTGCCAGGTGGGGGGCAATCTCCACTGCTCCCTACTGCCCCACACTGCATGGGGAGGCTCTGCCACAAGCCCCAGAAGGCCCCGGTGGCCACGGCAGTAGCCAGTGAGTGGGAGGCGCTTTTTTTTTTTTTTTTTTTGCTTTAAGTGCTGGGATGCTGGGGCGGGGTGGAGCAGCCATTGACAGGGTTGAGAGAGTGGGCAGGGGATGGGGTCTGGCAGGGGTCCCCCCATGGTCCTCCCCACCACCAGTACCCCTGCCCACAAGGCTTAGTACTTTCTCCATTGCTTTTAATTGTGTACACTGTCAACCTGCCCTGATATCCAATCCAAGAAGTATGGCTATACCAGGGGTGTCCAACCTTTCTGAATGTGGGGCTGGATCATGAACTTTTTATCACCCAGTGGGCCAGTAGGGCATATTCAAAGACCTCGCAGGAAGCGGTATCACATCAGCCCCCCAAAACGAAAATACAGTGTTTACTTTCATTTCCCGTTGCAGTACCTCGGGCCTCAGAAAACAGCTTGGAGGGCCGCATGGCGGCCCGCGGGCCGTATGTTGGACAAGCCTGGGCTATACCAATGACATAGATTTCACCAAGTCAAGCAAGCAACTGGAAGCCACTGAATCCACTTTGACATTGGACATGAACACCCTTGCCAACTACTTTCATAAATGGCATCTCCAGGTCAGCCTCACTAAAACAGTGGCAACCGCCTTCCACCTAAATAATAACCAACCAAAGAAAGAAAGAAAAAGTCAAGATTGGCAACTGGACACTTGAACATTGTTACACTGTTACTTATTTAGGAATCAAGCTGAACCAGACTCTTACCTGCTGCCAGCATCTGGAAGGGATCAAGGGTAAAGTTAATAGCAGAGGAGCTCTTATCCATCATGTTGCTAATACCTTAAGCTGTGGTGCTCAAGCTCAGACAGCCGACCACATCATCTACGAATGCCGTTATGGCCCTCCGAGCACACAAGGTCTTATTGACATTGACCATTCTACCTGTTTCTGGCTTTCTAGCCCTCATGCTTTTAACATATGAGTGTGGTGACATTCGCTTCATCATCATCACTGCAGGTCTAAGTGTGCTATGTTTGCTATGGCTGTACTATTCTTGCTTTAGGGTTCTTTATCATCTCTAGCAAATCTCAATAGAATGTAGACCAGATACATGGGCCATGCTTAGGAAAAAGATTAGGCTCAAAGTCAATTGTTTTTTATGTGAGTTTGCTGTTTATTCAAGCATTGATCCAGGATGAAGAGCCATCTAGGAATTAGATATAAAGATAAGGAGTTAAAGCATACACAGGTCTGAATTTTTCCCACAGAGATGGAAAGAAATTACGTGGATCCATTGTTTTACAAGACTCCTTATTTACTATAATCTTTACTACTATGCTTGGAAAACAATAAA
>NW_005841972.1:1850505-1861511 GCF_000455745.1 Alligator sinensis | reverse complement strand
CTACAGTAAATAAAGTGTAGCCTGATGGCCATCTAATAATCTATAATAGAAGCTGTTTACCTGCTACTATGTAGGATAAAAGTTACCTTGAGCGTTGAGCCCTATTATATTTGTTGTTAGTAAAAATAAATTACCAAGTATTACAACCAGAATGAAAAGGTAATGGTGGGTTAGCTACAGTTGGTTTCCATTTCTTATACAATAAAATAATACAGCAGGGAAAGAACAGGAAGGTTAGAATATAGGAGTCATTCACTGAAAGATTTGGCAACAATTTTTTTTATTTCTTATGCCTTGAGGGTGATCTGTAAAAAAAGCAAACGCTCTTTTAAAGCAAGAGGCGAAAAACAATGCATATATAGAATATGCAGAAATGTAGATGCAAAGTTTAAAAAACATGACACATGATTATTTGAAATAGTATTATTATTGGAAAATAGAATGGATACTGCATTAGTCTCTCTCTCACACACCCGCATGGTAAAACCCTGGTAAAAATCCTATTGGCATCTCATTACTCCATTTATACCTTTTCCCATTTTTCCTCTACATCATATTACAACTCGTTCTTCATAATGTCCCAATTATGTCCCAAACTTCTCTAAGTTTAATGGTACTTCATAAAACCATGAGCAACAATACATCTTAATATTTGTGGCTTGAAAAATAAACTTGTTGAAAGTAGTTTCACTTCTTTCTTATATACTCATACCTTACAAATATATCTAATTAAACCACCTTTAACTTACCAGTGAATATTGAAATCTTAGTCCACCCCCCTCCTATCAGTAGAATAAAAACAAATATATTCTTTGTGCTTGTTCATTTGCTATTTAATATTATTGGCAATTTTTTTACCTCTTAGTGTTTGTGGTAGACTAATATCTCTCTTCCTGGATTCAGTCAAGCCTTAACCATTACTCTATCTGCTAGAAGGAACTTATCCTAATAAAGCAAAATTTACAGCACAGTATGACTTTAAGAAAAAAAAAATGTCTATAGATCCTAAAGGGAATATTCAGCTGTTCAGATCTTTTCTTGACATTTTATTTTGGGTTAATATAATTATTGGAAAAATGAATGAAAGTTTCTGGCCTAAATGTTCAGAGTGGCTAATGGCATCCACTCCCATTTTGCACTGGTTGTTAGGTACTAAAAAAAAGCACTGAAAAAAATCATACTCCCCAAAGGCACTTTTAGCTTGGTCACTCAAATTGAACCACCCAAAATCATAAGTCAGTTTAGAAAAAATAGGCCTCCTAAAAAAAAGAACCAAACCAAAAAACAAACAATGCCTCTCCCCCTGAAAAAAGTGGGTCCAGATTAGAAAAATTGATAATTTAATCTTCTGCAAGGTACCCTGTTTTCAAACATAAACAACTATTGTATAGCTTTACTGCTACATAAAATAATATTTCTTTATATACTAAATGCACATTTTCCCCCAAAAAACCTGGCGCTCCAAAATTGAGTCGCATTTCTTGAGAGAAGCTCATTTTTCTTTGCTGGCATATAAGTGTGGAAGAATAGAAACATGAAGACACTGTGCTCTAATGGTTATCAACATGGCTCCCACTTCTTTCTGGCCCAGCAAGCAGAAGGGACAGAGTCCAGTGTTAATCATCTCACCGCTACTAAGGAGTCTGCATTAGCTATTGGCTAAACAGTCAAAAACTGCTGCCAAAACCTTGTTACAGCTGCTAAGGAAAACACTTACGCCTGAATCAGCAACTGAGCTGCTGCATGCAGTCTGTAGTTTCTCCGTGAGGCTTGTGCTATGGTAACATCAATTTATTATTTATAGGAACTATTTATACTAAAGAAGCAATAGTCTTGCTACTGCTGTTGCAAGAGTCAGGGGCCTAGCTTTGTTGCTATCCTGCCACAACAGAACATTCCTGATGCCTTGCCCACATTGTCTTCTGGGATGCCACACTTCCTGAAAACTGCATCTTTCCAGGATGATTTCTTTTACATCACACAGTTAGTCCTGTTGCTGGAAAAGAAAACCTTTTTTCTACATTCCGCCTTCTATAAAACAAGGTGCATGTCTTGTTTGGTTGTTGGGGCGGGGGGGAGAGATTTTACAACAACAACAAAATACATGCAAGGAAATTCAGCTGCAGAGAATTCTGTGTGTCCTTTATTGGTGCCTCTTGTCATGACCCCACAATATTTTGAGGTGTTCATGGAATGTCATGTATGTTTTCTTGAATGCGTTTTACTGATATGGCATGGTCTTTGCATATAGGTAACTTCAAACTGTATTTAGTCTTATCGTTATTATGTCTGTATGAATTGTGGCATTTGATATAAATTTAATTTTTGTGTTTCATATTTTGGCCAAGAGTGTTTAGTAGTGCAATAATTAACTGAAGTCTTCTGCACCTATTCATATCTCAGAGAAGTAATCTCTGAGAATTAGCATCTAACGTGAGTATGATTAATGGCCAGTAAAATAGACATTTACAGACCTGGTCCAAAGCACTTGAGCCAGGCCATTCCAGACAATGACTCGCACACTTAAAAGGGGAGACCTGTAGCAAGAACACCATCTGGCTACTCAAGCTATTCAGGGAAGGACATTTCTTATAGTGGGAATTAAATAAAAGATGGTAGCCTTAGAATATGCCTAAAACTGCTATAAATATTCTCTTGGTCATAAATGGAGCAGGAAAGACATGTCTAGTAAACAGATACAGCTTTAGCAAGCAGAAAGTTATGCATAGGACAAACTCCACGAGAATCCAGTGAATAATGTTGTAAATGGCCAGATAAGAAAACATGCTTAAGCTTTGCCGTGGGAGTGTTTTTCTCAAGTTCCCTAGGGCTAAGGTGCTTTGGTTCCTCAGTGAGCAGGCTGGGTATTTTGGCTGACAGGAGAAGTTGCAGGGAGCCCCATCAGGAAGGCCAGAAGTTTTCTAACCTGTTAAGACGAGTGGGAGCTTCATTTTTTTAGGTTTAAATTGACTTCAATTATCTTGACTTCAAAAGTGTTCTTATATTGCATCTAGGAACACGGGCTAATTGATTATATTATGCATTCCAGTGTCCCACTAATGAATACCAAGATTAATTTAGCTTACCTTATTAATGTCCAAATGGATCTCAATCAAAATGATAGAAATTATGGCTGCGCACAATAAAAACTGAAATGTACAAATTTCTTGCTAAGCTAGGGCACAGTTCCACACAGAAATGCCACATAGATAGGATGGGGACCAGGTGCAGAAGGAACCCCACATCTCCCAGAGTGGTGACCAAGCATGGGCCAGACACATGGATGGGAGGACTGTACAATCACTGGACATTGAGGTTCTACAGGATACAGCCAACCACCCAAGATTGTCAATTGAAGGCATTTCTAGAGTCCCTATTCCCTTCCTTCCCATGGCAGCAAGTGGCTATTACCAAGTATCCTCATGGTCAGAACCCTTGATCAGCTCACCATGGTGCAAACCCCCAAAGGAAGAAAGGGGATGCAGAAAGAAGGAGGTTTGCTTCCACCCCATTTGGACAAAGTACATTGCCCAGAGAAATAATTGTTCAACTAATCACTCAACACCAACTAGATCACACCGCCAATTCCTCCCTTTCCTCCAACACAGACCTGAGGCATCTAGTCTGTAAACTTGGACATCTCACACCTCATCAGCCAACAAGTGCTAAAATAAATCTGACTTAGTGATACCACCTTGAGTATCCCTCAACGCTATCTGTTCCTGAGAAGAGCTGACCAATCTCTCCCCAAATGCTGGAACACCACCTCCCCAACCATAAAAACATAAGTTCCATACTTGATCAAACCAGTAGTCCATTTAGTCTAGTATCCTGTCCCTGACAGTGGCAGCTGTGGATGCCATAGTGAGAAACTCAAAGCCTCTGGGCAGAGTAGAAGGGAGAGATTACTGTGATGGGGAGTTCCCCAGGGGGGTGTGGTCCTCTGTTGCAGCCAGTTGTATATATTCAGCAAATCCTGGCAGCCTGGAAAGCCCACAAGACACAGTGTGGGATGCATGATGAGGGGTTCTCCATCTGTAGGCTGACATCAGAGCAGACTGCCTGCATAACTCCTCCTCCAAATACTGTATTAAATGCAAAGTTAGAATTTATAACTGGTTGCTTTTTTGACGCCTCATTTGGCTGCATACGTTTGTTGCAGACTGTTCCACTTCTGCACCCCAAAAAGAGATATTTAAAGAAAGAAACTAAGCAGAAATTATACGATTTCTCACTGGAATGCATAATGCAGAGTGCTCTACTGATAGGGCTTTTAGCTGCTCAAACTGAACTGCTCAATTTAGACCATTTATTTGAACATTTGCATAAATTTTAAAGGACACAATAGCAACCATTTTTCAAACTCCTGAACTGTGAAGAGGGTTCAAGCCAGCTTTAGATCTACATTTTGAAGATGACATTGCCTTAAGTAGAGACGAAGATGACATTGTCTTAGATATCATTCATGCCTGTAATAAACAACAGGCTTGATAAACATAATGTTCACTGATTCTCTCTTTGAAACTTGCTCATTTGTTGTTTATGCTGGAACAAAGGAAGTGCCCCATAGAAACAGAAACATGTTTAGTATAATCTGTTATTCTTTCTCCAACAATGACCAATAGAAGATGCTTCAGAAAAGAATGGTATAACACTGTAGTAGACAGATGTGTCCAATCTCTAATAATCAGAGATTGTCTTAAGCTTTGAAACACAACAGTTAATGGTTTAATTGTTTGAAAATATTAATAACTCTGAATATTCTTACCCATTTAAAGTCCCAATCTCCCCACCCCCAAATATTGTTATGTTTTTGTCCTCCTCAACATCCTATGGCAATAAGTAGTTACATATCATATGGAAGTGTTTGGTTTCAGCTGTTTGCCATTATGGCAAATCCACAGTATACAACCTAAACCAATATAGTTGCTTTGTTTTAGTAAAACACACACACGTATCTTTTTCCCTTCTTACTATCCTGATTGCGTGGCAGTGCTGAATGGTTTCTTTGCTTGTGATGTACTATGATGGCTTACATTTACTGACTGTGTTCTCATAAATACTACAAACAGCTTTTAGGGAGTATCTGTCATATAAGGTTAGAAAAGACATTAGCTGTTTAGGAAATGATTCTTTCTACCAATACATATAGTTACTGAGAATAGCTAATATTCATTGGAACCATTCATATGAGTAAGGGTTGCAGAACCATGGTTAGTAGTTCCAGACTGAAATAGAAACATAATGGAAGCAAGCATTTATAGACTTTCAAATTACTGCAACTGTGCTAGAAACTCCAGCTGTCTGAAATAATTTAAAGTATTATCCGCCACCCCTGCCATCACAAAGTAGATTTCATCCGACTTTCCTATGAGAAAATAGTTTACCTATCTTGGAGAATGCCAAAATGAAACATTTCTTTTAAAAACCATAAACTGACCAAAACTAACAAGTATCATTTCAGAATCGTTTTCTTCACCTATACCATCAGAATGCATCAACCAAACTGCATTAGGGGAAAACAGAACCCAGCCAGGCAATAGGGAAAAGACAATGAAAAAAAAATACTCTTACAACAGCAGAGGTAGCACTACAGCAGATAAGGCAAAGGGAAATGTTCTAAAATGAAATATAGCAAATATAAGTGCCAAACATGTGCATGTTTAAATAGTTTTAAAACATGTGATACATTACTGAATCACATGTTTTAAAACCATTTTGTTAAATGAAAAGTTTAAAAAATATTTTGATTTTTTTTGCCCATATTGGGAATTCTAAACCCAGGAAATACAAACTTGATTCTTCAAGCAAACCTACAAGAAGATTTACTTCATTAATTCATATCCAATACAGTTATATTTCATTTGTGTAGATGCCTCCCTCCTTCCTTCTGAAACTGATCTCAAGAAAATATGCAAAATAAAGTTAAAAAAATAGAAGAAATGTAAGAATGGAAGACAGAGAATGCAACAAAAGAAGAAGAAAGGAAAAAAAACCCAAGAAATTTAATACAAACTCAAACTCTGGGAACTGGGAACTCAACCTGTACAGTAATCGTTATATAGAAAACATCATATTAAATGCAAAATTAGAATTTATAACTGGCTGCTTTTTCTTTGACATCTCATTTGGCTGCATAACTTCTTTGCAGATTGCTCCACTTCTGCACCCCAAAAAGAGATATTTAGAGAAAGAAAGTGCTCAACAAAGCAGAAATTATAGAATTTCTCATTTGAACTCTCCCAGTGTTTAATATATTAAAGGTAATTCCATTCAGGGCAGTAGATGAGATTTTTAAAATAATCCCCTCCTGGTGCCTAGCACTTTTATTTTTAATAACTAATATTTATTTTAAATACTCTTTTGTTATCACAGCATTGGCATCTCTACCTTCAATAGGTATTAAACACTAAATACAATTTTTATTTCATTTTAGTATACTGCATACCTCTCAGGGATATTTTTTTTCCAAAGCCAGCTGTGAAACGGATACACTTTGTAATATAGTTTTATGGATTTTGCTTTTAAAGAACAGTTTGAAGAAATAAGACATTTATATAAAAAAAAAAAAATCATTATTATTTCTAGGTTTTGGACTTAGTGTCTGATTAAACTGAAAGCCTGATACTTAGCATCCTATAAAGAGTGTGTTATCCAAATAATGAAACATAATGGAGCATGATTTTTCCTTCACATACTGCTTTTACACCAATATAACTCCAATGTGTACTTGAATCAAGTCTGCTGAATAAGAATAGAAATAAAATGTCCTTTCTTAAATGTTGAGCTGCTACAGAAAATATAGGCATTATGTAACACTAGTATGCTAAATAGAGGAATTTATTCAGAAGAAGCATTGTTGAAAGAGCCAAAGAAGTCATTCAGCACTTTAAATTCAAGTTAGCTCCTCCGGCA
Source organism: Alligator sinensis (assembly GCF_000455745.1). NCBI lineage: Eukaryota > Metazoa > Chordata > Crocodylia > Alligatoridae > Alligator > Alligator sinensis. Next base: position 1,854,596 of record NW_005841972.1, on the reverse strand, counting down.
TCCAAGTCAGCTTTGTGGCAAAAAAACTGCCCCTCCACTGGAAGGAGGCATGCTAGCACATAGCCTGTGCTCAACTGCTCTGGCAGAGTGCCCAACAGGCCCTGTCCCCCTGCTGTCCAAGCACCAAACAAACACAGACTGTTCCCCGGCCCTTCCTCCAGCCTCTAGCCATCTATAAGCTGCAGGCAAGCATCAGAGGGAAGTGAGGCATCTGTGTCCCCCTCATGAGCCCTGGGACGTGGGCACCTGAGTCCCCAGGCCATGCCCCCATATCCCAAACACCCCATTATGAAGCACCCCACAATGTACAGGGAAAACCAAACAGCCCAAAAGAACCCCTGCACTTGGGCACAGCCCCACAGACTCCAACCCTGGCACCCACACACCTAGCTGAGGACCCCCATGCCCCTATGCTCAGGCATAGGTCCACAGACCCTGACCCTGGCACCCACATGCTACATCTCAAAGGCCAGACCCAGACACTCTATAACTCAGATGCCAGCAGACACTCCAGCCTGAGCAGGGGCCAGAGTAGGCAGCTTGCATCTGGTGGAACCACGTGGTGGTGGGCAGAACATCAGGACTGGGTCGGCACAGAAGCAATCCTGTAACCTCTGCAGCTCAGTCACTGCCAGCAGGTACCTGGGTCATGTGCACCTGGAGTTCTGTAAGGGTTTTTTAGCTCTCAGGTACAGGGTCCTAGAGTGTTAGGGCCAGAGGAGGGTGGGGAGGCACTGAGCATCCAGGCTGGGGCAAGACCCTGGAAACTTCAAAAGCAGGTGATGTGGCCAGCTGCCTCAGTGTTGCAGGAAGAGGTCTTGAAAATTTCCAGGCTAGGGTATGGGGCATGGCCAGCATCATGAGGCTGTCTGCTGGAAGCCCCTGGAAATTTTGGGGTTGTGGGGGTGGCCTGGCCAGTAGAGCCCCAGTTACTCTGGATCAGGGGCCACACCCAGCTGGAGTGAGATGGAGAGCCATGCACTGGAACCTATGTGCACCCACTGATCCATCCATCCATCCACCCACCCATCTACTGCCTCACAGCTGGACCCTCACTCACCTGCAGATGCTGAGAACATGGACGAACACTGGCATGTGCCATCGAAGACACCATTCCATCCCCCTCCAGTACCCAACATTGGTCATGCAACTGGGGCCATGGGTAGATGACGGATCTCATGGCTATCTGGGGCAAGCAGGAGACCCAGAACCAGCTCTGCAAAGGGCACCACATCAAGGGCATGTTCAAGTGCATTGCCTAACAGATGTCAACAGTGGGGCACAACAGGGACTGGGTGCAGTGCTTGGCCAAGAATAAATGCATGAAGATCCAGTAGAAGTGCATTTATGACGCCAATAAAAAGTCTGAGTACAGTAGGTATAGCATGCCCTTCTACAAGGAGCTTCCTCACTGTGGACTGGGCCATCACCACTGTGTACACACATGGCACCAGTAGGGGGGCAGGAAGAGTTGCCAGCAGGGCACCCATTGCAGGAAGTGCCACAGGAAGGCCCCAGGATGATGGGACAACAGGGTGGCCAGGAACACATTGCCAAGGGCTAAACGACACAAGGTCTGCTACTGTTGCCAACCCCTAAGAACTCCAGCCCATTGGTGCTGGTACCCAGAATATCAAATGACCTAGGAGCAGAGGTGCACCTGCAGCTGGACCTGATCTCCCTTGACATCTTCTTGGTCATGATTGAGCACAAAGACCACAGCACACAGGACCAGGGGAGAAACTCTGATGCCATTGTTATCAGGGCTCAAGACCTGGGTCCCTGACCTCCACCTCATGGCAGCACCCCTGGTCCTTAACACCATGGACTGCACCAGAACACATGGTCCCCATGTTTCACTCCCATTCTTCTACCTCCCTTTCTTCCTTTCTGTCTCCCTTTCAGCTGGACAGAGTGATCCCCAGTCCCCCAACTTCCAGTACAGCAGCTGCTGCCAAAGCACCACCCACAGCACCCATGCCCAGCCTTCACCTCTGTTCTGATGAAGACACTGGCAACAAGCAATGATGCCCTGCTGCCTAGGATGGTACATCTCCACCATGCTCCATGCAATTGTGATGGGAACCCCGTCTGGCACAGCTGTACTGCTATCCAATATATCCACAGGTGGTGGATAGTGGAATGACCTTCAGGGAAGGTTAGCTGTGAAATAAGCAAGGGTAACACTGACAAATAAGCAGTCACAGAACAAGAAGTGGCAGCACCATCGGGATGTGGTGAGGATAGCAAGTTGCAATGGTTCCCTCCTGAAGTCACATATATCCTTTGACAGTGCTGTGACATAGCAAGTACCAGTCACCACTACAGACACTGTCTGTCCAGCCCCCAGCTAGGGGTCTACAAGTCCTCAATGGTGGAGCAGGTGGAAGAAGATGCTAGAATCTCAACAGCTGCAAAGGTGGATAAAGGCTGCAACAGAATGAGATCCCCAGTTTTCTTGGTCTCTTTGCCATTGGATCGAAGAACCATTCTGTCAAGAGCTATGTGGAAGCTGACATGCATCAGCTCCTCCATAATAAAAGAAATCATGCACAGGTGTCTACCATACCAGCACATTCCTAAAGGAGTTTGGCAACCAGCTAATGATGACAGGACCAGGAATGTGAGATTTGGAAGTTCCTAGTCATGAATTGGCATGAAGGCGGCAGTTACAGGAAGACCATTTAGCCCTTAGCTGAAACTGTGAAATTTGGCAGCTTTAATTGTGACTGAGAAGCCCACTCCAGGATCCACTCTGCTCATCCTACATGGAGAAGGGGCTAGAAAAGGTGCCCTAAAAAGCTTAATACAGTATTCTGTATTTCTTCTTCACTGGGTAACTATATCCAGTATGATCAAAAATACCAGTGAAGACACACCATTATTTTTGGAACCTGAACATCAGGACCCTCATTGACAACCCTAATAGTGAATTCCCCGAGTGCCATGCTGAGTTGTGGCCTGAGAACTCTGACAGCACAACATCAGTGTAGCTGCACTGAGCAAGACCCAGAGAGTGGAAGATGGACAGCTCAAAGAACGTGGAGGTGGCTATACCTTCTTCTGAAAGGGTAAACAGGAAGAAGAACACCAACTTCACAGAGTTAGTTTTACTATTAAGAATGATCTCGTAGATCAACTCAGTGAGTTCCCTATTCAAATTAATGAGAATCTCATGATTTTCCATTTTAAACTTGCAGGGAGCCAATATGCCATAGTCATCAATTAGCACATATTCCCTGACTCTTGACACCACCAATGAAGTCAAAGAGTATTTCTATGACAACCTTGACTAAGTCCTTTCTGATGTTCCAGTGGGAGACAGACTTATTCTTTTCAGAGATTTCATGCCAGAGTTGGAAGGGACTCTAACCTCTAGAATGGAGCCATCAGCAAGGAAGGAGTAGGAAAGGGGAACTGCCATGGCATTCTACTTTTGACCAAGTACATGGAACATGCATCCATTGAAAGATTCAGGGGCTTGGAGGAAGGGGATTCAAACCTTTATGTGATCACTTGGCTGGGCCCTGTGCTCTCCCCTGTGCCTTGCTCCCCACAGCCCTGAGTCACCAGCAAGTGATCACATTCCACAGGCCCAAACTCTGTGGAGGCAACCAGGCTGGCTGGAGCCAGGAGCACACTGTAGGGTTCATAGATTCATAGATGTTAGGGTCGGGAGGGACCTCAATAGATCATCGAGTCCAACCCCCTGCATAGGCAGGAAAGAGGGCTGGGTCTAGATGACCCCAGCTAGATGCATATCCAACCTCCTCTTGAAGACCCACAGGGTAGGGGAGAGCACCACCTCCCTTGGGAGCCCGTTCCAGACCTTGGCCACTCGAACTGTGAAGTTCTTCCTAATGTCCAATCTAAATCTGCTCTCTGTTAGCTTGTGGCCATTATTTCTTGTAACCCTTGGGGGCGCCTTCATGAGTAGATCCTCACCAATACCCTTCTGTGCCCCCGTGATGAACTTATAGGCAGCCACAAGGTCGTCTCTCAACCTTCTCTTGCAGAGGCTGAAAAGGTCCAGTTTCTCTAGTCTCTCCTCGTAGGGCTTGGTCTGCAGGCCCTTAACCATACGAGTGGCC
>NW_005841972.1:1850239-1850453 GCF_000455745.1 Alligator sinensis | reverse complement strand
CACAGAATTGCACACAGTACTCCAACTGCGGTCTGACCAGCGCGCGATAGAGGGGAAGTATCACCTCCTTGGATCTATTCGTCATGCATCTGCTGATGCACGATAAAGTGCCATTGGCTTTTCTGATGGCTTCGTCACACTGCTGACTCATGTTCATCTTGGAGTCCACTAGGACTCCAAGATCACTTTCCACTTCCGTGCCACCCAGGAGGTC
>NW_005841972.1:1835143-1849277 GCF_000455745.1 Alligator sinensis | reverse complement strand
TCCCTACAAGCGTGAGCAGAGGAGGTATACTCCTCTTTGGTGATCTCTCCCTGTTTCCACTTTTTATGTGCTCCCCTTTTGGCCCTTAGGCTGCCCTGGATGTCTCTGGTCAGCCAAGGAAGCCTCCTGGCCCCTTTCCCTCTTTTTCCTCACATTGGGATCGTCTCACTTTGTGCCCGAAGGATCATTTCCTTAAGGCACAGCCACCCTTCTTGGGCTCCCATCACTTCAAAACACCTACTCTGCAGTGCGTCCTTGACTAATCGCCTGAGTTCATTGAAATCAGCTTTCCTAAAGTCTAGCACTTTCACCCGACTAGTTACTTTACCCACTTGGTTCAGAACCAAGGAAGAACATGGGAAGGAGCTGCCCCTACCCTCCCACGGTACCCAGCCAAGAGGGTTCCTGATCACATTGCGTGGGTCCCCCAGTCATGAAAAAGAGCCTGGTCCAGAGGGGGAGCCCAAGGGGGAAAGAGCAGGACCAGCTTCCTACTCACTCCAAGCACCCATTCAGGCCCCTCCTCCCATAGTGGTTCCCACACCAATGTGCCCCCGCACGGGTTCAGCTCTTCCCCCAGCCCAGCCCTGCTTTGACCCTGGATGCCGTCATTGGGGCTGGGCTAGATTCAGTGGGAGCAGGGGCGATGCTGAGGGGTGGTTACAGGGGGGCTAAGGCAAATTTGGGGGTGGCTATAGCCCCCCCTCTCCTGTGCTGTCTCTGTGCTGTACAGAGCTGAATCATGGACAATGTACAGGAGACATCTAAATTTGTTGGAGAAGTACCATCAACGCTGCCTGAAGGTTCTTTGAATCCAGTGGGAAGACAGACTCACCAACATTAGCATACTCCCGCAAGCAAACACCATGAGTAGTGAAGAAACGATCATCCGGCATCAACTTCACTGGGCCAGCCATGTCATCTGGATGTCTGACTCCAGACTCCCGAAAAAAAGTTTTATTTTGCCAGATCAACCAAGGCATACACTCAAGGGGAGGGCAGTGAAAGTGCTTCATGGGTGTCCTCAAGGCTTAAAAGATTGATGTCAACTTGGACAAATAACGGGAAGAATATAATAGCAATGCTTGGGCATGCAGGGATGAAGTCAGGAAGGCCAAAGCACAATTGGAATTGCAGCTAGCAAGGGATGTGAATGGTAACAAGAAGGGTTTCTACAAGTATGTCAGAAGCAAGAGGAGGATCAGGAAAATGTGGGTCTTTTACTGAATGGGGGAGGCAACCTTGTGACAGAGGATGCAGAAAAGGCTGAAGTGTTCAATGACTTTTTTGCGTTAGTCTTCACAGCCAATATCAGCTCCCAGACTACTGCTCTGGGCAGCACAGTTTGGGGAGGAGGTGAGCAGTCCTCAGTGCTGAAAGAACAAGTTAGGGACTACCTAGAACAGCTGGAGATGTACACATCCATGGGGCCAGATGGGATGCACCCAAGGGTGCTGAGGGAGTTCACTGATGTGATTCCAGAGCCATTGGCCATCATCTTTGCAAACTCATGGAGATCAGGAGAGGTCCCAGATGATTGGAAAAGGGCAAACATAGTGCTCATAATTAAGAAAGGGAAGAAGGAGGATCCAGGGAACTACAGACCAGTTAGCCTCACCTCAGTCTGTAGAAGAATCATGGGGCAGATCTTCAAGGAATCCACTCCAGAGCACTTGGTGGATAAAAAAGTGATTAGGAACAGTCAGCATGGATTCACCAAGGGCAAGTCATCCCTGACCAACCTGATTGCCTTGTATGATGAGGGGACTGGCTCTATGGATGTGGGCAGAAAGGAGGATGTGATGTACCTTGATTTTAGCAAGGCTTTTGATACCGTCTCCCACAGCACTCTCACAGGCAACCTAAGGAATATGGGTTTGATGAATAGACTGTAAAGTGGATAGAAAACTGCCTGGGGCATCAGGCTCAGAGAATAGTAATTAATGGCTCCATGTCTAGTTGGCAGCTGGTATACAGTGGAGTGCCCCAGGGGTTGGTGCTGGGGCAAGTTTTGTTCAACATCTTCATCAATGACCTGGAATATGGCACAGCTTACCCTCAGCAAGTTTGCAAATCACACCAAGCTGGGGGGAGTGGTAGATACACTGGAGGGTAGGGCTAGAATTCAGAGTGGCCTAGATAAACTGGAAGCTTTGGCCAAAAGAAATCTTATGAGGTTCAACAAGGATGAGTGAAAAGTCCTGCACTTAGGACGGAATGATACCATGCACCAGTACAGGCTGGGGGCTGACTGACTGGGCAGCAGTTCTGCAGAAAAGGACCTGGGGGTTACAGTGGACAATAAGCTGAATATGAGCCAGCAGTGTGCCTTTGTTGCCGAGAAGGATAATGGCATACTGAGCTGCATTGGTAGGAGCGTTGCCAGTAGGTCAAGGGAAGGGATTATTCCCCTATTCAGCACTGGTATGGCCACATCTGGAGTACTGTGTTCAGCTTTTGGGTTTCCCCACCATAGAAAGGACATGGACAAATTGGAGAGAGTCCAGCAGAGGACAACAAAAATGGTGAGCGGGCTGGGGGAAATGAGTTATGAGGAAAGACTGAGGAAACTGGGTTTATTTAGGCTAGAGAAGAGAAGACTGGGGGAGGGGGGTAATAGCAGCCCTCAACTACCTGAACGGGGGTTTGAAAGAAGATGGAGCCAGACTGTTCTCAGTGGTGACCAATGATAGAACAAGGAGCAACAGTTGCAAGTTGCAGCAAGGGGAGTTTAGGTTAGATATTAGGAAGAATTTTCTTACTAGGAGGGTAGTAAAACACTGGAACAGGTTTCCCAGAGAATAGATTACTCTTGCCCCCCAGTCCCATTATCATAGCCCCATCCTGCCCCTGGAGAGCACCCCCAACTCCTGAAAGTGAAGCAACCCACACCTCCACCCCCTCCTGATGTATTCAAAGCAAAAGAACAGTTATGGAAAGCCAAGAGAAGCACATAGCATGACACTTCTTAGGCAGCCAGGGTGTGGGGAAACTCTCTTGGCCAGGCCATGATACATTCAGCATCACATACATATTTAAGGTGATCACGAACTCAATTACAAGTGTCAGCTCATCATAGTTCAGCTTGTGTGCTATCTGGGCCTCTGCTATCACACTGAATCATAAACCTGGCTTCACCTGTGTGCCTTCAAAGCAGATAGCACCCCTCCAGGTGTCAGACACCTCCTGAGCGACTATGTCCTGCAGAAGGAACAATACATTCCTGGGGGAATGCCAGTCAATGGTGGTAAACTCAGCCTGCCAAGCCTAACCAACATTGGGGGGGGGGGGGGCGCAGCTCTTGCCTGCCCCTCCTGCCCGTCACCTCAGTGGGAAATGCTGGCTATCAGAGGGTTCACCAGTGCTCTCAGGCAGTGCATGTTCACCCCTGTGCATCTCCACTGGACCCAGCCCTCCCTCACCTGAAGCACAAGGGGGGGAAGGAAAGGGACAAGACAGAAGACTTACTATAGCTACCTTGCCATCTCTACATGAGTGCCTAAGCAAGTGCTGGGAAGGTCCAAAATGCCTCCCCTTATATTTCATTTTAATCAGGAAAATTGCAACTTCACACAACTTCTGTTTCTCTCCTGACAAACTAGAGAAACACCATCTGTGTGAGGAAGGACAGTGCACAGAGGACACAATGGTGGCTCAAGGACAGGGGGACACACAGCTGCAGAGATCATGAGGAATGTCTGGAGGAGGCATTGAAGAACCAAGGGTTGGGAAGTGATCTGTATTGTACCCTGACTGGGAGCAAGAAGAATAGAAGGCAGACCCCAGACAGGAGGAGAGAAGCAAAGGACTCAGTGAGCTATGGTCTGGAGAAATACAAAGGCCACTGGTGAGGCCTGCTCCAGTGGGTGGTTGTAGATGAACTGAGTGGGACCAGGGTGCCTGGGGCCTGGGTCCCAAGGCCAGGGCCATCCATGGCACCACCCTTCTCCCTGCACTGATCTGCTCCCCCCCAACCCTGGCAGTCACCCCATGAATGCAGGCCCCCACACAGTTCTAGGACAATCCTGATGGGCTGCAGGAGTGCTTGGAACCAGGGGGAGAGTACAGCCCACCATCCCAGCCATGTCAGGCCGTCTCTGGGACAGTAGTTGGCATCAGAGCCCACACACCCCAGCTCATCCACCCACCAGGTTGGGGGTACTTGGGGAAGCTTTTCTGCTCCCTGCAGCCCCTCCCTTGGCCCAGGTCCCACTGCAGAGGGGCACCCTAGCCATGGCAAGAATAGGCAGACCCCAGGTTCCATCTCACTGTGTAAGGTGGGCCCCAAGCATGGCAGAGGGTACAGGGTCAGGATCCCCACAGAGGGAAACTGGGTCCTGGTGGCACAGGGTGAGAGAGCACAGATCTCAACATGGAGTTCCAAGAGTCCATGACCCATGCTGGGGCAATGGCTCCTGCCCTACAGCTATCTCCCTACCCTACAACCTGCTGAGGTAGACAATGGCTCCAGGATCACCCACCCACCCACCCAGCTCCTACATGAAGAAGACCCTGATCTTCACTCTGGGTTGCAAAAGATGTAGGCATCATGGGTGCTGCCCAATCAAACAGCAGAGATGTGGGTGAAGCCACCTTCATGGTTGGCAGTGCCCTGAAGGATGATGGAGAAGTAACCCTTGCAGCTGATGAGCACCCATACACCTTGGGGCAGGCAGAGAATGGGAATGTGGGCAAAATTCACAGCTCCCATGCAGCAGAAGCCAGTGATCACCTCCTGTGGGTTGATGAAGCCAATGAAGCAGTTGGCCAGGATGTTCTGGATGACAACAAACACTTCCCAGATGGCCTCTCTGGGTGTGTACTTGCCCACACTAAACTTAGTTGGTGATGAAGTAGAGACTAGTGGGGGTGGCCAGTTTCCAGATGGCTTCTCCAGAGTGAGGAGTGGCTACATGCTGATGTCCTGGCACTTAATGTGGGAGGCCACCTGGGTGCTGATGTCCATGAAGGTGGCCCAGCGCATACAAAAGGTCTGGACCTACTGTTCATTGTCCCAGCTTCCAGGACAACCCACTCCCACTAGTCATTGTTTGTGGCATGGGCCCAGACCCAGTGCTTAATGGTCAGGAGGTTGTGCCAGAGCACCCCAGCATCCATGGTGTGCTGGGTTGCCTCATCCTTGTTAGCCACATGAAAGTTGATGGCCCAGTTCAAGACACTTGGCTGCACATGGGCTGCTTGCAGATGTTAAAAACCCCAAAAATGACACTTCACTTTAGACTTAGCACACTCCCATGCCAAGCCCAGTGCATGCCCAGAACAGGCAACATGATGATTAGACCCAGTTTGCCCAACATCTATATAGATCACATGCCTCAGTGGGGTTTTCTTGGCACTTTTATCTAATAGCTGATTGAATGAACTTTAGCTAAAAGCACCAAAAAACTCCACTGAAACACCTAATCCATACAGACACTGTGGAGCCAAGTCAAAGTAATGTGCTACATCTTCCAGTAAAATGCGTGTTGGGTTTTTTTGGGGGGTGGGTGGGTTGTTTGTTTGTTTTTTAAATGTCTGCAAGCAACCAAAATGTCCTGCAGCCTCTGGCAAGGGTTGTGAAAGGTAATGCTACAGCTCCTGGATCTAAGGGTTTTGGCATGGATGGTAGGGCACCATGGTAGGGTGCAGGGAGACTGGGATGGAGGCACGTGCAATTAACAAGGGACGGCACTTGCTCTGGGGCTCTTCTGAAAGAGGTGTGGGGGAAGGTCTGTGATGAGGCGGCAGGGGATTGGGAGAATGGTTGCCTGTACCCAGCAGCCAAATCAGGGGTGGCCCAAACACTCATCTGTGCTCAGCAGTCCCTGGTAGCCAAGGGAACCTGCAGGGCATTTTGGGAGGTGTGCAGGAACAGCCTCCACCTGCAGGCCTCTGCTAGTACCAGCTGCTTATTTGCCCCCCTCCACCCCTGCCCCCCACCTGAAGGGCAAACACATATACCATTCACTCGCAATGTAAACTAGGTTGTTCAGAGAAAACCATGTAATATTAGACCGATTCCTCTCCCCGATTTCTGAACATCTGTATGTGGCCTATAATGCTATACCGTTCTGAATAATATAAGACCTCAATGATGGATAAGTATTTTCAAAAAAATCTACATTGACTTCACAGTTTGCTTTCTATAGCATTACCAATGCAGTTATTCATACCTGCCTGGAGTGAAGTTTTTCTACAGCAAATCTAAAGCATGGTATGTTTTCCAGCCGTAACTCTAACTTTCATTTCCTTTTCCATTTCAACAAATATGGTAGATTGATGATGCTAGCATTTTTATATTGTTTGTATGCACTCACTAAATTCCATAGATACCGTCTCTGATTACATATGACGAGAACTTGATACAGAAAGCATACAGCTTGGTATTAATACTGGGTGGAAGAAAAGCTCTGCATTAGTTTAGGCACAGATCCAAAGAAACAAGGGAAATCCTATTTGCCTGAAATTTAATTTGAAACTGCATCTGACTACTTGGACCCATATCTATTCAAGGGCATTTAGAGCATACCAGAGGCAGAATGATGAATTATAATTGGCTTATTAGTAATTACAGCATCTGTAACAAGCCCTTTGCTAGTTATAAATGTACAATTAAGTTTCAGATGTTAAATATCAGAGACTGCATCTTTAAACACCACTATGCATCACATACTCTCCCTCTGCACAAAGGGAAAAAATAGGCCCCAAAGATCTGTAAGCAGAGCAGTAGAAATCTCATAAGCACCTCACAACGGACGGTTTACTGGGACAAGGTGCAGTCTGGGAATACATCATAAGTATAACTTCAGGGAGGTATGTTTTTAGACTACCTAAATTAATACTGTATGGGGCACTAAAGTTATATCTTCTGATACAAAGAGAATTGTCTTTTGAGGAGAAGAACTGTAATACAGATCCAATTTTCTAGTCTGCATTAGCTTCATTGTTTTGCATGGATTGTGTGGGGCTGTAGGGGTTCCACCCATATGGCATGCATCGAAACATCAGAACCTAAATGTTTATGACAACATGATGTGCTCATGCAGAGTTTTGCAGTCATAACGGGCCTTTTACCCATGTTACTTAATGAACTTTGTGACCATTAGTTAGTTAGCCCATATAGGTGGAAAACATTAGCATTCTTCTTAGTATAACTCTTTTATACATGAGGAAATAGTACACAAGATGTTTAAAGGGACTTAACCAAAGTCAGAGCTGGCACTATTCCGTTTCAGGAGGGAAGAAAGGAAAGGGCTTTGGGCATGATAAATGAATGGTCAATCAAATGAGAAAGTACAGGCAATACAGAGTGTAACCATCACAATGCAAGAACATAGTGTTACTTTTTCAAATGTGTCATTTATTTAGCATAGGTCAGTTTAACTTGCAATTAAACATATTTATTATCAATCATTCAGCAACAGCCATTCCAATCTTTCAGATGAAAATACTGTGCAACAATTATTGTTGTGTTTTTATTCTGAAATAGGTACCCCCAAGGGCCAAAGGACTCATCGTCCTGTACTCCCTTGGCCCTGCTTCTCAGTGGCCGCCTCCTCACTCCAGAGAGAGAATTGCTGATGCTTCTGAAGTGAATTTTTAAGGTTCACACAGCTGTAAAAAAGGGGTCAGCAGAAAGTTGTTTTCTGTAATACAGAAAGTTCTTTCATCTGGGGTGAAAAAAGGATCCAAACACACAGGGCTGGGATGTTTCAACACCCAAACCAAACTACTTGTCTACCAGCCTGTTGTATGGATGCAAAACTTAGATAACTTACTGAAAACAATTGAAAGCTTTGGAGTGTTACCATCAGTAATGTCTTTGAAAAATCCTCCATATCAATTGGAGGGACAGAAGAACAAATGTCAATGTTCTGACTCAGGCAAATACCACCAGCATTGAAACTATGTTTATGTGGCACACCAGCTCCATTGGACAGGACAAGTCATAAGGATTCCTGAAAACCAGCTCTTAAAAGGTCCCATAATCCCAACTTGCCAACAGTCACTGCTCTAGAGATGGGCAAAAGAAGAGATTCAGGTTAGCCTGCTAGGTGTCCTTGAAGAAATGTGGTGTTAACATCAGTATCTGGGAGACTTGAGCACCGATTTGTCCCCAGTGGTGCAGTGGAATACTACAAAGTATTGACCATTTCAACAAAGTTTGCCTTACCACAAAGGTAACTAGGCAAAAGAGACCAAACAAAAAAAGCTGTGATCTGACATCACCAGGATCCACTCCTCCTTTCTGGAAACATATGCCATATCATCAGTTAAACATGCAGATCTCTGATTAGACTCTTCAGTCATCTCCAGACTCACTGATGACTTCTCTATCTACTGAAAGACTGTCAGCCTTGTATCAAGGGACTGCCAATGATAGATGTTTTATTATATCTTATCAATAACAGCAGTGACGCCAGCAGCAAAAAACAATGATTTCAGATAAATGCATTTGTAATTATTTTCTAGCTTGTGGCTGGTCAGCTGTCCTTTTCAAGCTTTTTAGAAGTGATTGCTAACCCAGAGGTGATAAAACTACGCTGAACTCCACATTGGCCAGACTCCAGAATCCAAATTTGCAGGTAGAGGGTAAGGAGAAGGATGAGCTGGGGCAGCACAATTCTTTGACCATCATTTCCAGCCCAATTTGCTGGGTATTCAGGAAAAGCAGAGATGACCAAGGGGGAAAAGCAAGCCTTGTAGACATACAACACATTATTTCTGTAAGTTATATCAGTGTGGATGAGTGACCAATTATCCTGAGGTCCAGTCCATAGTAGGCGGCATTAGTAGAATGCCTCTATAGTAGATGGCTGAAGATGAGCCTGTCTGCATTGCATAAAAATGCTACTCAGGGATGAAAACAGGTCAAGATGAGGCTATGCAACCTTTAAGTCAATGTAATTTGTATCAGTATATGGTTCTTTCCAAGGTGGTAACTTTATCTTGGAGTCATAACTTAACTCTGTATAGGGTTGTACATCATGTGTCCCCTTTCTTTTAACACTGTCATAAAGGCAGATTACATTGTCATAAATGTGTCATGAATCTGCACCCAAGCAGGCAGCCAGCGTTCAGAATAAAATTAATGAACAGTTTGCCTATTTGTTTTAGAACAAACAAGCAAGCCAGCAATTTATGCTATGCAGCTAGAACCCTCAGGATATAAAATGAAACTTATGTAGAAGCTTGTTTGAATAAGATAAAGAGATAGTTGAGTCCTTAACTGGTAGTGGTACTAATTTCTTTAATAAGTAAGCAGTTATTAGTATTTTGGTTATTAGTATTATTAGTCATTTGGATTATTAGTAGTAGTATTAGTATTATTTCGTTGGAAAGGATTTGAGGTCAAAATGTATTTATGTGCTATGAGGCAGTGCAGTTAATGTAACAATGTATTATGGAAAACTATTTCTAAATTAAAAACAAAACAAACAAACAAGCTCACAATGTAGTTCTCTCTCTCCAAGTCACATTTGGGTTAGTATGAAATATACAGGAATACTCAGGAATCAGTGCAATTTATCCTAGTTTTTCCTCAAATCTCCTTCAGTCTATCTGGTTTAGTATAGATTAAGGCTAGATTTTAGAAAGATATGCCAGAAAAGAGCTTTCTTCCCCTATCCTTGTAGCTTTTCTATCAGAGCCAGTCACTGACTCAAATGTTTGTACAATTAATGTTTAAGATCGGCAAGGAGTGGAAGGAAAGGCAACAGAAAAAGAAAAGGGGACAAACTCCACTGAATCAGGAAAGCATTCTTATACCGACAAAGGGGCTTTTGCAAAACAATACACCAGGGCTATCCAATGTGGGTATGGCTGGGGGCTGCACACCATGCAGGCCATGTGGTTGTAGGGGGAGGGAAGCCTTGAGATCCCTCCCTGCTGCATGGCAGTAGAAGAAATGGCTGCAGGATCCCACAAGCTGCGTGTTAAAAATGAATGCAGGCCACCAGTTGGACAATCTCAGAATACTAGTTAGCCTTACGCTCTTCTTACTGCGTTCAACATGCCTCAGGAAGCTATTGCCTGGGTAGTACACCTCTACATGCACATCAAATTCAATGAAACGAAAGTGGGCAGAAGGGAATGAGAATGTATTCAAGGCTTGCTGAACACATTTAAAATCAACTGGGTCTTTTTTCAGATGCCATGGGGCAATGTGTATGCTTAATATAGTCATTGAGTGCATATGCAAGCATATAAGAAGAGCTATTTAACAAGTAAAGTGAAATCTCTCTACTGATAAGCAAGGGATATAGTTTTCAATATTCATTACTTAGCATAGGCTATTTTCATTTGTACATCAAAGGGAAGGAAAGGTCATTATCTTTACTATCAGTTCTAGTAAGTCTTAAATATTTGAAACTTGATAAATTGCCTTGCTGTGGTAATGGATCTTTAAACCAACCAATTAAAATGAGAACACCATAGAATAGGGCATGAAAGTTTCAGATGCTTAGATTACATAGAGTACTGCTTTGGACTGTAGCCACAGGAGGGAGGCTGAATAACACAAATTATGCTTTTCAAAGTATGTTAAGTGCAATTAGATTACATAAATACAGCATGCAAGTACTACAGGATCAATGAGAAAAAAAAAATTTAAATGAAGCCCATTATGAATGTACAAGGCCACAGTAGGTAACAACAATAACAACAACATGATTTATTTACTTACGTGTTGCTTCATTGTTTCAAACATGCTCAGAGATCAGGGTTGCACTCCTGTTAGGCCCATATTACTTCATCTTGTACTGCTTGTGCTTCAGCAACACTCTTACGGAAGTCATTGGGAGTACTGCATGACCAAAGACTGAATGTATACTTCAGAATCAGACTCTGACTTCTAATAAGAGTGGCAGCAACTGTTTCCAGATTGAAATTGAGAGTATCTTCAAAGTAAAGAGTTAGAGGCTACTGGATATTGTACCAAGGTTGGTGCTTCATCAGATGGCCCCCCAGCAGCCAATCCCAGGTTTCCTTCCCAATCTGACTACCCTACTGGCCTCCCTGGTCTCTCCTGCCATGCCTTTGTGTTCTTATGACTGTTTTGCACAGCAAGCCCTCATTTATGCCAGAGTTAACATTCAGCTGCCTCTCCTCACAGTATTCATCCCTGGACTGTCTTAAGTCTAGCCCAATGGATATCACTGTGAAATAAGCCACAATGAGCAGTTGCTTGGAGGTTTTTCAAACCTACTAATTTAGAAAGCCAATCAGGCTCATCACCTTCCGCAGCTCATTCCAAGTCCTCTATCACAATTCAGTCTTGCAAGGCCTTAAGAAGGCCCACCCAAGTCCTCAGTTAGCCTTCAATTACCTCCACTAAGTAGGTTGATACAAAAACAACAGACCAGAGCACTTATCTGGCCAATATCATTCTTCTGGCCAAGAGGGGAGAATGCAAAAAATACAGGATTTTGGAGAGAGGGGTGCAGCTGGTATGGGACATCACTACATATAAAAATAACATGTATTGACTGCCAGAGGGTTAGCACTATATTATTTTAAGATCAAAGTGAAAAAAAAATATATATAAATATTGGAATGTGCACTAATTTGATAGATTTTATCTTAAAGTTAAAAACTGACAAACAAACAAACACACACACACACACACACGCTAGGCAAAAAGAAGTCAAAATAAGTCATTAATAGCACATCTCTTATTCAGATTCATAAAACAAAATTTCACCTTTTGAGCATCTTTACCGTGCCTCCACTACTTCACTGCCAGTCATTTCTATGCCTGATTTAATAATATTATTTTTTTTTAGCTGGAGCTAAAAATAGTCTGCAGGGTTCTGAAACAGATATTACCAGGAATGGCTAACAGACAGCGACATTGCAGAATAAAGGATAGTTTGAATAGTGGACAATTGAGACCATTAAAAAGTTCAGAGAGCCATTAACACCTGTGGAGAGAGATTACCAGGGATGAGGGAGATGATAAAAAGCCATGAAATCAATTAACATTCTCTGTTTTAACTAAATAGAAATCCCATTGCCCCACCCAGGCAGTTAGTTTTAAAGTTTGGGTGAAGCAGGAATAAAGCACGGGGAGGGGGAGAGAAGAGCAACCATGTTTTCATTGAGGGCATGTCTACACATGCATTAGGTATGCCTAAATTTAATGCACAGTAGTTTAATCACATTAAGGCAATTCACACTTGCATCTACATGTACATGCCTTAAAGTGCATTAATGCCATGTGCACAGCCTAATGTGGGACTAAAGTTAGTCCCAAGTCAATCCATACAGTGTTAATGCGCCTTAACACATCTACACGTTGCTTTTACAGGTATCAAGTTTAGGCATGAATAGCCTAAAACACACCATAAAAATGACAACTAAGGGTGTGCACATGTATATATGTACCCTTAATGTGCCTTAAATCAGGTTAAAGCACCTTAAATCAGCATGTGTAGATGCACCCTGTTTCTAAAAGCCTCCCTCTCTCTCAACAAGCTGTCCCAATTATTGTGGTAAGGCTTCTATGTCCTGGAACATACCTTGCCCAAAACAGTAGACAAATAAAAGAGAAAGAACACAAATCCAATGAAAACAATCCAATTCACAAGTGTATTTTCACCTCACATGCTAGCTATAGCCAACTCTAGCCCTTCAGGTCTTGCTCACTTTCTCTGTGTAGCATGTTCTGCCCAGAGAGCACCTTTTCCCTTCAGGGTCTGAGCCACATTACCCAATTTTTATTTCACTCTGGTTTGTATTCCGTGTCCCCTCCCTCCCCAAGCACAACCGTCCTGGTCTGGAAGGAGCCTCTCTCTCCTCTTTGAGCTTATCACTTTCCATACAGTAATGGGCTATGGGGTTCCCCACTACAGGTCCTAAAACTAAGGATGGGTATTTGACCTGTCAAACAAAGTTTGGTAAAGTGACCAGACAAATAGTCAAAAATTGTAAAAAATGGCCAATAGGTTCAAATAATATACAGAAAAAACACAAATTTTCCATTAAATGCCATAGTATCATAGGATTGGAATGGACCTGCAAGATTATCAAGTCTGGTCCCGTCATGGGCAGGAAATTATTGGCCTCAGATGAGTGCAACAAGGTGCTTGTCCAGTCTCATCTTAACACCCTTCAAGGATGGTGACTGCACTCTCTCTGCTGGGAGCGTGTTCCAGATTCTGGTGATCCTTTCAGATAAAGATTTTTCTTATGTCCAACCTGAATTTACCTTCTATTCGATTATGCTTACCTTCTATTAGCTTATGTCAGAAAACAAACTTTAAAAATCATATTTCTGTCAAAAAAAGCTATAACAATGTAGGTTTTTTGTAAAATTGCTATAATATTTGTTAATCAACCAGTCAAAAAATAAATGCAGTCAATTGACTGGGAATTGACAATACTTGATGGGTCAATTGACTGGCTTGCTAACCCTAAATTATCCCAATCTAGATAACCATAGCCATCATATCAAGTTATGCTTTGGTTTCTTTGACCACAGGGTGGTGTTACAGGAAGATGGATTGTTTGGAAAAGATGGGCTACACCAAATGAAGAGAGAGAAAAGTGTCTTCATGCACAGGCTTGCTAACCTAGTGAGGTGGGCTTTGTTTTTGTGAATGTCTGTTGGATAGAGGCAGGGGATGCTGTAACTCATGGCACTTCAGTAAAGTGCCATAATTTAGAGTAGGGGCCTGCCCATCCGTCTGTGCCCTAGGGAAGGATAATGACTATAGGACTTCACTGAAGTAACATCATGGCTCTGCCTTGATGACTCCTCAGGTTAGGGGAAGAGAAGAGAATTTTCAGGCCTGCAGTCATGTCTTGTCCCTGAAGGACTGTAAGTAGGTCATCTTGTGACCTTTTGGTGAACTACCCATGAAGAATGGGGTCACCTGTCTGTATTAAAGTCCCATGTGCACCATTGTGACCTGAGCACAGAGCAAGGAAGTGCTTGGGGAATAAGCAGGAGGAGCTCATCCTCATGCTCAGTGCAAACAATTACGATGTCATAGGGATAACGGAGACCTGGTGGGACTCCACCCATGACTGGACCACGGGGATAGATGGCTATACCCTGTACAGGAGGGATCGTGTAGAGAAAAGGGGCGGGGGGGTAGCTCTCTATGTTAAGGAAAGCTACACGTCCCTGCAA
>NW_005841972.1:1825335-1835028 GCF_000455745.1 Alligator sinensis | reverse complement strand
CACCCTGCTGAGGTAGACAATGGCTCCAGGATCACCCACCCACCCACCCAGCTCCTACATGAAGAAGACCCTGATCTTCACTCTGGGTTGCAAAAGATGTAGGCATCATGGGTGCTGCCCAATCAAACAGCAGAGATGTGGGTGAAGCCACCTTCATGGTTGGCAGTGCCCTGAAGGATGATGGAGAAGTAACCCTTGCAGCTGATGAGCACCCATACACCTTGGGGCAGGCAGAGAATGGGAATGTGGGCAAAATTCACAGCTCCCATGCAGCAGAAGCCAGTGATCACCTCCTGTGGGTTGATGAAGCCAATGAAGCAGTTGGCCAGGATGTTCTGGATGACAACAAACACTTCCCAGATGGCCTCTCTGGGTGTGTACTTGCCCACACTAAACTTAGTTGGTGATGAAGTAGAGACTAGTGGGGGTGGCCAGTTTCCAGATGGCTTCTCCAGAGTGAGGAGTGGCTACATGCTGATGTCCTGGCACTTAATGTGGGAGGCCACCTGGGTGCTGATGTCCATGAAGGTGGCCCAGCGCATACAAAAGGTCTGGACCTACTGTTCATTGTCCCAGCTTCCAGGACAACCCACTCCCACTAGTCATTGTTTGTGGCATGGGCCCAGACCCAGTGCTTAATGGTCAGGAGGTTGTGCCAGAGCACCCCAGCATCCATGGTGTGCTGGGTTGCCTCATCCTTGTTAGCCACATGAAAGTTGATGGCCCAGTTCAAGACACTTGGCTGCACATGGGCTGCTTGCAGATGTTAAAAACCCCAAAAATGACACTTCACTTTAGACTTAGCACACTCCCATGCCAAGCCCAGTGCATGCCCAGAACAGGCAACATGATGATTAGACCCAGTTTGCCCAACATCTATATAGATCACATGCCTCAGTGGGGTTTTCTTGGCACTTTTATCTAATAGCTGATTGAATGAACTTTAGCTAAAAGCACCAAAAAACTCCACTGAAACACCTAATCCATACAGACACTGTGGAGCCAAGTCAAAGTAATGTGCTACATCTTCCAGTAAAATGCGTGTTGGGTTTTTTTGGGGGGTGGGTGGGTTGTTTGTTTGTTTTTTAAATGTCTGCAAGCAACCAAAATGTCCTGCAGCCTCTGGCAAGGGTTGTGAAAGGTAATGCTACAGCTCCTGGATCTAAGGGTTTTGGCATGGATGGTAGGGCACCATGGTAGGGTGCAGGGAGACTGGGATGGAGGCACGTGCAATTAACAAGGGACGGCACTTGCTCTGGGGCTCTTCTGAAAGAGGTGTGGGGGAAGGTCTGTGATGAGGCGGCAGGGGATTGGGAGAATGGTTGCCTGTACCCAGCAGCCAAATCAGGGGTGGCCCAAACACTCATCTGTGCTCAGCAGTCCCTGGTAGCCAAGGGAACCTGCAGGGCATTTTGGGAGGTGTGCAGGAACAGCCTCCACCTGCAGGCCTCTGCTAGTACCAGCTGCTTATTTGCCCCCCTCCACCCCTGCCCCCCACCTGAAGGGCAAACACATATACCATTCACTCGCAATGTAAACTAGGTTGTTCAGAGAAAACCATGTAATATTAGACCGATTCCTCTCCCCGATTTCTGAACATCTGTATGTGGCCTATAATGCTATACCGTTCTGAATAATATAAGACCTCAATGATGGATAAGTATTTTCAAAAAAATCTACATTGACTTCACAGTTTGCTTTCTATAGCATTACCAATGCAGTTATTCATACCTGCCTGGAGTGAAGTTTTTCTACAGCAAATCTAAAGCATGGTATGTTTTCCAGCCGTAACTCTAACTTTCATTTCCTTTTCCATTTCAACAAATATGGTAGATTGATGATGCTAGCATTTTTATATTGTTTGTATGCACTCACTAAATTCCATAGATACCGTCTCTGATTACATATGACGAGAACTTGATACAGAAAGCATACAGCTTGGTATTAATACTGGGTGGAAGAAAAGCTCTGCATTAGTTTAGGCACAGATCCAAAGAAACAAGGGAAATCCTATTTGCCTGAAATTTAATTTGAAACTGCATCTGACTACTTGGACCCATATCTATTCAAGGGCATTTAGAGCATACCAGAGGCAGAATGATGAATTATAATTGGCTTATTAGTAATTACAGCATCTGTAACAAGCCCTTTGCTAGTTATAAATGTACAATTAAGTTTCAGATGTTAAATATCAGAGACTGCATCTTTAAACACCACTATGCATCACATACTCTCCCTCTGCACAAAGGGAAAAAATAGGCCCCAAAGATCTGTAAGCAGAGCAGTAGAAATCTCATAAGCACCTCACAACGGACGGTTTACTGGGACAAGGTGCAGTCTGGGAATACATCATAAGTATAACTTCAGGGAGGTATGTTTTTAGACTACCTAAATTAATACTGTATGGGGCACTAAAGTTATATCTTCTGATACAAAGAGAATTGTCTTGTGAGGAGAAGAACTGTAATACAGATCCAATTTTCTAGTCTGCATTAGCTTCATTGTTTTGCATGGATTGTGTGGGGCTGTAGGGGTTCCACCCATATGGCATGCATCGAAACATCAGAACCTAAATGTTTATGACAACATGATGTGCTCATGCAGAGTTTTGCAGTCATAACGGGCCTTTTACCCATGTTACTTAATGAACTTTGTGACCATTAGTTAGTTAGCCCATATAGGTGGAAAACATTAGCATTCTTCTTAGTATAACTCTTTTATACATGAGGAAATAGTACACAAGATGTTTAAAGGGACTTAACCAAAGTCAGAGCTGGCACTATTCCGTTTCAGGAGGGAAGAAAGGAAAGGGCTTTGGGCATGATAAATGAATGGTCAATCAAATGAGAAAGTACAGGCAATACAGAGTGTAACCATCACAATGCAAGAACATAGTGTTACTTTTTCAAATGTGTCATTTATTTAGCATAGGTCAGTTTAACTTGCAATTAAACATATTTATTATCAATCATTCAGCAACAGCCATTCCAATCTTTCAGATGAAAATACTGTGCAACAATTATTGTTGTGTTTTTATTCTGAAATAGGTACCCCCAAGGGCCAAAGGACTCATCGTCCTGTACTCCCTTGGCCCTGCTTCTCAGTGGCCGCCTCCTAACCACAGAGAGAGAATTGCTGATGCTTCTGAAGTGAATTTTTAAGGTTCACACAGCTGTAAAAAAGGGGTCAGCAGAAAGTTGTTTTCTGTAATACAGAAAGTTCTTTCATCTGGGGTGAAAAAAGGATCCAAACACACAGGGCTGGGATGTTTCAACACCCAAACCAAACTACTTGTCTACCAGCCTGTTGTATGGATGCAAAACTTAGATAACTTACTGAAAACAATTGAAAGCTTTGGAGTGTTACCATCAGTAATGTCTTTGAAAAATCCTCCATATCAATTGGAGGGACAGAAGAACAAATGTCAATGTTCTGACTCAGGCAAATACCACCAGCATTGAAACTATGTTTATGTGGCACACCAGCTCCATTGGACAGGACAAGTCATAAGGATTCCTGAAAACCAGCTCTTAAAAGGTCCCATAATCCCAACTTGCCAACAGTCACTGCTCTAGAGATGGGCAAAAGAAGAGATTCAGGTTAGCCTGCTAGGTGTCCTTGAAGAAATGTGGTGTTAACATCAGTATCTGGGAGACTTGAGCACCGATTTGTCCCCAGTGGTGCAGTGGAATACTACAAAGTATTGACCATTTCAACAAAGTTTGCCTTACCACAAAGGTAACTAGGCAAAAGAGACCAAACAAAAAAAGCTGTGATCTGACATCACCAGGATCCACTCCTCCTTTCTGGAAACATATGCCATATCATCAGTTAAACATGCAGATCTCTGATTAGACTCTTCAGTCATCTCCAGACTCACTGATGACTTCTCTATCTACTGAAAGACTGTCAGCCTTGTATCAAGGGACTGCCAATGATAGATGTTTTATTATATCTTATCAATAACAGCAGTGACGCCAGCAGCAAAAAACAATGATTTCAGATAAATGCATTTGTAATTATTTTCTAGCTTGTGGCTGGTCAGCTGTCCTTTTCAAGCTTTTTATAAGTGATTGCTAACCCAGAGGTGATAAAACTACGCTGAACTCCACATTGGCCAGACTCCAGAATCCAAATTTGCAGGTAGAGGGTAAGGAGAAGGATGAGCTGGGGCAGCACAATTCTTTGACCATCATTTCCAGCCCAATTTGCTGGGTATTCAGGAAAAGCAGAGATGACCAAGGGGGAAAAGCAAGCCTTGTAGACATACAACACATTATTTCTGTAAGTTATATCAGTGTGGATGAGTGACCAATTATCCTGAGGTCCAGTCCATAGTAGGCGGCATTAGTAGAATGCCTCTATAGTAGATGGCTGAAGATGAGCCTGTCTGCATTGCATAAAAATGCTACTCAGGGATGAAAACAGGTCAAGATGAGGCTATGCAACCTTTAAGTCAATGTAATTTGTATCAGTATATGGTTCTTTCCAAGGTGGTAACTTTATCTTGGAGTCATAACTTAACTCTGTATAGGGTTGTACATCATGTGTCCCCTTTCTTTTAACACTGTCATAAAGGCAGATTACATTGTCATAAATGTGTCATGAATCTGCACCCAAGCAGGCAGCCAGCGTTCAGAATAAAATTAATGAACAGTTTGCCTATTTGTTTTAGAACAAACAAGCAAGCCAGCAATTTATGCTATGCAGCTAGAACCCTCAGGATATAAAATGAAACTTATGTAGAAGCTTGTTTGAATAAGATAAAGAGATAGTTGAGTCCTTAACTGGTAGTGGTACTAATTTCTTTAATAAGTAAGCAGTTATTAGTATTTTGGTTATTAGTATTATTAGTCATTTGGATTATTAGTAGTAGTATTAGTATTATTTCGTTGGAAAGGATTTGAGGTCAAAATGTATTTATGTGCTATGAGGCAGTGCAGTTAATGTAACAATGTATTATGGAAAACTATTTCTAAATTAAAAACAAAACAAACAAACAAGCTCACAATGTAGTTCTCTCTCTCCAAGTCACATTTGGGTTAGTATGAAATATACAGGAATACTCAGGAATCAGTGCAATTTATCCTAGTTTTTCCTCAAATCTCCTTCAGTCTATCTGGTTTAGTATAGATTAAGGCTAGATTTTAGAAAGATATGCCAGAAAAGAGCTTTCTTCCCCTATCCTTGTAGCTTTTCTATCAGAGCCAGTCACTGACTCAAATGTTTGTACAATTAATGTTTAAGATCGGCAAGGAGTGGAAGGAAAGGCAACAGAAAAAGAAAAGGGGACAAACTCCACTGAATCAGGAAAGCATTCTTATACCGACAAAGGGGCTTTTGCAAAACAATACACCAGGGCTATCCAATGTGGGTATGGCTGGGGGCTGCACACCATGCAGGCCATGTGGTTGTAGGGGGAGGGAAGCCTTGAGATCCCTCCCTGCTGCATGGCAGTAGAAGAAATGGCTGCAGGATCCCACAAGCTGCGTGTTAAAAATGAATGCAGGCCACCAGTTGGACAATCTCAGAATACTAGTTAGCCTTACGCTCTTCTTACTGCGTTCAACATGCCTCAGGAAGCTATTGCCTGGGTAGTACACCTCTACATGCACATCAAATTCAATGAAACGAAAGTGGGCAGAAGGGAATGAGAATGTATTCAAGGCTTGCTGAACACATTTAAAATCAACTGGGTCTTTTTTCAGATGCCATGGGGCAATGTGTATGCTTAATATAGTCATTGAGTGCATATGCAAGCATATAAGAAGAGCTATTTAACAAGTAAAGTGAAATCTCTCTACTGATAAGCAAGGGATATAGTTTTCAATATTCATTACTTAGCATAGGCTATTTTCATTTGTACATCAAAGGGAAGGAAAGGTCATTATCTTTACTATCAGTTCTAGTAAGTCTTAAATATTTGAAACTTGATAAATTGCCTTGCTGTGGTAATGGATCTTTAAACCAACCAATTAAAATGAGAACACCATAGAATAGGGCATGAAAGTTTCAGATGCTTAGATTACATAGAGTACTGCTTTGGACTGTAGCCACAGGAGGGAGGCTGAATAACACAAATTATGCTTTTCAAAGTATGTTAAGTGCAATTAGATTACATAAATACAGCATGCAAGTACTACAGGATCAATGAGAAAAAAAAAATTTAAATGAAGCCCATTATGAATGTACAAGGCCACAGTAGGTAACAACAATAACAACAACATGATTTATTTACTTACGTGTTGCTTCATTGTTTCAAACATGCTCAGAGATCAGGGTTGCACTCCTGTTAGGCCCATATTACTTCATCTTGTACTGCTTGTGCTTCAGCAACACTCTTACGGAAGTCATTGGGAGTACTGCATGACCAAAGACTGAATGTATACTTCAGAATCAGACTCTGACTTCTAATAAGAGTGGCAGCAACTGTTTCCAGATTGAAATTGAGAGTATCTTCAAAGTAAAGAGTTAGAGGCTACTGGATATTGTACCAAGGTTGGTGCTTCATCAGATGGCCCCCCAGCAGCCAATCCCAGGTTTCCTTCCCAATCTGACTACCCTACTGGCCTCCCTGGTCTCTCCTGCCATGCCTTTGTGTTCTTATGACTGTTTTGCACAGCAAGCCCTCATTTATGCCAGAGTTAACATTCAGCTGCCTCTCCTCACAGTATTCATCCCTGGACTGTCTTAAGTCTAGCCCAATGGATATCACTGTGAAATAAGCCACAATGAGCAGTTGCTTGGAGGTTTTTCAAACCTACTAATTTAGAAAGCCAATCAGGCTCATCACCTTCCGCAGCTCATTCCAAGTCCTCTATCACAATTCAGTCTTGCAAGGCCTTAAGAAGGCCCACCCAAGTCCTCAGTTAGCCTTCAATTACCTCCACTAAGTAGGTTGATACAAAAACAACAGACCAGAGCACTTATCTGGCCAATATCATTCTTCTGGCCAAGAGGGGAGAATGCAAAAAATACAGGATTTTGGAGAGAGGGGTGCAGCTGGTATGGGACATCACTACATATAAAAATAACATGTATTGACTGCCAGAGGGTTAGCACTATATTATTTTAAGATCAAAGTGAAAAAAAAATATATATAAATATTGGAATGTGCACTAATTTGATAGATTTTATCTTAAAGTTAAAAACTGACAAACAAACAAACACACACACACACACACGCTAGGCAAAAAGAAGTCAAAATAAGTCATTAATAGCACATCTCTTATTCAGATTCATAAAACAAAATTTCACCTTTTGAGCATCTTTACCGTGCCTCCACTACTTCACTGCCAGTCATTTCTATGCCTGATTTAATAATATTATTTTTTTTTAGCTGGAGCTAAAAATAGTCTGCAGGGTTCTGAAACAGATATTACCAGGAATGGCTAACAGACAGCGACATTGCAGAATAAAGGATAGTTTGAATAGTGGACAATTGAGACCATTAAAAAGTTCAGAGAGCCATTAACACCTGTGGAGAGAGATTACCAGGGATGAGGGAGATGATAAAAAGCCATGAAATCAATTAACATTCTCTGTTTTAACTAAATAGAAATCCCATTGCCCCACCCAGGCAGTTAGTTTTAAAGTTTGGGTGAAGCAGGAATAAAGCACGGGGAGGGGGAGAGAAGAGCAACCATGTTTTCATTGAGGGCATGTCTACACATGCATTAGGTATGCCTAAATTTAATGCACAGTAGTTTAATCACATTAAGGCAATTCACACTTGCATCTACATGTACATGCCTTAAAGTGCATTAATGCCATGTGCACAGCCTAATGTGGGACTAAAGTTAGTCCCAAGTCAATCCATACAGTGTTAATGCGCCTTAACACATCTACACGTTGCTTTTACAGGTATCAAGTTTAGGCATGAATAGCCTAAAACACACCATAAAAATGACAACTAAGGGTGTGCACATGTATATATGTACCCTTAATGTGCCTTAAATCAGGTTAAAGCACCTTAAATCAGCATGTGTAGATGCACCCTGTTTCTAAAAGCCTCCCTCTCTCTCAACAAGCTGTCCCAATTATTGTGGTAAGGCTTCTATGTCCTGGAACATACCTTGCCCAAAACAGTAGACAAATAAAAGAGAAAGAACACAAATCCAATGAAAACAATCCAATTCACAAGTGTATTTTCACCTCACATGCTAGCTATAGCCAACTCTAGCCCTTCAGGTCTTGCTCACTTTCTCTGTGTAGCATGTTCTGCCCAGAGAGCACCTTTTCCCTTCAGGGTCTGAGCCACATTACCCAATTTTTATTTCACTCTGGTTTGTATTCCGTGTCCCCTCCCTCCCCAAGCACAACCGTCCTGGTCTGGAAGGAGCCTCTCTCTCCTCTTTGAGCTTATCACTTTCCATACAGTAATGGGCTATGGGGTTCCCCACTACAGGTCCTAAAACTAAGGATGGGTATTTGACCTGTCAAACAAAGTTTGGTAAAGTGACCAGACAAATAGTCAAAAATTGTAAAAAATGGCCAATAGGTTCAAATAATATACAGAAAAAACACAAATTTTCCATTAAATGCCATAGTATCATAGGATTGGAATGGACCTGCAAGATTATCAAGTCTGGTCCCGTCATGGGCAGGAAATTATTGGCCTCAGATGAGTGCAACAAGGTGCTTGTCCAGTCTCATCTTAACACCCTTCAAGGATGGTGACTGCACTCTCTCTGCTGGGAGCGTGTTCCAGATTCTGGTGATCCTTTCAGATAAAGATTTTTCTTATGTCCAACCTGAATTTACCTTCTATTCGATTATGCTTACCTTCTATTAGCTTATGTCAGAAAACAAACTTTAAAAATCATATTTCTGTCAAAAAAAGCTATAACAATGTAGGTTTTTTGTAAAATTGCTATAATATTTGTTAATCAACCAGTCAAAAAATAAATGCAGTCAATTGACTGGGAATTGACAATACTTGATGGGTCAATTGACTGGCTTGCTAACCCTAAATTATCCCAATCTAGATAACCATAGCCATCATATCAAGTTATGCTTTGGTTTCTTTGACCACAGGGTGGTGTTACAGGAAGATGGATTGTTTGGAAAAGATGGGCTACACCAAATGAAGAGAGAGAAAAGTGTCTTCATGCACAGGCTTGCTAACCTAGTGAGGTGGGCTTTGTTTTTGTGAATGTCTGTTGGATAGAGGCAGGGGATGCTGTAACTCATGGCACTTCAGTAAAGTGCCATAATTTAGAGTAGGGGCCTGCCCATCCGTCTGTGCCCTAGGGAAGGATAATGACTATAGGACTTCACTGAAGTAACATCATGGCTCTGCCTTGATGACTCCTCAGGTTAGGGGAAGAGAAGAGAATTTTCAGGCCTGCAGTCATGTCTTGTCCCTGAAGGACTGTAAGTAGGTCATCTTGTGACCTTTTGGTGAACTACCCATGAAGAATGGGGTCACCTGTCTGTATTAAAGTCCCATGTGCACCATTGTGACCTGAGCACAGAGCAAGGAAGTGCTTGGGGAATAAGCAGGAGGAGCTCATCCTCATGCTCAGTGCAAACAATTACGATGTCATAGGGATAACGGAGACCTGGTGGGACTCCACCCATGACTGGACCACGGGGATAGATGGGTATACCTTGTACAGGAGGGATCGTGTAGAGAAAAGGGGCGGGGGGGGTAGCTCTCTATGTTAAGGAAAGCTACACGTCCCTGCAAGC
>NW_005841972.1:1824512-1825109 GCF_000455745.1 Alligator sinensis | reverse complement strand
GGTCGCAAAGCTTCCTCTCATGCGTGGATGACCTCTACCTGACTCAAGAAGTCTATGGGCCAACGAGAGGCAAAGCGCTGCTCGACCAGGTACTGGCTACTGGGGATGACCTAGTCGGTGACCTAGTGATCGATGGGAAGCTGGGTGACAGCGACCACGAGCTGATCACCTTCACCATCCGCCGAAAAGCTGGCAAGTCGGTCAGCAACGCGCAAGTCCTTGACTTCAGGAAAGCCGACTTTGACAAGCTCAGGAGGCTTGTCAGTGAGGCCCTAAGGGACCGTGACCACAGGGAGAGGGGAGTTCAAGAAGAGTGGTTGCTCCTCAAGGGAGCGATCCTCAATGCACAAACTAAGTCTATTCCATCTCGGAGGAAAGGCAGCAAGAGGGCACAGCAGCCCCCCTGGCTCTCCAGGGACCTAGCAGACCTCCTGAGGCTAAAAAGAAAGGCCTACAAAGGATGGAGGATGGGAGTCACCTCCAAGGAGGATTATTCTGCACTGGTCCGGTCCTGTAGGGAGCAGACCAGGAAAGCCAAGGCTGCAACTGAACTCCAACTAGCTTCGAGCATCAAGGACAATAAAAAGTCCTTTTTCA
>NW_005841972.1:1819115-1823426 GCF_000455745.1 Alligator sinensis | reverse complement strand
GCTTTCATCCATAGATGCTTCTCAAGCAAATCCCGGGATGTCGTTCTCCCCTTGTACTCGGCCTTAGTGAGGTCGCAGCTGGAGTACTGTGTCCAGTTTTGGGCTCCACAATTCAAAAAGGATGTGGAGAAGCTTGAGAGAGTCCAGAGAAGAGCCATGTGCATGATCAGAGGTCAGGGAAGCAGACCCTACGATGACAGGCTGAGAGCCCTGGGGCTCTTTAGCCTGAAAAAGCGCAGGCTCAGGGGTGATCTGATGGCCACCTACAAGTTTATCAGGGGTGACCACCAGCATCTGGGGGAACGTTTGTTCACCAGAGCACCCCAAGGGATGACGAGGTCGAATGGTCACAAACTACTTCAAGATCGTTTCAGGCTGGACATAAGGAAGAACTTCTTTACTGCCTGAGCCCCCAAGGACTGGAACAGCCTGCCACCAGAGGTGGTTCAAGCGCCTTCATTGAACACCTTCAAGATGAAACTGGATGCTTATCTTGCTGGGATCCTATGACCCCAGCTGACTTCCTGCCCTTTGGGCGGGGGGCTGGACTCGATGATCTTCCGAGGTCCCTTCCAGCCCTGATGTCTATGAAATCTATATGCACACCCAGTATACAAGGGGTTGTATGGGCAGAGCTGTGTGCGTGCAGGTGAGAGGCTGGGTTTGTCCGACGTGACTGTATCTGTATGGTACTTGGTACATGTGGGGTGACTGAGGGGTTTCGAGAGTGAGGGAGAATCAGTTGGTGGGCGAGAGATGGAACCGGTGATATGGAGTCTGAGGGGGTGGTTCAATGGACCGTGGTGTGGAGTCGCAGCAGGTTTCCCGAGGGTGTCTACCACTAAGGATCTCCCATTGCATCCCTCCCAGCCAGAAAGGGTTGGCTCCCCAGTATTCTTCTTCTCGGGTGTGCTTGCACATGAAGTAGAAGCCCTCTGTCCCATGAGGGTGAGCATCACCTTCCTCCCTCTCCTTTCCTTCCTTGAACCAGGGCTCCAGTCTGTCACTGGAAGACTGTGCTGAGAATGGCTGCATGAGGCACAGGCCAAGTCTGAAGCTGCAACTGGTCTAATAAAATCTCTCTCTCTCTCTCCTTTAATAAAGTTACACCCTTCCCCTTTTGATGGTTGATAGTGTTGTAGTAGGATAAGTATAGGTATAGAGACATCCTTATTCTATATTCCTAAATAATTGTATGTTAGATAGTATAGGAATAGGATTATTGATTATGTTGTGAATTTGTGACTGACTTACCCAATAGCCTGTTTGTTGTTATATTATAATAAACCTAATTCATTTCACTGTAATATTTGAGTAATTGGTTTTAATTAGTCACCTCCCAATATATTCTCTGAGCTGATCGGACAGCGATAGATAAGCCCTGGTCAGTCTGTTAATTGAGCCTGGGGCCAAAAACCACCCATACCTTGATCCAGGTTTGGGGACAGCTGCTGAATGAGCACTGATAATTAGGCACCAGTTAAGTCAGGGGGTCACCACTCATACATTTTTAGAGGTACCTATGCATGGGTTATATGTGGTGTTTTTCACATAATCTTAGAACAGCTAGTTGGTATGGTATGAAAGTGGTTATGCTCTCGTTCGAACAGGCTACCTACAGAAGTCGTAGAATATGCTTTAAAAAGTTTCAAAGGTAGGTTAGAAGGACATTTGGTGGGATGGTTTAGTCAGGGATGATCCTGCTTTGAGCAGAAGGCTGAGTTAGATGACCCTGTGAGGTAACTTTCAGCCTTACTTTCATATACTCCAATACTGTTTTCTCAAATCACCACATTTTAATAATGTGTAATGTTATTGCCAACATGCAGGATTTAAAGTAAAATGGGAACAAGTAATAAGGAGAATGATCGATTTAGGGTTTTGTGGGGGGGGGGTTGTTTGTTTGTTTTTTTAGGGGAGGGAGGGAGTTCTGTACCCATCACCATGGTAACTGAGTTAGATGTTTCTGAGAACTGTGTTAAAAATATTTCCTATTCAAATTCTTGAAATTATGTGCGTCTCAACCATATACTGTCAGCATTTCATGAACCAATATGACAGGATTAGGTATCCTTCCATCTTTTCTACTGTTATGGTATAGATCCAACTTCTTCCTTCAGTGCTTGTTAATTTGCAAAAATATGTAGACAAGGTTCCTTGGGTGAATTTGATATCTTTTATTAGACCAACCCAAACGGTTGGAGAATAGTTATTAAGCAAGCTGTCGGGTTCAGAAACCCTTCGTCAGGCTAAGGAAGCTTCAGCAGTTGGTGTGTGTTCTTCCTGGCTGGAATGAAAAGCTATGGGAGCAGCAAAGGATTTGATAACTGCAAACAAAATTCCCTTTTTAGCCTATTTACTTAACCAGCAGATGCATTTTAAATTTATTGTATTCTGAACTTTCATTCCATTCAGTTCTCTACCGCATGCTCTATAAAACTAAATCAGACAACTTAATTCCCCTGTTTCTGTGCTCAAAAATGGATCTGAGCATTTAATTTTTTGTAGAATATTCCCTGCAAGGACACTACTCCTATCTCCATGCAGCGTTTCACCATTAGGAAGCTAGCATAAAGCACTTTGAGACCTAAGGGACATATCTACATGTGCCATTAATGTGCAGAAATAAACTCTGAAGTTGGATGTGCAGCTTATTACTCCAGAGTTCATTGCTCCCAAGCGTGATGTTTACATGTGCACCTGAACCACAGCACATTGATCTAGGTCAGAGCAGCAACAGCTGCCAAGGGACCCAATGGGGGCCAGCCTGCGGCTGCTCCAACCAGGCTCAATGTGCTGCTGAGGGGCTGGTTGGGGCACAAGGGTGTTTCAGTGTGGGGCTAGCTAGCAAGTATCCCCTACACTGAAGTGCCCTCATGCTCCAGCCATCTGCATCAGCACCTACACATATGCTACTACACATGGGGAAAAAGACTCCACAACAGGGTAATACTTGTATTTACATGTACTACTGTGCTGAAGTTTGTTTCCTGTGCCCTAATAGGAATGCGCATGTAAGCACCAAGACATTTACTACAGAGCTAATTAGTTAGCATCACAATAAACATCTCATGTATGTGTCCAAGGAAGAGTTTGCTAAACTTTAAATTTGGTAAAAAGATATTTTCAGATATCAGCCCCCAACTAAGCTAAAAAATAGTTTTTAAAAACTCAGCGGTTGCAGGATTGAGGTGATATAACCAGTGCTCCAAGATTTCAGAGGTGTCACCGATGTGTAGACAGGAGCCTTATAGGACTATGGTGGAAAGTGATGCAGTTGCACCACCAAGTACTTCAGGGAGACCAGAAATGTATTATTTATAAAGGTGATTATATGGCTTGATCACAAATGACAAAGATCAAACATACAAGTAATTATACACCACAATTGTAAGCCAAAAGTGCAAATGCTATCTGGAATTTGTTTCCCCAAGAGCAAAAAGTGGTAGTGAAAGGATAAGAAGGAATAGGCAACTCAAGAGTAAGCAGAGAGCTTGTAAGAAAAGGAAAAAGGAATTGGATAGTTAACAGAGAGCTGTGTTACAGGAGGTCAGACCCTGCAGAACTGCTAAAATTGACTTGAAAAAGAAAAATTAAACAAAAGTTATATGACTAAAACTTTTTTTTTTTTTTTTTATAATTTTCTAAGAGAGAATAAGGGGACTGTAACAGGGCCCACTGAGAAGGCCCCTTTCAGACTTTTTTTTTTTCTACCATTAAAAAGGATCTAAATAAGACAGCCAGTCAGCCAGCACAGGTGTAGGCAGCAATTGGCAGGGTTCGGGCAGAAGTAGAGGGTTAGGTGACCCAGGGAGAGGCTCAAAAGCCCAGGGCTTAGCCAAGAAGAGAAAGTCTTGTTGTTGGACTCGCCAGAGGCAGAGCTCCAGGAGAGAGCCAGTCCAGATGGGCTTGAGGCAAGGACTGTGTACCACAAAAGGGAGGAAGACACCCTAGTTGCAAGTCATGCAAGGAACCTTGTAGATCTTCAAGTCCGACCAAGTTAACCCAATCTTGATCTAGTTAGTTTACCTGAGAAGGTGTACTAATTTTGGATGGGTACATAGTTAAGGTTAGGTCAATCTAAATGTAACACCTGTACATACCTTAGGAGTGTGAAACTATTGACATAGCCTAGATCAGAATCTGGCACAGGACTATGAAAGGTCCGTCTTAAAATCTTTCCCAAGTGCTTTTACTAGCACTGTATGGATAACACATCCTGGCAGGTGGCTACAGGTCTGAGGGATGTGGATTTAATATGCACAGAACAAATATGGCAATTAGATAACACCTTCTTACCCATAAGCCAAG
>NW_005841972.1:1814793-1819105 GCF_000455745.1 Alligator sinensis | reverse complement strand
GAGCAGACAAACACCACCAAAAGAAGAGCAACCATCTTCTCTACTGCAAAAAACGGTGTGTGGTGGGAAGGAACAGGATGATACTGAAGAGACATAAGTACTTCAGCTTCCCCCCCCCCCCCTTAACTAAAATGGAGCTTCAATTTAGCGGGAAAAAAATCCATCTAACTACACATAAATCTACTGAAGCATAGAGAAATTCAGATTAAAAAAAAAATCTTACATAAATAAGGGTTACTACTAAGTATGTTCCTAGGATGTTCCATCATAAGATTGCTCATACATTTTTCTGAAGCATAAGAAATTTCCCCCCCCTCAAATCATTCCAGTTAATTGAGATCCTAGCAATGTGCATGACACAGATAAAGAGAGAGACGTATAGACAGACCAACTGGAGGATGAGATCTACTAACATGCTAGCTATTTCATTTCAATTCTCTTCCATCATGGTGGATGTTAAGATTAAGAGTGAATTAATTTTACAGGTTCCTTGAAGATAAATACACATACTGTAATATGATTGTTTAACATATTAGATAAATATCCCTCATCAGAAGAGCAAGTGCACATATGCTTTAGATGTGGCTATACCACATTTGTAGGCGTTTTAATTTGGATATAGCACACTCTGCTTAGTCCTGCCAACAAACAGGGGGTATATTAGTCAGGGTACAATTCTGCCCCAACACCAGTATGAAACTATTTGTACTGGACCTACCTCAGGATCACCTAGAAAAGGGTTAACCTGATCTCCCAGGTGCCTGTATATTATTTGCAGTGCTGTCCTGGAACTGGGAAAGTCCAGCTGTTCATCATCCCATGCCTGGGACTGTGCTAGTCTGACTCCCAACTCTTTTCCCCAACAAGGCAACCTACTCCCTGCAGACCTGCTACCCCTGTCTGGAGCAGGGGAGAGGCTTTGCTCCCTCATATGTTCCACGAGTCACATAGCACTGTATTGTTTAATGTAGAGCACATATCTACCAGAAAAAAAAAAAAAAAAGTCAACCACTTAAATTTAGGACATGCCAGAAACAACAATGCCTGCATAACCTTACTTCAGCTTTCATGTGTGTCTGTGTTATGAGAGTCTTACATGATAAGCTCCTCCCACCCCACTCTTGCTGAATTGAGTGAACAGGATAAACAACACACATTACTTAGATCGTAGTAAGCATTTTTTTTTTTAAAATTCTCCTTTTTCAATCTGACCCCACACCATGTAAAACTCTTCTTCAAGACGGTCATTAATTTCTTGAATGGCTTTGACATAGTGGTGCTCACTGCAGTATCCCAGGGCTTGACAATTACTAGTGAATTGCTCATTGCAACACTCCTGTAAAGTGTAAGGGGCATTATTATCTTCATCTTGATGTAAAACACAGAATAAACACAAAATGAAAAAAGAATCTCTACTTATTTAGGATGCTATAATTTAAAGATAGACAAGTTAAGAGAAAAAAATATTTTTAAATGACTATGTTGCACAGGGAACCTTAAGTCTACTACTCGCTAACTTTTGTGAGGTATTTCTATTTGATTTTAAGGTTTCTCTTTTATTTTTGGAAACAAGTGCAAGCTTACTGATCCATCTCCCACACATGAATCATGGAGGAGATGAATTAGATCCATTAGATCACTTGAATTAATGGAAAATATTCTGTAGCAGTCAGGCTGCTCTCCACTACAGGTGGAGAAGACAGATGTTTCCAGAAGCTATTGTTGCTATTTACTGAAAGCAGAAGTGTTGAGACTCATAACTTCTGGGTACTGTTCCAGGTTCTAGAAGTTAAGGTATCTGCTTATAGATCCTTTAGCTTCTGTCCCACAGAACTGCTCCCTCAACCAAGTTTCTCTCCCTCCTTACATACTCCTCAAGTGATCAGTCTCCTTTTTTACTTCCCTCACTTTCCCAGCCAGTTTCCTTCTCTCCCTGGGTGCCAGCATAAGAAAACAGGAGAGCACTTGCAGATGGTAGACCCATCAGAGTCCCCAGAATATAGACAAGCAATTTCATAAAAGGAAATATGTATTTCTAATGTAGCATGAACTGAATTACTGTAGCTGATGTTAACAGTCTAATAATAGTGAAATGTAACCATGTCTTGTCCTGTAAGCAACTTGAAAACTCCATTTTGTATCCTTCTGCTTGACATTAGTGAATGAACTGTGCATAGCCTTTATGTATGAGTCTGTGTAAAAGGGTGAATGGTGAGAAAATGGCAGAGAGACTGAAGAAGATTCAACTGGTTATGTAAACAACAAGGTGCCAAATGTAAGTTAACAACCACTAACTAACTAACAAATGGCTGAAGAATCCCTTTGAAGCTCGAAGGCACACAGGAGATAACAGAAGAAGAAATTCTGCCAGACGGGCAACAAAAAACACTCCAAGGCTAAGATAAGCTGCAGACAAAAGAAGAACAGCAAAAACAGAAGCTGGGTATGGAAAAATCCCAAAAAGCACTGAAATAAAGGATGCCAGTCCCTATAAAAGAACACTTTGAAACAGCAATAGAGAGAGACACACTCGCCCAACTTGGCATTTTCATCGGAGAAGATGCATCTGTTCACCCTGCTCCAACTGTTATCTTTAAGTCTGATATCTTCAAATCAACATCATCTACTCAATAATCCTGGGTTGGCCACCCTGGGTTGATACTGAGCAACTATTGCGGGTAACTATATTGTATGTGTGTACGTGTGTGTACGTACACGAACCTCTAACTCATGTAATCAATGCAGCACCTTGCCTTATCCCCCTTTATAAAGTCTCATTCATGATTTGAGCAATTGGCCATTTGTGCAACACTAGATATTCTTCAGGTTCTGTCCATGCTGAAACTTAAATAGCCCATTACCAAGAACAAGTGTAATGAAAGTGTCAGCCAAACCTGGACAATTTTCATGGCTATATTGACAAGTAGTCCTTCAGCTTCCAACACAAGGCTTCTGTCAAATGTCAAGTCTTGGTCCAAACAATACAAGCATTACAGTTTATCAAAAGACAATTAATAAAGAAAGATTTTAACTTTTCCTTCATTTTTTCCTTCCTTAAAAAAATAAAAGGAAATAAAAAAAAAATCCACATGTGGGGCGGGGGGTGGAAACCCACACCCAGATGAACTGTTTTGCTTGGGAATTCAGCTGACTTGGTTACATTTTTTGCATGTGGGCTACATTCAAAAAAAATGAAAATGTAGTGTTTGATAATGACAAACATTGGGCAGTCTTCCCTATATGCATAGCTACCAACTCTGCTTCTAACTAAAGGCCAAAACCTGCTGGATGATTTGTATGTGCAGAAGCGATATATGCAGGTATTGCACATGCATTCTCTGCTTATTTACCAAAATAAGTGTCTTCTTGTGTGCATAATTACTTAAGTCCATAGTCAGAAATACAGATAAGATGATAATTGTGCATATAAGTAGCTGTTTGTTCCATAGCTTTTCACAATGGAGTTTCTTGCTCCCCTTATGAGATTTAAAAAGTCTTAAATACCTCAAGGCATTTCATGTATCTGGGTTGTAGCCATACCGGTCTAGAGGCAAAAGGAATCATGACTTGTAGTAGGGGTGCTCTCTCTTATTATACCAACTACATTTTTGCCGATAATAAATTTTTATTTACAAGCTTTTGGGCACAAACACCCTTCTTCAGGCATAGGAGAAAAGAGTACGAAAGGTTCTCCTGGGTAGAAATGAAAGTTCATATTTCATAGGAGAAAGTGGAAGGTGTGGTAAAGTCTCTTGTTTTGAACAGTTCATTTTATGCAGATTAGGTTCAGAGAAAAAGTTGGAATAGTCCGTTTACCTCAAAGTTGTTTGGTGGCAAGCAGGATATTAGTCATATTTCCTTCTGGTTATGGTGTTTCATATTATTTCACAGAAAGGTAAAAAGATGGAATGCTGTTCTGCACAGGAATTTCTTATGTGGCGAGGTATCTCTGGGCCCTGTGATGATGCAAATTAGTTTGAACAAAAAGCAGGAGCAGGGTCTCAAGTGGTAAAACTTGTTTCCTCCTTGTAAAATTATGAAGTTCTCTCATTTCAAAAGACTGGCTAAAGTTAGATATCTTCCATGCCACCCAACAACTTCAAGGTAAAAGACAGATTTTTCTCCAAGCCTAATGTGCGTGAAGTTAACTGTTCCAAACAGAAGATTTTACCACATCTTCAGCTCTCCTATGAAATGTGAACTTTCATTTCTACCCAGGAGAACTTTTACAATCTTTTCTCCTATGGCTGAAGAAGGGTGTTTGTGCCCAAAAGCTTACAAATAAAGATTTTTTTTTTTTTTTGGGGGGGGG
>NW_005841972.1:1808008-1814762 GCF_000455745.1 Alligator sinensis | reverse complement strand
GGGGGGGGGGGGGACAAAATATATAGTTGTCCAAACATTTAAAAAAAAACAAACGCTCACCTCTATCAAGGTGTTCCATGAAATTCACATATAGAAGATTAACATTCCTTTAAGATTCAGAGGACAACACTGATAGTTAAGTAGTAAGAAGTTAAGTAACAGGCAACGGTAAATATAAAAATTCCATTATCCAAACACATACTATTGCAGGATGTACTGCAGTGGTATTCTGCGAGACTGCAGTCAACTTGTCATTTCCACTTTTGGTTCTCAACTCATATGCAGAAGATGTAGTATTATTATTCCCCTTTTGGGGTTCCAGTCTAAAACTGAACACTTCCCAGGCTCAAGCAGTCCTTGCTCAGGATTTCCATGTTCTGTGCTGAAATGCTCCAGGTTAAACTCCCTAATTCCTTTCAAATAATGCACAGTTAGCGTGCTGGCCCAGCTCAGTTCTCAGTGGGCAATATTTCAAGTCATAACACACACAATCAACACTACACAAGCCAGAAATTATTTTTCTGCAGACTCCAAAGATAATCTAAGGTCAGTCTGCTTTTCATTTAGTCCCATCTTCTCAATTCCAGAAATGCTCTATCAGGAGACTATACACCTGCCAAACAGTGAAGGTAGTCCTGAAGTTGTATTACTTTACGTGTTGTAGAAGGAGACTCATGCCCATACCTGCCATATTCATAGATGTTGGGGTCGGAAGGGACCTCAATAGATCATTGAGTCCGACCCCCTGCATAGGGAAAGAGTGCTGGGTCTAGATGGCTCCAGCTAGATGCCTATCTAACCTCCTCTTGAAGACCCCCCAGGGTAGGGGAGAGCACCACCTCCCTTGGGAGCCTGTTCCAGAGCTTGGCCACTCGAACTGTGAAGTTCTTCCTAATGTCCAATCTAAATCTGCTCTCTGCTAGCTTGTGGCCATTATTTCTTATAACCCCTGGGGGCACCTAGGTGAATAAATCCTCACCAATTCCCTCCTGTGCCCCCGTGATGAACTTATAGGCAGCCACAAGGTCACCTCTCAACCTTCTCTTGCAGAGGCTGTAAAGGTCCAGGTTCTCTAGTCTCTCCTCATAGGGCTTGGTCTACAAGCCCTTAACCATACGAGTGGCCCTTCTCTGGACTCTCTCCAGATTATCCGCATCCCTCTTGAAGTGCGGCACCCAGAATTGCACGCAGTACTCCTACTGCGGACTGACCAGCGCCCGATAGAGGGGAAGTATCACCTCCTTGGATCTATTCGTCATGCATCTGCTGATGCACGATAAAGTGCCATTGACTTTTCTGATGGCTTGGTCATACTGCCGACTCATGTTCATCTTGGAGTCCACTAGGACTCCAAGGTCCCTTTCCACTTCTTATATCCAGTGCTCTTCAACTGCATTTATTCTATTTAATAAAAAATAGTGGAGAAGAGGGGAGAAAAGAAGGAGACCTGCCTCTGTTTTTCAGCTGTCACTGCCATTTCATGGTACAGAAGAAATGGAACTAAAAAGTTTCATTCATAAAGGGGAGGGGGGGTGGAAATCACCTTTTTATTGCTGTAAATTGGTTCAGCTACAAATGGCAAAATCTTCCTGAACAAAAATAAAAACGAAAGGAAAACCACAAGTCAACAGTTGCTGAACTAGGGTATTTCAGGAAAGGGCAGCATCCTAGTTCCCTTGAGGTCTGTAGTTTTGCAATTGACTCCAATATAAGCCAGATTTGGTTTCTTTAAGGAAAAAAAAAAACCCACAGTGGAAGGAGGACACACCAGGCACATCTACTGTGCAGTAAACATCAACACCTATGCATGCACCCCTATTGGGGCACATGCAACTAATAAACCCCGCAACAGGTTAGGACTTGTAAGTACTTGTAACCTGCTGTAGAGTTTTTTTGTGCATAGCAGCATGTGTAGATGCCAACCCAGCTGGCTGGGGTACAGGGTGCTTCCGCACAGGACTAGCCAGCAGGCACCCGAGCACTGAAGCAGCCTCATGCCCCAGCCAGCCCCTCTGTAGCACATGGAGCTCTGGCAGAACAGCCCTGGCCTGGTAGACCGCCTCCCTGGGTCACCTGCTAGCCCAGGCTGCTCCAACCAGGCTTCATGTGCTGTGCATGAATAAACTCCAGAACAATATGCTTCAGAGTTTGTGTGCATTAAAAGTCACATGTAAATGCACCCACCGAAAAAAAAAACAAAAAACCAACAACATAATTGAATGATTTCTTCATGGAAAGTCTGTATTATTTGGAAGTCTGTTACTTTATACACTCCTACAAAGTACATCTCTCTTCATAGATTTAATTCAGAAGTAAGAGAAAAGGCTACAAATAGAATAGTAGATCTTTTAGGCTTCAGATGCAGAAACTCATTTTTAGCAGCATCTGTAATACAGCCATGTTGGCCCACCAAACATACATCCACTACAGTGAAATCTAAACCAGTAATATCATGGAGGAAATGCTTGTAATATATTTTGGATGATCAATATTCTGCTCAGTCGTGTCCCTTCATCATATACTTTGACATGATAAAAAAACCCCTCTCATTAAATAATAGTCTGTGGAAAGACAACTAATTCCAGAGAAAAAAAAAAAGTATATCTTACAGGCAGCCAGACAGTTGAATCCTCTTTTAGCCATCAGTCAAATGTCTTCTTTTCAGGTTTTATCATTTCAGGATAAACATGGAGGGAGGGTGAAACTATTTCATCTCATTTTTGCATGCTGCTAACTTGAAGAAAAAAGAAAAAAAGGTAATGTGGTTGAATCATGTGGTGAATTAATTTTTTGTACAGGTAAAATGAGTAAAAAGTATTTTTTTTTTTTTAAGATACCAGTTATGAAAAACAAAACAAAACACCCCCTGCCCCCAATGGAAGTATGAACCAAAAATTCCTTATTAAAAATCTCTCCCTCTAGATTTGACCTAGTACTTTCTGAAAAACCAGTGCTCTCAACAACAGATGGGTAATCTAAACAAAGCATTCAGCACCCTGCTGGATCATTTATTCCCTCCCATGTTATGCCCTCAAAAATTCTCCTTAGAGAAAAAGAAGTGGAATAAAAATAGTTCAAGAACAGAGTTTTATATTTCATTTAAAAACAAAAAGTGGCTTTGATGGCTTGGTCACATGCAGAGAATGGACACTGGCCGTATACCCAAGGATCTCTTGTAAGGAGTTCTCCTTACAGGAAGAATGCCATGTGGCTGTCCTGATCTCTGCTTTATATCTCTGTCTTGCAAACATATTTGAAGGTGATGAACATTGAGCCAAATGACTGGGAAAAGACTAATGAGAATCAAGGCACTTAAAAAACAGTTTAAGTGAAGACTTGAAGCTTTTGAGGATAGAAGGACCCAACAGGCAAAGGAAAGAAGAAACTTCAGGAAGAACCCTGCACCACTTTCAGGACTGTTACATATGAACTTCACATGTGATATGTGCAGAAGGGACTGTCATTCAAGTATTGGGCTCTATAGCCACACTTGCAGATGTCTCACTCAGCACAAGTCTTGACAGACAGACAGCCAGCTACAGTCAAAACAAAAGAAAACAAGGTCTTCTGCTGTTTGTGGTTATCCCAACCATGAAACTGACTCAGGGAGGGAGGGAGAGAAAAAAAAAAACCCTGTCCATTTTAAAAACTCCAAAAGGGAAGAGGGGGACACAAGGGAAGGGAGCAAAATGAAAGAAGCACATCACCCCAAAAAACATCCCTGCCTCTCCCCCCCCACACCCTTTTTCTTGTTTTTTGATTGTATTAAGAGTGGGAATTGGAGGTTGGACAGTATAAACTAAGTAGGAACAAATGATTTTATCTAAGTATCTAAATGACTTTAGATACTTCAACCTCACCCACCCAGAACATTTTCTGCTACAAGGGACCCAAGCCAACTATATTTACCAGCCTTCAAACACTTGTCATCATAGTCGAGAAACACTGATTTAACACAATTTACCGACTTCCCAGGATACTCTCAGCAGCTGCTCGCTATTTTGTCCCCAGTTAAAGAGAGGAAATTTGAATCATAAGTAAGAGAGAACTCTGTAACTTCATACACCAGTACACCAACCCACATTATTCAGGAGCCACTGTTTCAAATCCCAGCAGTCACAATAAAGATGAAGCCTTAGACCACAAAGTAATGCAAGAGCAAAAATTCTTAGGTCTGTCACCATGAGGATCAGATGCTTAAGAACTTGTATACTATAAGCATCATTTTCCTCAGTTCAGGAAGAGTACACAGAAAAAAAAAAAAAGAGGAAAGCCTGAAATACTATTTGCCTGAAAGCTGGAAAAATTCTTCTTTTCAAACTATTTAAGTTGGTCTAATAAAAGATATCAGATTTACCCAAAGAAACTTATTCACCCAACAATGATTTTGTATCCTAACAGATAGAGGGGTTTTGATCCTGAAAACACTTGTGAGCAACCCTACACTTATATACAGTAATGCCTTTGCTGCTGTTTCTGTGAATTCGAGAGATCTTTTAAAGAGGCACTTGAAACAAGATCAGGCATTTTTAGTCCAAAGGTATGAGAATGAGTACATTAAAAAAAAAGCACCCCATTTTTGACCAATCTGCAGAATAAAACCTGATAAACACCAAGTCATCATTTTCCATTAGGTCTACCCATTATGCACAAGACATCCACGCAAAGCAAATCCTGCCCGCCTGCACTGACTCGAACAGTGCTCTCATACTGACAAAGTCAAGAATTTTGCTTGACACACACAAAGAAGCATGACTAAACTTAATGCACATTAAGGGACTTCTGTCAAGTGTCTACAGGTGCAGGTACTTGGGACTACAGTTAGGACTAAGTCCCTTCAGCTCTGCTATGTGCCCCTGTGGCTATCACGGATGGAGTTCCAGCCTCTGGCTACATGGTCATCAGCACTTGGCAGCCATTTTGGAAGCTCCGATCCCTAACCAGTCCCTTCCCTGCTTAGGAGCCATGTGCCCAGTGCATGGGCAACATATGCCAGCTCTCTCCCTATGCCAGGACTGCCCCTGCCAGCAGCACCCCTCTGCTCCAGTCCAGTGATGACTAGTGCCCTGAACTGCTGCTGGCCATGGTGTTAGCCCTGCTGGCCCCAGCAGGCCCCCACACCACCCAGGCCCCAGGACAGCCACGTACCCACCAGTGGGAGCCAGGGCATTGGCTACAGGAGGCCCCATCTGACCCCCTCCTCCTGAACTCCCTGTTCCAGCCCACCTGCCCTTTCACCACCCACCAACAATTAAAACAAAACAAAAAACAAACATACACACACATAATAGGAAGCCAACAACATATAATACTTTGGCTGTTCAAGCTCAGAGTTGGGGGAAGCAGGGAGCTAGAGGACAGACCCCCAGAGAAGGTGCCCAGCACCCCATCCCCTAGATGTTCCCCTGCAGGTCCAGGGGCTGCAACAACCCTAACACATCGCAGCCTCATGCAGGGCCAGGTCTTCAGCCATGTGGTATAGGGGAAGAGTGATGGGGGTGGGTCCAGGTCCAGGGCAGAGACCAGAGCCAGGGGGTCTGGTAGGCAGGAGGCACCCTAGGACATCCTCTCAGGGCCAGGTTGGGGCCTGCTATAGGGTGGCAGACAAGACCCAGGAGCCATGGGACATGCATGTAATGACCAGGGCCTGGAAGGTCCTCATGGCCTGGCAGTCAGAATCCCCCTGACGCTGGAGCTGCTCTAGGTGCGCAGACTCCAGGGTCTCCATGTGGGCCCAGTGGCCCCACTGTGCCCAATCCCATGCCTCCTCCTAAGTGATGTCCTCTACCCTCCAGGCCTGCTCCCATGCCTCCTGCACCTCTTCCAGCACCACCAGCCACTGGAGCAGCAGGGTCCAGTCCCTGGTGTACCACCAGTACAACCAGACTGCTCCAGCAGTGGGTGGCAGCATCCCCACTGGGGTTGGTGGTTTCTCCCCCCACATCTAGATGTTGGCCCCACAGAAGCAAGAAAAAGAAGCTTTTTGTGAAAGTTTGCAACATGACAGAGGTAAGATGTTTTATACTAGGGGCCATGCACAGCCTAGCCTCAGATCAGGGGTTGACCATGCACGGGTACCCAAGAACCATGATAAAAAAAAAAAAAAAAAAAAAAAAAAAAAAAAAAAAAAAAAGCCAGGTAGGTCTGAGCCCTGGCAGCAGCTAGCCAAGTCCCTGACCTCCCTTGCTCTCCTGGAGCTGGCAGCCCACTGGGTGCTGGCTGCAGGCAGCCTACCCCACTCCCTCCACCCCCCCCCCCCCGAGGTGGGCCAGACCAGACTGCTGGCAGCACCTGCTGCCACAACTCCAGACCCCACTCCTCCCCTTCTCCCTGCAGGCCATCTTCTTTGCTGCACTGCTGCCCAGACCATGGCACCCAGGCTTAGGCTGGCTGTGACCCCGCTCTCCCCTCAGGGAGCCTCCTTTGGGAAGCCACCCCTGGGCTGGTCCCCTAATTCACTGCTACTGCACCCAAAATATGATCCTGCTGCACTGCCCTGGGCAGTACATGATGAGCTATTTGTGTAGGTTGAAGGGTGCTCAAGTCACCATGCCTTGGAGGCCTACCTGTGGCAGTGCTACACATCCCTGCTCCCTGTTGTTGAGGAGGGCATGACCACCAGCATCAACATCTTCCTTGGTGTGTGAGTCCTATGCCTACTTGGCTGCAGGGGCATGGGCTGTTCAATGAAGTTCTGAATTGTGCCCTGCCTGTCT
The DNA here is from genome assembly GCF_000455745.1 of Alligator sinensis. NCBI lineage: Eukaryota > Metazoa > Chordata > Crocodylia > Alligatoridae > Alligator > Alligator sinensis. Next base: position 1,808,046 of record NW_005841972.1, on the reverse strand, counting down.
GCATGGGGGGGGGGGGGGGGCGGACCGAGGTGGACAAC
>NW_005841972.1:1802170-1807979 GCF_000455745.1 Alligator sinensis | reverse complement strand
CTGCTGAGCACAGGCCTCCCCATTGGCAATGGTGTCCAGGTGCACCTGGTGTTCATAGGTGTAGCTGTTGCTGCTATCACCATCCCCAGATAAGCCCATCCCTGGTGCAGCCTGGATGATGTAGGCAGGGACAGCTCTGGTGCTTCCCTCCCCCCTAGAACAGTAGGGGAAGGGAAAGGAACAGCAGCAGGTGGGGAGAAAGAGAGGGGAAGGGAAGAAGAGCAGGGATTTTCACCTGCTTGAAGTCCTTGGAGGCTCCTGTGGTGTGGATGGAGGAGAATGGGAGCTAAAGATGCAGCCACCCCTGTGGTCCAGATTGCTGCTTCTGACCCGCCTCGGAAAACCCCAGATCCACCCCCAAGCAGGTCTGCTAGTAGGTTATCAGACCATTGCTTGCTTTCACATTTTTTGATCAGTTCATTTAAAAAAAGTGAAAAAAATCTGGGAAGGTATTAATTTCTAATTAAATGAAATACAAAACTAGAGATCCACTAAAGTATATCTGGGTTTCAAGACTGATCATAGCTGAGTAGCTTATTAGGTCTGGTTTTGTTTCTGGAAAATTAAGAGAATGAACTTGAAGCAAATGCTGTATTTGAGTCATCAACATCTGGTGAGCATCATGCCTAGCAAATTAGGACACGTATTGCTGTCTGCTGAAGATTATTATGAAAAAAATATTTATGTGCTTAACAATTTATATAACTGCTCACTTAATTTAATCTGAACTATTTTAGATGGGACCTGCCCTGGAATAAGGGCTTGATGCTATTGCATGCTTCTGAGCTGCTAAGTAGTTCCCTCCAATTTCTTTGAATTCTATGGGAAACTCATGTCCTTCTGTAGGTCCTTTCACAGGTACCAGCATGCCCCTGCATGGGGCATTTCTGGCAGCTGTCCAGGGCCAGCCACATCAGGATAGCCTTACAGGGGCTTAGAGAGCTGATGTGGGATGACCACGTTATCATCATCATCATCCTCCCTGTCGAGCCCTGGTTTGCCAGCATACACATGCCTGTGCCAACTGCCAGGGCCCCCAAATGGACCTGGCAGGATGTGCACAACCTCATGGTGCTCTGGGGCTGTGCTAATGTGCAGAGGTAGTTTGCACAGGGTAGGCACTCAGATGCCCACATTTGAGGCCCTGTTGGGTGCGATGCGGGAGCAAGGGGACTCCCAGCTGGAGCACTAGTGCTGCCTGAAAGTCAGGGTCTTGCAGGCACAATGGATGGCTATAAACTGACTTCAATCATCAGTTTGGTCATGCCCTTTGTGGGGTAGCTGACCCACATTTTGGTGCCCAGGGAGCCAGGCCACACCCCTAAGAGCACCACCAGCAGGCATGGCCTGGTGGAGCCCCCACCCTGCCCTGACACCTCTGGTGATAAGTCACAAGAGGAGGGGACTTCAGGCCTTCAGTGCCTTGCCCCCTCATCCTCTCCAGCATCCTCCCCAGCTGCTGCATCCACTGGCAGGTTGGGAAGCCCTGCCCAGCAACTGCCTCACCCTTGGCGCAGCCCCAGACACTTTCATGAGGAGCATCTGGCCACTTCTAATTACCCTGTCCCATCCCCCAGGAACAGGCATGGGGAAGAACCCACACTCCCATTGCCACTTTCATCTCCAGCTGAGCCAGGCAGAAAGAGCTCTGATGCCTCCCCCAGCACCATGGGGTGAGCAACAACAGCAGATGGGGGAGGGCAAGAGGAGGAGAAAGGGATTTTAACTTCTTTTAAAGGCTTAAAACAATCTCTGGAGGCTTCCATGATGCAGTCCAATCAAAAGAGGGATGCAGCCACACCACTGTACCCCCTCTGGATCTGCCCCTGGACATGCCAAGTGAGACCTATTTCTTAATACAAGTTGACTGTTGCTCAGAATGTATGACTGAAAAACTGGCCCATCACGAGGAATCTTTTGCATAGCATCTGCTAAATCAATGAAGGCATCAAAAAAGGTACATGGTCAGTAAGATTTATGGTATTACTGTCACCATGTACATGGGAGATTAGCAGGTTTTGGGTACCCAGTTGAGACCGCTTGAAAGACTGCATTTTTCAGCTGACATCTTAAATTTGGCACTCAAGTTATTAGTTGCTTTTGAATATTCTGCACTGATCTGGACCTGCAGGGAGTGAACTAGGAAAACCAAGGCTGTGACAGAACTCCAACTAGCTATAAATATCAAGGACAATAAGAAGTCCTTTTTTAGATATGTGGGGAGCCAGAGGAAAAGCAAGGGCAACATTGGATCCCTGCTAAAAGAGATGGGACAACCAACACCCAGGAAAAAGGCAACTTGCTAAATGGGTACTTTGTGTTGGTTTTTCCACCAGATCCCAAGGGACGCCCCTACCCATTATGGAACAGGAAGGCCTGGGTGAGAGAGATTCCTTACCCTCCATCAATGCAGACTTTGTGAAGGAACACCTTGAGAGGCTGGATACCTTCAAGTCAGCCAGTCCTGACAGTTCACATCCCAGGGTACTCAAGGAGCTGGCAAGTATCATAGCTCAGCCCCTGGCATGTATCTTTGAGAACTCCTGGCGTTCCGGTGAAGTGCCTGAAGACTGGAAGAAGGCCAACATGGTGCCTAGCTTCAAGAAAGTGAGGAAAGTGGATCCAGCAAACTACAGGCCCATCAACCTGACCTCTATCCCAGGGAAGGTCTTAGAAAAGATTATCAAAGAGACCATTCTTAACAGACTGGCCGATGGCAGCATCCTGAGGGATAGCCAACACAGGTAGGTCTTGCTTGACCAATCTTTTCCTTTTACAACCAGATGACCCATCACTTGGACAAGGGAGAGGAGACTGATGTTGTATATCTTGACTTTAAAAAAAGCCTCTGATCTGGTATCCCATGATCACCTCTGAGCAAAACTGACTAACTGTGGCCTTGGCCTCACTACAACCCGCTGGCTGGGGAATTGGCTCCATGGTCATACCCAGAGGGTGGTTGTTGACAGAAGTCAATCATCATGGTGCACTGTGACCAGTGGGGTCCCCTCAAGGCTCTGTCCTTGGACCTATATTATTCAACATCTTCATTAGTGATGTGGACATTGGAGTCAGAAGCAGACTGGCCAAGTTCACCAACACCAAACTTTGGGGTAAAGCATCCACACCTGAGGACAGGAGGGTGGATCCAGGCTGATCTTGATAGGCTCAGAAAGTGAGTGGACAAGAACCTAATGGTGTTTAATACTGAAAAATATGAAGTTCTCCACCTTGGGAAGAAAAACCCACAGCATGCTTATATGCTCGGCAGCTGTTTGTATTTTGGGGTGGAAGGGGGTGTGGGGGGGGGGGGGGGGTCATGATTGACCTCAAGATGAACATGAGCCAATGTGATGCTGCTGCTAGTAAAGCGACCAAAATGCTGGCTTGCATCCATAGATGCTTCTCAAGCAAGTCCCAGGATGTCATTCTCCTGTTGTATTTGGCCTTGGTGAGGCCGCAACTAGAGTACTGCATCCAATTTTGGGCTCCACAATTCAAAAAGGATGTGGAGAAGCTTGAGAGAGTCCAGAAGAGAGCCACACACATGATCAGGTCAGGAAAACAGACCTTATGACAAGAGGCTGAGAGCTATGGGAATCTTCAGCCTGGAAAAGCGCAGGTTTAGGGGTGATCTGGTAGCTGCCTATAAGTATATAAGGGGTGCTCACCAGGATCTGGGGGAATGTTTGTTCACAAGAGCACCCCAAAGGATGACAAGGTCAAATGGTCATCAACTCCTCCAGAACTGTTTCAGGCTGGACATAAGGAAGAACTTTACTGTCCAAGCCTAAAAGGTCTGGAATAGACTGCCGCCGGAAGTGGTTCAAGCACCTACTTTGAACACCTTCAAGAGAAATGTGGATGTTTATTTTGCTGGGATCTTACAACCCCTGCTGACTTCCTGCCCCTGGGGCAAGGGGCTGGACTCTATCTTAGAGGTCCCTTCTGGCCCTAATGTCTATGAGATCCATGGAGCCTCTGAAAGATTGTGTGTAGGAGAGCAAGCAAGAATGCATGAGCATGCACACAATATGATTTACTATTTGACACACAATTTTATACCTAAAATTATCTCTAGTCAGCAAGTCAGTTTTACTACTTCCTATGGGAAGACATGAATATATATTCTCCTCTCTGCATACCAGCACATACATCTTGCTCATAACTATCTGGCATGGTGTGGATTTTGGACAGGGTAGCTTTTATTTTCCCTCTCTCTAAAGCACAAAATCCAGAAACAACAATTAAAATAAAGAGAGAGCAAGATAAATATACTGTCCATTTAATAGGACATTGTTGAGGTAGCTGAACATTGTTTCCGAGGTTGATTTCTTTCTCCTCTGGCTGTGTCCTTTTAAAACCATTATATTTTATCCTGAAGATTTAGAACAAGTGAAGCATGTAATACAAGCATAATCTGATAATGAAAATTTTGGACAGTAACACTACATATGCCTGGAATAGGAGTGCAACTGTGCTAGGACATCTGAAATGTTCTTGTATTTGATCGATCACTGAAGTAGTATCTCCTGTAAAGGTGAAGTACTACAGTCCTCAGTGCTAACATTCTACATAGTTTACTGCACAATTGTGAATATATTCATTAATGGTTTCATAAATAAGCAAGCCTTACATATTTTATCATCTAGTATCTCATTAATTTATTACTCAAGTCACAGTACATGGCATTTAGAGTTAGGAAAGGCAAAAAAAATTTACTATCACAATATACATAGCTGAATTAGAATCAACAAACAAGTGAGCCAAGTTACTAATGTGAAATATTTATTTTCTTCAAGTCCCAAACAACATAGATGTCCTGGTATTAATGCAGTAGATTCTCTGTATTCAGTGCAATTATTTTATATTTTCATAGTGATTGTGTGCCTTTTGGGTTCCTTCCATTATTATAATTACTATGTTAAATTCATATACACCTAGGGAGCTGAGACTTGAGCCTTGAAATCTTCTACAAAAGCCACTAGCCTCCACCACTTTAGCTGAAGAAAGTCTAGCATTCTCTTGCTGTCAGCTAGTCACTAAAAGGGCAACACTGCTCAAACTCAAAAAGTCTGTGCATTGTAATAGGCAAATCCACTTTGTCTGCAAACTAGCTCTACATTCCTTCTTCTCATTTTCTGCATCGTTCGTGCCACAGTTTAGACAAGCAGGATGTTTATAGTTTCCGAATATCACAGAACTAGTCTCAGTGATCTGAACACTTTTTAATAGCAATGTTTATTTTTCTTCTCACTGATTGTACCACCCTGCTAACTTTTAAATTTGACAAATACACAACATTTCTCTATGAAGTAGTAGCAACTTGTATTTTTTGTTATTATTTAAAAAAAATAAATTATATTGTATTCCTACTGAAGGAGCCAGGGCTTTTGAGACTAATTAACTTTAATTATTTCTAAAAGCAGTGGAAAGGAAATGAAAGTTAATATTAAAATAATAAGTAGTTATGTTTGTTTTTCAGCTAGCAGTCTGTTTTAACTATAATTGTCTCTGGGATTCCAGTTAGCACAATACTTGAGCATGCATTTAAATTCAGATTCTACAGAAGTTAAAGTAGGAAATCCTTTCTACAGATTATTTTAATCTCCCTATGGAATTCCATGGAAGACAAACTATCTATAAAATGTGTGTATTATCTTTTTATATTAATTTCTGTAAACTTTTGAAAAGTGTAATTAAAATTGGTCAAACAGCTATGCCTAACAAAGCCATCATTCACTTTGTAGGCCAATAAATAAAAAATAATAATAAATAAAATATACCCAGCAATCTATGTCAGTTGTGG